>NC_058085.1:22520625-22833934 GCF_014858855.1 Bufo gargarizans
CATGTTTTTTTATTTTTTGAGCGATATTCTTATGTAAGGGCTCATTTTTTTTGTGGGATGAGGTGACTGTTTTATTGATACCATTTTGTAGGACATACGCCTTTTTGATCGCTTGGTTCTGCACTTTTTGTGATGTAAGGTGACAATTGCTTATTATTTATTTATTTTTATTTTTTTTTAACACCATTTTTATTTATTTATTATTTTAAAGTTTTAGCGCTGATCTCCCTGGGTGATAGTATTTGGCTATGTGGCTACTTTCTAAAGTGCATCAAGCAGCAAACAACCGCGCTGGCTGTCTCCTCACCTAACTCCAACTGGGCAAGGTGGTCAGAGACAATTGCAGGAACATTGTGGCTGCTTTGTGTTTGGGAGAAATAACACATGCTACCTGAATGATGCATACGATAAATCTAGTCGTGCAGCGTTTGTTAAAGAAAAGTACAGTGGGTTTTGGAAGGTACTAATAATAGTAATAATAATCATATAATCGTAATCAGTTCTCACCTCTCTTGTCCTTATACTATATACAGTGATAAGCAAGATGTTCTAGTGGTGATAGATAATCAGTTCTCTTCTGTCCATTATGTTATAAACATTTGATAATCCGTTCTTACCCCTCTTGTCCTTATACTATATACAGTGATAAGCAGGATGATCTAGTGGTGATAGATAATCAGTTCTCACCTCTCCTGTGTTCTCCCCTGTCCCTTATACTAGGTACAGTATCTTCATGCCTGCAGTCATTCCAAAACTGGTAGATAGAACAGGAAGACAGCATTAAAGGGTTTGTTCAGAAATAAGTAACTTTTCACATGTGCCCGCAGCCTCTACTATGGAAAGAGTCATACGTACCTGCTACCCTCAGCTCTGGTTATGTGTGCCAGCTCCTGTGTGTCCATCTTCCAGTAAATGTTGATTGCTTCCTCGCCGGCACAGGCATGGTCACCTGCTTTACTGCAGCCAATGACTGGCTTCAGTGGTGATGTGTTTCTTGTGGACATGTTACCCCTGAATCCAGTCATTGGCTGCAGCAGAGCAGATGATTATGCCCATTCCGAGGAGGTAAATAATCCACGGACTGAAAGAACTTTGGCTTACCGGCTTCACAGTCCTGGGGCGGCCAGCAAGGACAACAGGTGCACCAACAATGTAATGTTATATACACACAATGTAATGTTAGGGATGGACTATAAGGGCTACTCTCCCTGCATTGCAAACTGGGATTTATACAGGAGACCTGCAGATCTTTGGGTCAGATAACTCCTGCTGTCCGGTCATTTTTGGTCATCATTCTAATTACTGATCTTTTCAGGTCATATAAAACCTTCCACACGACTTCTCCAATCGTCTGATCACTTCTACAATATTTCTTTCACAGCTTGTGGATCCAGGTGAAGAGCTTAACATTATATATGTTACAGAGACATATGTGAGGGGTGATGAGCAGAGTACAGAGGACATTCCTACAGATAACCGTACAGGTGAGTAGTGACCACTAAGTAAAGCAAAGAGGTCTCTAAAATTCTGCTTCTACAAATAAAATAAAAAATATATATATTATGCAATGTGGGAATATTGATTAGTGCTGATCGAGCATGCTCAGCCAAACACCTGTTCAGCTCAAGCATTTCGATGCTCGGCACATGGTGCTACTCGGCCGAGTACCACATATGCTCGAGCGCAATGCTAAAGTCTCCTCCCCGCACATTTTTTGCCTGCTATGCAGCCAATAAACCTGCTGGTGTGTACTGCTCTCACTGTAATGCCAGTAGCCATGTTGGCTACTGATATTACAGTGATTGGCTGTCCGGAACGCGTCATCGGGTGCTATATAGCATCCGATGACGCATGTTCGGCATATTCGTAGTCGGGGAGACCTTAGCATAGGAAGAGACAGAGAGGGTAGAGAGTGTAATAGGAACATTTTTATACAAAAAAACTTTTCAGAGACCCAAAAGTCCTTTTAAGGACTATATTGTGTGACAGCAGCAATATATATTTTTAGCGCATCCTGCACTAAATACCGTGTAATAGGCCACTGCGAACAGTTAAGTTATTCCCAACACATCTCCTGTGGAAAGTGTGAACATCCCTAAAATCTCAGTGACATCCAGTACTTTTTCCATAGACTGTGTCCGCTGCGGACAGTAACATTAGCTGTGCCACATCTCCTGTGTGAAGTGTGCTTTTAAAAAATGTATCAGTGACATACAGTGTACTGTTTCCGTAGACGCTGCGAACAGTGACATTACCTGTGGTACCCGCCCTGTATAACGTTTCCTCATTACAAGTGCCTTTTAAAAAAATGTGTGTGCGTGTGACATACTTTCAGGCATATATAACACTTAAAATGAAGAAGGCGAGCAGTAAGGGACGAGGAAGCGGACGTGATGCTGATGGTGCACGCAGAGGCCGTGGCCCTGGGCATGTAGAAGCTGTGCCTGCTGCCAGAGCACAAGAAAAACAATCGTCCACGATACCTAGCTTCATGTCCCAGTTTGGAGGGCGGCGCAGGACAATGCTCACAAATTCAGACCAGTGCGAGCAGGTGGTCTGTTGGATTGCAGCAGATAATGCTTCCAGTCGGTTAAGCACCACCTTGTCTTCCACCAAGCCCAGTCTCAGTAGCCAGGAGTCTGGTCAACACAATCCTCCTGATCCTCTTTCCTCCCACCATGTAGAGTCTGGCCAAACAAGTAATCTCACACTCAAATAGTCTAAGGACCTCTTTTCATCGCTATTGCTTGATTTGGCCCTCTCGCCAAGCACGCTTGAAGAGGGACATGAGATCTTGTGCCCTAATTCCCATCCTCTTGAGTATCCACAGTCACACGAAGATGACGGTGGGGAATGGAAATGAGTGTTTAATGATGTGGATGATGATAAAACACATTTGCCAATGAGTCAACTGCAATTACTGTCTCCAGCGGTTGATGAAGAGGATGAGACACAGTTGTCAATCACTGAGGTTGTGGTTGGGTCAACAAATCAGGAGGATGATTAGTGTGAGGAAGTGGCAGAGGAGGTGGTGGACGATGAGGTCCCTGTCCCAACCTTGTAGGCCAAAAAAGAGAAAAAGAATACCGAGATAAGAGCCGCACATCTAAAAAGTATCACATTTATTGAAAACTGACACAAATTAAAGTCATTGCATGCAATAAATCATCGCTGTGTGGACCATATAAGTACCACACGCCACCCTGACTCTACCACAAGACCATAAGCATAATCCCACATAGGTAAGCAATAAGTAAGATTCAGTTAAAGTGCATGAAATCCATCAACCTGAATGATGTAAGTATAATACTTATCGTGGGAGTATACGTGGTGGACAGAGAAGAAAGCCCAACGCGTATCACCAGACTCTGCTGGCTTCCTCAGAGATGCCTGTTAATGTATCACATATAAGCTCATATATATAGATGGTCATAATGAAATAATAGTAGCCACCTGTGGTGTGGGCGTACATATGGTCTATTGGAGGGACCTCCCGGGAAGAGGAGGTACTGGTTGTTGGTGCGGGCTCGGCGCAGTGACACAGATTCGCGCGGAAACAATTGGCGGGCGGAACTGTCATCTGCGCATGTGTTAGTACACGTCGATCGAATGGGCCAGTGCGCGCTACGTTCCAGCAAGCAGAAGCAGCGTCACGTGCTAGGCCAAAGCGTGCGCTGCGTTCCACGGACCAGAAGCGACGTCACGCAGTGAGGGCTCGACATGTACAGTGAGAGGACAAAGGGGGAGGGGAAACAAACAAAGGATAGGACACAAATAATAACATGAATAAATACCATATGAGGGGGTGACACACGCACACACACATACATACATACATACATACATTAAACCTGTAATCATGAAAATATCACCCAAAAAAAGTGGATAAGGTATATATTCATAGTATATACAGAATCCACATATATATATATATATATATATATATATATATATATATGTGTGCAAAAAGCAAAATTATACGTGATTAGCAGTAACCATGATTAGCGTCTATAAGAAACCTATATTAAAACCCCTCTCTATCAATTGTGTCTAATATTTTATACATTATTTGTTAATCTACATATTTTATATTTTTTATTATTAAGTTAATTATACTTCCTTATTTTTTTATATTGTTCATTTATTATTATTTATAAATTATATCTTAGTTATTATATTTTTTCTTTTTTATCTTTTATATTTTTCTGTATAAAAATGGCGGGACCAGGGTTCAGCAACAAGGGAGGGGGAAGGGGTTATGGAGGGAAAATGTTTTCCACAGAGTAAGAGTCCGCAACAAGGACCAGAGGAGGATGCATGGCATAATAAAGCACGAAAGAGACACGAAAAAGGCCAGGGCCATTCATCCAGTCAGTACGGTCCAAAAATACATGAAGGGCGAACAAGGAGTATCCTCCACTGTAGATTCAGGCAGACGGGCTAGGAGATGGCCAATACGAAGGTATCCCAGGAAAAGGAAGGAGAAGGATATCCGGAGTGCACCAAGTGAAGTTATCCAGTCAATACCAAAAATGCAAAAGAAAAACATCTACAAAAAACAATAAACAAAAAAGTGAATAAGTAAAACATACAATGGATTACCTAGTGTAAAAACCAGTGAACAAAAGTTCTTCATTAAGGCCATCTGAACGGGAATTGGGGACGGCGTGATGACGTGAGGGACACGTCTCGCTCTCCCTCTGCGCTAGCCTCCTCCTTCCATGCTCCTGAGCCGAAACAGCTGATGCCCTGACGCTGAGTCCTGACGCGGCTTACCTTCTTTTCCTGCTCCGCTTGTTTGTCTGTCGATCGCTCCGTCTGCTGCTGGCTGGAGGTGTGTTCTCCCGGTCTGTGGTTTCGGCTGGTCCTGGGGGTCCCCTGGTCTTCTCCTCCGGCGGCTTCTGGTCCTCTGCCCTGGTGTGCGGTGGCTGCTGGCGCTTGCCCGAGTCGGCTGTTTTTTTTGTTTTTTTTTTGCAAGTTCGTTGCCTGCCCTCTGCTGGTGGTTCCTGGAACTTCATCCTCGTTCCTCCCTGCTACTTTCTCTCTGCCTGGTCCGGGTCTCTGCCTTGCTGCTGGAGCCAAGTACTTCGCGGTTCGCGGATTTTCTGGCCCATCTATTATCCGGGCGACCAGCAATCTATTACCCGGTGACCTGTAAAGACTCCTCGCTTCCTCTCTTCTGGCTGGCTGCTTGATCCGTGGCGCACACTGGGACTTCGAGCGTATTGGACACGTGAGAATATTGCTATCCGCCAATTGTGACTTTATTTTTTATTTTTATTTTTCTTGCTTTGTTGTTAACCCTCCTGCTAAACGGGCGCAGATTTTTTTTTGGTCTTGTCCCTTTCCTCTCGTGTAGTTTGGAGAGGAGGGGATAGAGGGAAAGAAAACAAGAGGAGGAAAGAAAGAAGTAGGGAAGAGAGGAAAAGGGGGGGAAAAAAAGAAAAAAAGGGAAAGAAAAAGGAAAAAAAAAAAAAGGGAAGAAAAAATGCCCCCAAAACGACGGTCGGTGGATTCCTCTGTAGCGAAGATGGCGTCTAAGACTCCCGAGAATAAAATCGATAAATTTTTGAAATCACCTTTCCCAAATGAAAAGAATATAGCTAAGACAAAATTGTCTGCTAATTTGAAGAAACCCGTGAAAATCCCCCAAACTGATGAATCCTCTGATGGTGAATCAGTGGAGGCAGGTCAGGTGCTAGACGAGGAGAGTCTCTCTGCACAAACGCAAGCTGCACAAATGCGAACTGAACATGACCCTTTAGTTTTGAATAAAATTTTGGGTGCTGTAGAAAATAACGGCACATTAGTGCAAGGAATGTCTATTCAGCTGGGTTCGGTGCAGAGCGATATTTCCTTAATAAGAGAAGATCTAGTAAATATCCGGGACCGAGTCCAGAATGTGGAAAAAATAGTGGACTCTTTGCAAACTGACATAGATATTTTAAAATCCAAAACCGCTCTGTTAGTTTCAGAAAATCAATCACTACAAAATAAGATGGAGGATCTAGAAAATAGGGCAAGGCGAAATAATGTTCGTATAATTGGTTTTCCAGAAGGAGCTGAAGGCCGACAGCTAGAGGAACAACTTAAAGATGTAGTTTTGAACAATCTTGGTAGTGATTATTTTTCCTCCATGTTTCAAATAGAAAGAGCCCACCGAATACCAGGAGGGAAACCTATCCCAGGGAGGCCGCCGCGAGTAATCTTAATGAAATTATTATTATCTGCCGATAGAGACATGATATTGAGAAGAGCAAGAGAGTGCACACCTATTGAATATCAGGGCACCAAACTGCTTTTTTTTCCAGACTTTGCTCGGCAGACTCAGGAAAAAAGAAGAAACTTTATAGAGATAAAGAAACGCTTGGCGTCTAAGGACATTAAATATTCTCTACAATATCCAGCAAAATTAAGAGTGATTTACAACGGGACTTCCCAATTTTTTGAAAAACCACAACAAGCGTTAGACTGGATGGAGCAAACTGGCATATGAAATTGTGTAATATTATCATGGAGGGGAGGTGGGGTTAGGGCAAGGGAGAATGGCCGGAGGTTAGAGGTTTGCTGATTAGATCGGGCGGACCAACGGAGAGGGGAGGGGGGGGGGAGGGGTCAACCCACCTTGCAGGTATGGAATGTTTTTTTTTTTTTTTTTTTTTTGTTTTTTTTTTTGTTTTTTTTTCCTGCTGTAGTGAAGGATGTCTACTAGAATTGTAACTTGGAATATTAGAGGGCTTGGGGAAAGGGTTAAAAGACAAGCTATTATGGATGCATTAAAACGATACCTTCCAGCAATTATTTGCATGGTAGAAACTCATCTTACTAAAGAAACCGTGTTCCGCTTGACAACGGGATGGTATTCTCAATCTTATCACTCCACCTTTAGTAGTTCCTCCAGGGGCGTCTCAGTTCTGATTCATAATTCTGTGGATTTCACCCTTATAGAATCTCATATTGATGACCAAGGCAGGTTTATCTTTCTGTATGGTAAGCTGTATGGTTGTAGCTATATTCTTGCTTTTTTTTATATACCCCCGCCCTTCTCTATGTACCCACTGATCCAGTTAACACGTTTTTCTGAAGGGAGATCAGAATGCCGGCTAGTTCTGATGGGGGACTTTAATGCAGTTATGGACCCCAATAAAGATAGATTCACACTAGATGCAGAACAGGGGAGGAATGCATGCAATTCACCGTTGCCACAGTTCTGCTCGGAGGTGGGACTGGTGGATATATGGGAACATCTTGGTGGGGGAAAGAGAGTATACTCTTGTGTTAGCAGGGGTGGTAGAGCAATGTCCAGGATTGATTTAGCATTTACTAATGAGAGCAATCTGAGTAATATCCGGAAGATACGATATGGGGTAAGAACAGTTTCGGACCACTCACCCGTACTGGTTGAGGTCTGCACGGGGAGGAATAAGGATAATCGGGGGTTAGGATTTAGGCTGAATCCATACTGGCTTACTATTATGGATAATCTTCAGTCCATTAAATCTCTGATGTCCTCCTTTTGGGAGGTTAACCTTCCCTCTGCGAACATCAATGTAGTATGGGATGCCATGAAAGCATATCTGAGGGGGGTCTTCATAAGCGAGATTGTTGCAGCAAAGAGAACATTTAAAAAAAAAGAGGAGGAACTGGCCAAGGCTGCTGCAGATACAACTGAGCGATTTACCAGCCAACCTACTGAGTATAATAGGGAAGAGATGCAGGAGGCCAGCTGCTCCTTGGAAAAATACATAATAGAGAAAGCAAATCATAGAGTATTTTTTAAGGGTTTAAAATATTTCACGGAGTCTGGACGTCCTGGTAGGCTGCTAGCTAGGATAATCACACAACAAGATAAGAAAAATCAATCTATTATCTCTATTCGCAATACAGCGGGGGAAATTATAACGGACGCAGAAGGAATTAGGGACACCTTTTTACAATACTTTACTCAGATATATAGCTCCTCTTTTGGCGTGTCACCCGAACTGGCGACGCGGTTCCTGGAGGGGATTCCACTTTCTACTTTAAATGAAGCTCAAATAGAATATCTGGAAGAGGAGCTATCTCTTTCAGAGCTCCAGGAGGCTTTGGGATCGGTCTCTGGGAACTCGTCGCCAGGGACGGATGGCCTTCCATATGAGGTCTACCGTAAGTATAGTGATGTGATTCTTCCTCAGTTGCTAGAGGTTTTCTCCCAGGCAATACAGGGAGGGAGCCTACCATGTTCTATGATGGAGGCTCTTATTGTTCTAATTCCTAAAAAGGATAAAGACCCGATAGAAATGAGTTCTTACAGGCCAATCTCATTATTAAATACAGACGCTAAGTTATTATCAAAAGTCTTGGCAAGGAGGCTTTCACGGGTGATATCCTCTATTATCCACCCAGACCAAAATGGCTTTATGCCAAAAAGGGGTACCCATTATAACCTGCATAGACTATTTATGAATATTCAGTCCCCGGGAGGTGGTACCCGCTCCATCCTGTCGTTGGATGCCACTAAAGCATTCGACAGGGTGGAGTGGACCTTTCTCTGGGAGGTAATGAAAAAAAATGGGCTTTGGCCCTAGATTCATGGCGATGGTTCAGCTATTATATCGCTCCCCAGTTGCTAGGATTAGGATTAATGATACGATCACTCAGAGCTTTACCCTAGGAAGAGGTACCCGCCAAGGTTGCCCTCTTTCCCCTCTCTTGTTTAATATTTATATCGAACCCTTAGCAGCCAGTATAAGGCAGGATCCGCAAGTGGCCGGTTTTGGCATAATGGGGAAGCATGACCGTGTATCTCTCTACGCAGATGATATCTTGGTTTTTGTTCATCAAACAGAAACCACTCTCCCTCGTATAATGGATCTGGTTGGCTCTTTCTCTGCGCCGTCTGGTTTGGAAATCAATTGGGAGAAGACGGTTCTCCTTCCTATAGACGAGTTGCGAGGCGACTGGGATAACCAACTAACAGTCTCTGATTCAATAAAGTACCTGGGGATTTCAGTTTCTGCCAAACCTCAGGAATATTTACAACTCAATCTGATTCCCCTGCTGGTAAAACTGAGGGCCAAAATTAAGATATGGCAAAAAATTGTAAAGGCAAGAGCGGATAGAATCTCTTTAATAAAAATGGTAGTACTGCCCCAGGTCCTCTATGTCCTGCGCAACTCGCCTGTATGGATCGCAGACAAATATTTAGATTGATAGAGCGGATGCTTAATGATCTATTATGGGGGAGGAAGCGTGTGAGATTGAAGACACTCTATTTCTCTATGCCTTATAATCAGGGAGGCCTTAATCTGCCCTACTTTAGGGGTTACTTTGTGGCCTCTCAACTTTGCTTTTTTAACGACTGGGAAAATAGCCAGTTCTGCAACAGGGTAGTGAAAGACTCAGGTCTTACGGACTTCTTTACTGTATTGGAGTCCGACTATTTATTAAATATACAGACTGAGTATACACTTTTTTGCAGAATGGCTATAAAGACCTGGCGGGCTATTAGGAGTTGGTGTGGAATTAAGGCATCACTTATTTGCACTCCATTATGGCATAACTCAAAGCTTTTGAATTTAAGGGATTTGAATTGCTGCCAGTACTGGAGGACTAAGAATGTTCAGTACCTACATCAGGTGGTTAGTGGCGGACAAATTCTGCCCCCGATGGAGTTAGGGCAAAGGGTAAATTTGGCCTAGGTGGCTTGGTATGCATATTTTCAATTGAGGTCAGCACTCTCCAGCACTTTGAATAGTCACCTTCTGTTTATAGATACTCCTGAATTTTTACATGATTTAATTATTAAGAAAACTGTCACGAAAATTAAAATATCACATTGTTATAGACACTTAATGAAAATTTTTTGAGGGTCTTCTCTCTCATTGACACTCTCAGAGGTGGGTCCCCTAGACTGGGAGAACATAGGGGAAAGCTTAAAACTTGTTTCACAGAATTTCAATCACACAGTTGTACAATTTAATATTTTGCACAAAATATACGTGACACCCATGTGGTTATATAGGAGAGGACTCAGAGCCTCCTCTGACTGCCCACGTTGTGGCGACTCCGAGGCAGACCATCTACATCTGTTTTGGGACTGCCCGATGGTGGGTAGCTATTGGAGATCGGTCCAAAATACCTTGGCTCGTAAATTTAACATTGTTGTTCCTTTGTCCCCCAGGATATGGGTCCTGGGAGACCTATCAGAGGTTAACTACCAGCCCATAAAACGCCAACTACTGATTAAGGTTATGTTCTTGGCCAGGCTTCTGGTCTCTAGATTATGGTTTTGCTCCTCTGCTCCAGATTGCAGTAACTGGTTGGCCCTGGTCGAGAAAGTGAAGATTTATGAGAGGATTCTGTATAAACAAAGAGGATCCTATCTAAAGTGGTGCAAATTGTGGGAAGATTGGGACATGGGTAATTAATTAATTTGGATTTTTTTTTTTTTTTTTTTTTTTTAATTTATTTATTCTTATTTAAATTTTTCTCTTTTCCTGCAAGGTGGGGGTGGGGGGTGGTTGGGAATGATCTTATTAGTCCGGTTTTTCTTATGTATTGTAATTGGGAAAGGATGTGAAGTCGCATTTGAATATTGGAGTATCTCTAGGAACGCTGGAGGACGGCGGGACTCTCAGGCACTGTATAATGGCTAAAGTTCTCGCTAAAACAAGGCACTCTGCGCTTACGGGCGGGGACCCGGGGCTTGGGACTATCTGGTTTTTATTCCGACCGGGTGCGCCCTGAAATGCGGCTCTTTCTTTTCGATATGTGGTTGGACTGTAGGCAGCGATACGATACATGTTGTATGGGTGCAATTAGGGGACAGAGCCGGCTTTTGGTGGTGTTTCTGCCCACATTTCTTTTAAACGCCGGTGAGTGATACTTGATTTGAGTCCCCTCGCACCTGAGATACTGGTGTGACTGTATGTGAGGTATGGATGAGTTGGGCACAAATTTTCAATTTTAATTATATATGGGGAAGAGGCAGTAAAATATGCTGTGGCTTTCTGTTTCTTTTTTTTCTCCACTGTGACAGAAGACTGCTGGACCCCCCCAGGTTGCTTTAAGAAATGTCTGCGATTAAAGATCGCTATAAGCCCGCTATGTATGGTTAATGTGAGCACCAGGTGAATGGATCTAAGATCGTTAATCCTGCCGCTCTCTGTACCCATATTCGGGAAAGGACGCGTGGAGCGCGTGCTCGCTCCCCGATGGCTGCCCGGACCGTGGGTCCCCGACCTTTGCCCTTTTTTTGGATATTGACATGTTAAGTTAGATGCTCTGTGTGGCTGCGAGTCCCGCTCCCCTCTTAGCAAGTGAGATCTCCATTTGATTTGTTTTATCTCCATAAGTATGGTTATTTGTATGTAATTGGTACTAATTATGCTTACAAATCAGAAATTTACGGACTTTAGGATTTATAACACTACTAAGGCTATATTGATATTTATTTATTTTTTGTATTATAAATAAAATAAAGTTTATTTAAAAGAAAAAAAAAGGCCCTGCGGAGTCAAACATTCCAAATTGTAAATCCATCGGGATTCAGCTTTAAGTAAACATTGTGTCATATGTGTCCCCCTAATGTTGTAGTGAACCTTTTCTAAGCCCACCACCTGGAGGCCATTATACTTACCTCCATGGTGGTACAAGAAATGTGTTGCGACAGAAGTGAGTGGTTTCTCCTTTTTGGCCCTGTCCCGATCAGCCAAAGCGATGTTCGACATATGTTGTTGGATCCAGTGCTGTCCACTGGTTGTTATAGCGCGTGATGAGATATATCTTACCATCCCTGATTTTGTGCTTGGGAGTAAACATCTTTGTTCGATCCGAGCCCTTGGAATCCTGATAGGCACTGGATATGAGCTTCTTGGGGTAACCCCCTATTCCGAAAACACGGTGACAGATCTGCTGAGGCCGACCTAAAATCGTTCACCTGGGTACAATTGCGTCGTAGTCTGAAGAATTGACCTTTCGGTATTCCCTTTTTAATGTGTGCCGGATGGAAACTCTGATAGTGGAGGAGACTGTTAGTGGCAGTGCTTTTTTGAAATAGAGAGGTAATGATTCGTTCTCCTTCCTTGCGTAATTTTTGATCCAAAAAATCCACTGTATCCTCCGAGATGTTATGTGTTAGATGAATATTCAGATTATTCTGGTTCAAGGAATCAATGAACTGTACACAGACCTCCTTAGGGCCCTGCCAGAGAAACCAGAGGTCATCAATATACCGGAACCCTGACCCAACCTGGGAAGTTGAAAACCGAGCGAGAACAGCAGTACAGAGGGGGATGGATCTGCAGCACTGCAACAGGCTGGAAGAGGCAGTGGGGTGGCAAGAGGGAGAAGGCGGGCCACACCAAACAGGCCCGCAACTGTTCCACGGAGCACCCTCTTGCAGAAATCTCCTTTGCCAAGGGGTAGATGTTCTGCAGTATGGCGTTTTTTTTTTTTTTTTTAGTAAAGTGCGGACGACAAAAGAATAATAGTTTGCAACCTGTGCCATACGAAAAAGAGCCAGGGCGTGAACACTAGCAACCTCACCACCACCAGCATAATCCTCCACATGGCATCCAAGCACCGTAATAAGTAGGACGAACACCTGGGTCCACAATCTGTGTCTGTGGGTTACACTACTGCCCCCTCTTCCCCTATGTTATGTGCTGGCCAATCCCCTGTCAAAGGCGCAGGCCCAGATGCCTCCTGCCCTGCATCTGGACCTTCGCAAGCACCATCAGCGACTACATCCACTTTGGTGTCCCAGCGCAGCGTCCAAATGTCCTTACCCCAGGCCTTTGAAAGCAAGCGCAAATACCCAGCCACCCACCCACAGGCCATAGCACTAAATACGCATCTTTCCAAAATACTGGCCCTGGAAATGTTGCCATTTAGGCTTGTGGACACTGAGGCCTTTCGCAGCCTGATGTCGACGGCCGCCCCGCTTTACGCAGTCCCCAGCCACCACTATTTTTCAAGGTGTGCCGTGCCTGCCTTACACCTGTAAGATCACACATGCCCTGACCAATGCAGTTACTGGGAAGGTCCACTTAACCACAGACACATGGACAAGTGCATTCGGCCAGGGACGCTACACGGCACACTGGGTGAATGTTGTGGAGGCTGGGAGCGAGTCGTACCCTGGGATGGCACAGGTGCTACCGACGCCAAGGATTGCGGGCCCCACGTCGATCAGGGTTTCCACCAGCACCTCCATTAGTGGCTCCAACCCCCACTTCTCCTCCTTCGAACTATCCAAGTGCAGCACCAGTCAGCCATCAGTTGGTAGCTGGAAGCAGTGTAGCACTGCAGTGGGGAAGCGGCAATAGGCCGTGCTGAAGCTGATATGCTTAGGGGACAAACGGCACACTGCCGTAGAGCTGTGGCAGGGAATAAGAGACCAGACTGAGCTGTGGCTCTCGCCGCTTAACCTACAACCAGGCATTGTTGTGTCAGATAATGGACATAACTTGGTGGCGGCTTTGGAGCTCGGCAAGCTGACACACATCCCATGCCTAGCCCACGTCTTAAAGTTAGTGGTTCAGCGGTTTCTCAAAACCTACACCAATTTGCCTGAGCTACTGGGGAAGGTGCGCCTTGTGTGTGCACATTTCCGCAAGTCATCAACAGCTTCAGCCGGTCTGTCAATGCTGCAGCAGCAGCTCTTGAAATTGCCAGCTCACCTGCTGTTGTGCAATGTGAGCATGCGCTAGAACTCCACGTATCTACATGGTCGTCGCCTTTCCAGTCAGCTTCCGCTATTCACAAGTGAGGAGTGGGCATAAATGTCTGACCTCTGTGAGGTTTTAAAAAACTTTGAGGAATCAACACAGATGTGAGCGGCGATAACGCTATTATCAGCGTCACCATCCCACTTCTGTGTCTACTCAAATGCTCGCTGCTCACAATAAAGGACAACGCTTTTCATGTAGAGGAGTTGTAAATGGGGGCAGACATTACACAGGATGATAGCCACACTCAGTTTGTCTTCTCAGAGCAAATTGGACGATGAAGAGGAGGAGGAGCAGGAATCTGTTGCCTCCGCTACAGAGGGTAGTACTCGTGGAAGTTTAATTCCATCTATTGTGCGTGGGTGGGTGGAAGAGGATCCTCTTGATGACTACAACAAAGTCTTGCCTATTGGTACTCTGGCACACATGGCTGACTTCATGTTAGGCTGCCTTTCCCGCGACCCGTGCTTTTCAGCATTTTAGACAACCCAGATTACTGGTTGTTCACACTTCTCGACCCCCGCTACAAAGAGAACTTCTCAGCTCTCATTTCTCTGGTGGAAAGGAGGAGCAAAATGGTCCAATACCAGAAGGTCCTTGTTGAAAAATTGCTCCAAAAATTTCAATCTGACAACGCTGGCAGCAGAGTCCATAGTTCCTTGGGCAACCGAGGAGGGGAGACAAGAGGAATACACAGCAGTTCCAACAGAGGCAGGGTAACACTCTCCAAAGCCTGGGACAGTTTCACACCCCGCCAGCACCCTCACCCTGATGTGTGGCCCACTGTCACAAGGAGGGAAAATTTATGTAAGATGGTGAAGGAGTACATAGCAGACCGTGTCAGCGTCCTCAATGATCCCTCGGTGCCTTTCAACTACTGGGTGTCCAAGCTGGACACCTGGCACAAGCTGGCACTCTACGCCTTGGAAGTTCTGGCCTGCCCTGCTGCCAGTGTTTTGTCTGAGCGGGTATTTAGTGCTGCTAGTGGCATTATAACAGATAAGCATTATCCGCCTGTCAACTAAAAAGGTTGAACAAGGCCTGGAATGCCCCTGACTTCTCGACTCCACCAGAGGAAAACGGCTGAACATAAAGGCACTTATTAATGTGTTGTTTATAATGTACTGAATGCACTGTATTCCCATGCACCCCTTCCACCACAAAAAAGGGTATATGGTTGAATCTTCCTTTTCTTATCCTCCTCCTCTTCCATCATATCAACATGCTTATTCGTCGCATATAATTTTTTTAGAGGGTCAGCTCACCAGCAGGCCCTCGCATATGTTTTACACGGTCAGCTCACCTGCAGGCCCTCACCTAATTATACCTAATAGGTAATTTGCACGCATGCTGCCTTTCTTGGAAGTGGTAGCCGTAGCCGTTTCTCAGGCTCCCTCTCCGGAATAGAACCCTGATTCCCCATTACCCGTGGACACCATGGTAGGTGCAGAAAAGAACATCGAAAGTTGATAGGGCAGACATCTAAATGGATCATTGCCAAACACGAGGACATGCGATTGGCCCCAGGTTATCTAGAGTCACCAAAGCAGCAGCAGGCCCTCACCCATAATGTTTTAGATGGTCAGATCAGCAGGCCCTTGCTCAAAATGTTTTTGAGGGTCACCAGCAGGCCATCAATCATAATTTTTCAAAGGTGTGTATGATGCCATTCTTTATGTATAACAAAGGGTGAATTGGAGTGCCGGTTCCTTGTAATTTTTGGCAGCCCTTTCACTTAGTGCAGGGGCTTTATGAGTGTAGGAGTCCCACTACCTGAACAATTGTACCACAATGTGAATGAGGCCCTCCATTATGTGATATACAGGTTGTGTCGGAGTGCCTCTTGCTTGTAATTTTTTGGCAGCACTTGCACTTTATATACAGGAAAGAATGTTTGCGTATTATTGTCAGTCTGTAAAAGTGGCGTGCTACTCGGACAACGTCGTTCCCAACAGTGACCTGGGAGTACAAGATGCATCCAGACATTTAATGCTCGGGTTCTCCCATAGACTTCAATTATACTCGGATGCTCGGTAGAGCATGCGAGCATCCCGATGTGCTCAGCCAGAGCACCCGAGCTCTGTGGTGCTCAATTAACACTAAGACTGATGATACAATTATTATTATTATTGATGAGTATATATGAAAGTATAAAGGAACAAAAATACAGATCATATACGGAAAGACTTGTACACAATAACAATTACTAATAATTACTAATGGTAATAAAGTTACTCCCAAGACCATTTGGTAACTAAACCACAAATTCCTATCCCTCTACAGTACAGTGTAGTTACTATACAGCGGTCTTCTCATGTTTTTCCAGTCCCTGTCTTTGCTCTGACCCCTCCAGGTTTCCTCTTCTGTAGCA
This sequence comes from Bufo gargarizans, assembly GCF_014858855.1. Taxonomy (NCBI): domain Eukaryota; kingdom Metazoa; phylum Chordata; class Amphibia; order Anura; family Bufonidae; genus Bufo; species Bufo gargarizans. The sequence goes on from NC_058085.1 coordinate 22,536,709, forward strand.
CTTTTCTTTTCTCTTTTCCTTCTTGTTCTTTCTTCCTTGCTTAGCAGCCAGTCCTAGCATTGTCTAGAATATGGCTTGGACACATCTTTTTGGTTGTTCCTTATGGTTTTCTAGCAATTTTCAGGTAACTCTTGAAGACTGATAGAAGCAGCTGGAATGTTGGGATTTTCCTGCCCCACTAGCCATGTACCTACTGGACAATTGTCAGCCATTCTTTAGATAATTGACAACTACAGTACCTTTTTAATATGCTAATGGCCCGTTGTCCAGATAGACAGTACTCGCTCACTGGCTTCGAGAGGACAAGTATAGGCACTAATTACCAGGAAGTTGCTGAAAACAGGATACCAATACAATATATGGCTTACATCATTTTCCTAAAAATTCAAAAAAATCTGTATTTCTTACATGTGCATAAATAGATTCACCTACACGCCTTGACATGCTATCAATGGGGTTATTAACCCCTTAGTGACCACCCTTATGTCTTTTTATGGTGGTCACTAAGGGGCCTTAGGATGGGCCGCCTCTTCTTTTTTTTTTTTTTTACAGCGGCCCAGTTTTAAGCGCTGCGCGGATGAGAGCAGCGGCCCTGCTCTAACAGCCCGGACTGGCAGGAGTGCTGATCCGGGCTGTTTAACACTTTACATGCCACGGGCAGTGGCGTCTGCCGCATGTAAAATACTGACAGAGGGAGCGGACTCCCTCTTTCTCCCATCGGCACCCCGTAAATGTGATTGCAGAGTGCCGATGTGTGTGAAGGCTGGCTGGGGTCCCGTGTAGGCCCCAGACCAGCCTTGAGTAATTTCAAGCTGGTCAATTCAGAATAGCACTGACATTAAAATGCTATGGGATAATGCATTGCATTTTAAAATCAATCAAAAAGCTGTCTGTTATAGTCCCCGTGTGGGACTATTAAGTGGTAAAAAAAAGCTAAAAATAAATCCTCATTTATTCAATAAAAAAAATCCCATAAAAAAATTAAAAAAGTAGAAAAAAATAGCAAAAAAAAAATCTCCCCCATATGTTTGGTATTGCCGCATCCATAATGACCCGGACTACATAAATATCATGTAAATTATTATCTACGGTGAATGCAGTAAAAAAAAAAAAAAAGACTGAATTGCTACTTTATTCTTAGTTGCCACCGAAAAAACGTAATAACAAGCGATGGATCTTGGGAAGCGGAAATGCAAAAACAATTTTTTATAAAAAAAAAAAAAAAAAAGGTGTTTTGTTGCAAAAAAAGTTGTAAAACGCAAAAAAAAAAACGATATGTATTTGGTATCACTGTAATTATAGTGACCCAGCAAAAAAAGATATTATGTTATTTATATAAAAAAATGAACGCCATAAAATGTATAATGTAAAAACGCACTAGCAGTATTGCTGTTTTTCCCATCTCCCTCCCAGACAGAGTAATAAAATGTGATCAGAAAGTTATGTGTACCCCAAAAATGCCACCATTAAAAACTACAACTTGTCCCGCAAAAAACAAGCCCTCATAAAGCTATATAGACAGAAAAATAAAAAAAGTTATAGCCCTTGGACCACGACGATTAAAAATAAGAAAGAAAAACACTTGGTCAGTAAGGCCCAAAACAGACTGGTCACTAAGGGGTTAATGGAGTTGTCTCATCTTAGACAATTGGGAAAGATCACTAGGATATGCCCCCATCGTCTAATAAATGCGGGTCCAACTGATGGGACCACCACCTATATCGAGAACAGAGAGGGCCAAAGTGGTGGCTGGAGGACTCTGATCCGGCAACCACCAAGCGCTCTCCCCATAGAAGTGAAAGGTACCGCATCGCCCATGATCAGCCACCATTCCCATTCACTTCTATGGGCCTGACGGAAATAGCCAAGCCAGTGCTGCGCATGCACAGTGCACCCTCCACCACTTTCGGGGCTCAGTTTAGGAGATAGGTGCAGGTCCCAGCGGTGGGTCTCACACCTACCAGACAATAGGGGCATATCCTGGTGAATTGATCCCATTGTCTCAGATGAGACACCCCATTTAATGTATATTCGCGAAAAAAGAAAGATGTTATGGTGTGGGCCATGCAGTTTGCTTACTTGAGAGTGACAGGACTGAGATTTGGAGAGACCTAGCTGCAGTGATGATGTTCGGGTCACGGGATTATTCTTCGGCGCTATATGTAGTTTGTGTAATCGGGAAAGGCTGCAGGATAAGGCTACATACACACAGCAGTGAAAAATGGCACACAGCTGATTTTAGAATGAATTGAAGTCAATGGCGCTATTCACATGGCCATTTTTTTTAAAGACGAGTGAATAGTGTTTGTGAAAAATAGGACATTTCCTATTTGTGGCCATTTTCACTGCCAGATGGACCCCATGTAAATCAATGGGACTATTTTTAATGGCCATTTAGACAGGACTGCATCCATTTAATGGCCATTTAAAATGGGTACACCAGTGGAAAATTAAACTAAAAAAAAAAAAAGCCTTATCCGATTGCACATAAAAGGCAGTCTCTCTTGGTGCTGAAGGACCTGTGCTACCAACGTGATGACATCACCATGCTGTCCCAGCATTATTGCTTAGGAGTGCATTGTGACGTCATCCCACTGAGAGTGTAAGTCCTTTAGCACCAAATGAAGAGCGACTTTTCTCTACACGTGCAAGTTGATGAAAGGAGTAATATTTTTTTTTTTCCCGTAAAAACAAAACCCTGCACATTATTAACATTATTAATTATTACTGATGGGGGCCACCCTAGGGAACATTATTACTAACTGGGGCCACTATGGGGTAGATTATTAATACTGCAGGGATTGGTAATTAAATAAAAAAGCAAATAAAAATCATGTAAATCATCCTCATATAATGGCTGTTAAAAATGTATGCAAAACGTCCAGATGACCAAGAAAGGAATGCAAAAAATGGTTGAAAAATGGCCATGAAAAACTGAGTGTGTCCGTTTTTTATGGCCTTTTTTTTCACCTGTGAATGTAGCCTTAGGCCTCTTTCACACTTGCGTTGTCCGGATCCGGCGTGTACTCCACTTGCCGGAATTACACGCCGGATCCGGACAACGGAAAAACGCAAGTGTACTGAAAGCATTTGAAGACGGATCCGTCTTCAAAATGCTTTCAGTGTTACTATGGCACCCAGGACGCTATTAAAGTCCTGGGTGCCATAGTAGTAGTGGGGAGCGGGGGAGCGGTATACTTACCATCCGTGCGGCTCCCGGGGCGCTCCAGAATGACGTAAGAGCGCCCCATGCGCATGGATCATGTGATCCATGCGATCACGTCATCCATGCGCCTGGGGCGCCCTGACGTCACTCTGGAGCGCCCCAGGAGCCGCACGGATGGTAAGTATGCTGCTCCCCGCTCCCCACTACAGTTTACCATGGCTGCCAGGACTTTAGCGTCCCGGCAGCCATGGTAACCATTGAGAAAAAGCTAAACGTCGCATCCGACAATGCGCCGAAACGACGTTTAGCTTAAGGCCGGATCCGGATCAATGCCTTTCAATGGGCATTCATTCCGGATCCGGCCTTGCGGCAAGTGTTCCGGATTTTTGGCCGGAGCAAAAAGCGCAGCATGCTGCGCTATTTGCTGCGGCCAAAAAACGTTCCGTTCCGGAACTGAAGACATCCTGATGCATCCTGAAGGACGGACTGTCCATTCAGAATGCATTAGGAAAATCCTGATCAGTATTCTTCCGGCATAGAGCCCCGACGACGGAACTCTATGCCGGAAGACTATAATGCAGGTGTGAAAGGGCCCTTAAGAGGTCATACAAAAAAGTCTCACCATTGAACACCAGATATTTGCCTGCTGCAGGGAAGAACGGTATTACTTTGACTTTATTCACAGTAAAGGGGACACTAAGGGAAAGCACTACTGCAGGGGGCGCACAAAGGGGGCATAACTACTTTGTGGGGGCACTTAGGGAGCATAGCTACTGTTTGGAGACATCAAGAGGACATTCTACTGAGTGGAGGCACTTAGGGAGCATCAGTTGTCACGGTGGACAGGATACAAGATACCCAGAATACAACCAAACAAGTGTCTAGGCAAGAAGCTGGGGATAAAGGTCACCTCCTGACAAATCCCTACCAGCTCTCCCTAGACTTCTATGCCCACGTTCAGACCCTGAAGGTGGGAATGAACGTGTCCCCATGCCTAGGCTGAAGATTCCCTAAAATTCCTAAGATGGTAAAAGGGGGAAAGAGGCAGCCTGCTCCCTCAGGATCTGGAGAGGGCAGGCATCTCTCTAACATCCTAGACAGACAACCACAAGAAAACAAAAAACAACTTATCTTGATACTGATCAGGAACAGCAAATCCTTCCGTCCTTCCTTCCTCTGAGCCAGACACGTGTGGCGAGGGAATGCCATGTAATTTAACGATATTATCAACAAAAATCTGAGCAAGAGTCTTGGCATTGGACAGACTAGCTAACTATACAAAGTGACCCATTTTACTAAAATGGTCAACAACCACCAAAATTACTGTTTTCCCGGAGGAACTTGGCAAATCCGTAATAAATTCCATAGACAAGTGCGTCCAAGGACAAGACAGAATAGACAAAGGGAGAAGTGAACCAGAAGGTCGAGTGTGAGCAACCTTTGACCGTGCACAGGTTTCACAAGCTGCTACGTAATCCTCAACACTCTTACGTAACCCGGGCCACCAGAACCTCCAGGACACAAGATCAAAGGTGGACTTACCACCAGGATGTCCAGCAAGGACAGTATCGTGATGTTCCTTGAATACCTTGTATCGCAGTCCATCAGGAACAAACAACCTCCCTGGGGGACAAGAACCAGGAGCCCCCTCCTGGGCTTCCAACACCTCCATCTCCAATTCGGGGTACAGAGCGGAGACCACCACCCCATCAGCCAAAATCAGAGTAGGATCCTCTGAATCACATTCCCCAGGAAAACTGCGAGACAACGCATCTGCCTTGATGTTTTTAACCCCCGGGCGAAAAGTAACCACAAAATTGAACCTGGTAAAGAACAGTGACCATCTAGCCTGTCTAGGATTCAGACACTTGGCAGATTGCAGGTAAGCCAAATTCTTATGATCAGTATATACCGTAACAGGATGAGACGCCCCCTCCAACCAGTGACGCCATTCCTCGAATGCCAATTTGATGGCCAGCAATTCCCTATCTCCTACATCATAATTCCTCTCGCCGACCAAGAGCTTCTTGGAAAAAAAAAGCACACAAAACCCATTTGCCAGGACATGAACCCTGCGACAGCACTGCTCCAAACACCACTTCTGATGCATCAACCTCCACCACGAATGGCTGAGACACATCGGGCTGCACCAGAATGGGAACAGGTGCAAAACATTCCTTAATAGCCGAAAAGGCTTGTAATGCCTCATCCGACCAGACAGAGACGTCGACGCCCTTCTTAGTCATATAGGTCAGAGGTTTCACAATGGTAGAGTAGTTCAAGATAAATTTTCTATAATTATTAGTAAACCACATCAACGCTTTCTGATTCTCCGGTCGGTCCCATTCCAGAACCGCCCGGACCTTTTCGGGGTCCATACGAAAACCGGAGTCAGAAAGCATATATCACAAAAACGCCAGCTCCTGCACAGAAAACATTTCTCCAATTTGGCATATAATTTATTCTCCCGAAGGTTCGACAAAACCTTTTTCATGTGATCCTGATGGGTCAGAGTAAATTAGAATGTCATCCAAGTAAACTACCATGAACCTCCCCACAAAATGATGGAAAATGTCATTAATGAATCGCTGAAATACCACTGGCGCGTTAGTTAACCCAAAAGGCATAACCAGATTCTCGAAATGACCCTGGTGCGTGTTGAAGGCCTTCCACTCATCCCCTTCCTTGATTCTGATCAGATTGTAGGCCCCTCTTAAATCCAACTTGGAGAACACCTTGGCTCCAACAATTTGATCAAAAAGATCGGAGATCAAAGGAAGGGGATACGGATCACGAACCGTAATACGGTTCAATTCCCGGAAATCCAAACAAGGTCTCAGCGATCCATCTTTTTTCTTTACAAAGAATAAACCAACTGCAACCGGAGACTTAGATGGCCTAATATGACCTTTTGCCAAACTCTCGGCAATATACTTCCGCATGACCTCGCTTTCAGGTTGAGAAAGATTGTAAAGCCCAGACTTTGGCAACTTAGCCCCTGGGATGAAATTAACTGGACAATCATATGAAGGGGCAATTCCTGAGCCCCACCCTTCCGAAAAGACATCTGAGAGATACTGAGGTAAAGCCATAGTAGACACACCATAGATAGATAGATGTGCCAAGACAACTGTCCGAACAAAATTCACTCCAACCAGTGATCTGTCTTGCTTGCCAATCTATAATTGGGTTATGTTTTGTCAACCACGGTAAACCTAAGACTATAGGAGCGGGCAAGTCCTTCATGACAAAACAAGACATGATCTCAACATGTGAATCACCCACCCTTACCATTAGCGATATGAGTGAGACTCCTTTGAGAAAGAAGGGAAGAATCAATTGCGAAAACCGGAATCTCTCTTTCTAAAGTGCAAGTACTTAGACCCAGATTTTGAAGAAAAAGAAAATCAATAAGGTTTACCCCAGCACCACAGTCAATGAATACTTCAACAATACATTTTCTTGAGTCTAGCGCCACCATAGCTGGAAGGAGAAAACAAGTTTTACAGGGAGCTTGCATACCTGCTTGCTCCACCACCCGATTCACACTATCAAGAGTCAGGGATGTTTTTTCTTTTTCTTTAAGTAAACCTCTTTGTGATTCTTTTTCATCAACATGCGGTTTAACAAAAGGACAAGCAAAAAGGCTACACACGTGCTGCTAACCAGGCAGACCTCCGCACATAACCTGAGGGGTTAGGCAGGGCATGACATCAGTACTGTGAAGAGGGTAGTAAGGGGGAATTACACTGTGAAAGGGACACTGAGAGGAGATAACTAGTGTGTGGGGCATGAAGAGGGGTTTTGTTGCCTCTTGTCCAGTGCTAGGAAATGTTTTTTTTATATATCTTTTTAAATGACTGATTGGGTGGTGGTTGCAGGGGAGTTGCTAAAGGTGGGAGCCAGCGTTTTCTAGTTATGCCCCTCGGTCTGCTATTAGATTGTGGTCTGTTTTGACCACCACTGTTTTAGTCAATTGATATTCTAATTGTGTGCCATGTCTTGTACTTTCTGTGGATTTATTTGTATAGAAAAGTTATAAAACTTAAATACAATTTTACTGTTATTTATCAATAATAAAATGTGTTTTATTCTTGGCAGATGACTGTACCAGGAACTTAGAGAAACATCTGGTATGTTCAGATTTTGAAGTAGATGATTGTGGTATCACACGAGATACATTTGAAGAGCATGCCAATATGCAAGATATACTCTCATCCAATCACAGCAATAATGCATCATTTGATTCTTTTAAACAGGTCCGATCTTCGATCTTCAATCAAACAGCTCACGTAAGAGGGCAGCCATTTTCATGTTCAGAATGTGGGAAATGTTTTAAACGTAAATCACATCTTGTTATACATCAAAGAATTCACACAGGAGAGAAGCCATTTTCTTGTTTAGAATGTGGAAAATGTTTTACCAATAAATCAGATCTTGTTGTACATGAGAGAATTCACAAAGGGGAGAAGCGATTTTCATGTTCAGAATGTGGTAAATGTTTCAACCATAAATCACATCTTGTTATACATCAGAGAAATCACACAGGAGAGAAGCCATTTTCATGTTCAGATTGTGGTGAATGTTTTCACAAAAAATCAGATCTTGTTATACACCAGAGAATCCATACAGGGGAGAACCCATTTTCATGTTCAGAATGTGGGAAATGTTTTTACCATAAGTCAGGTCTTGTTACACATCAGAGAATTCACACAGGGGAGAAGCCATTTTCATGTTCAGAATGTGGGAAATGTTTTAACCGTAATTCTCATCTTGTTATACATCAGAGAATTCACACAGGAGAGAAGCCATTTTCTTGTTCAGAATGTGGAAAATGTTTCACCAATAAATCAGATCTTGTTGTACATGAGAGAATTCACAAAGGGGAGAAGCCATTTTCATGTTCAGAATGTGGTAAATGTTTCAACCATAAATCACATCTTGTTATACATCAGAGAAATCACACAGGAGAGAAGCCATTTTCATGTTCAGATTGTGGTAAATGTTTTCACAAAAAATCAGATCTTGTTATACATCAGAGAATTCACACAGGGGAGAACCCATTTTCATGTTCAGAATGTGGGAAATGTTTTAACCATAAGTCACGTCTTGTTATACATCAGAGAATTCACACAGGGGAGAACCCATTTTCATGTTCAGAATGTGGGAAATGTTTTAACCGTAAATCAGATCTTGTTAAACATCAAAAAACCCACAGATAAGAGAAGCCATCTTCATGCTTAGCCCATTAGTGACCTCCCTTTTTTTTTTTTTTTTTTTATGGTGGTCACTAACTGGCTTCATTCCTTCAGTTGTTCCTTTTTACAGGGAGATAAAACAGAGCCTTGCTTTTAGTTACCAGAGGTAGCTGAGGGCTTGGAGCGATGATTGGGACCGCTGTAAGAGCTCCCCAAACAAACAGTCTCCTGTATTGAATGAAAATTAGTAATCAAAGGACAGATCCAGTTAAAAGTGAAACTAAGCGTGGGTCACCTGATTAAGTTTGGCTGTAACTATTTGCACCATTTCCTTGCAATTGACCAATGTAGGATCTCCATTTGATTATTGTTCAAGTAATCTACCTTGTTTACTTTGTTTTTGTTAATTTGTATGTACCTACTACTTATATCAGTGATGCCACGTGATAATTTTCTAATGCTGTAAATTTTCAATAAAGCATTTGAAACATAAAAGTGAAACTAAGGTGTGTGTGTGTGTGAGTATGTATATGTATATGTGTGTGTGTGTGTGTGTGTGTGTGTGTGTGTATATATATATATATATATATATATATATATATATATATATAATCTCCTCTAAACACAAATGTTTGGTGAGAGAAAAAACAAAACAGTATTCCTCCCTTCCTCGGTATGGGAACCCTCCATTTCTGTAAAACTGCAGAAATAGAGGCCTATATGTGAAAGTTCAAAAAATAGAGCTGGATTCCCACAAGAGCTGCTGTCCAGACATCCAGACATGTAAAAAAGGGACGTAATTATCACTTGTAAATGGCCAGTTATTTGCACTCAATTGGAATGACCGATAGGATGAAACATGTAACATAGGCTGAAAAAATACATCTGTCCATCCAGTTCGGCCTGTTATCCTGCAAGTTAATCCAAAGGAAAAACTGTAGAAACCAATTTTGTTCCCGACTACAATCAGAATAACTCCTTGGATCAACGACCCCTCTCTAGTAGCTATAGCCTGTAATATATTATTACACTCCAGAAATGCATCCAGGCCCCTCTTGAACTCTTTTAGTGAACTCACCATCACCACCTCCTCAGGCAGAGAGTTCCATAGTCTCACTGCTCTTACCGTAAAGAATCCTCTTCTATGTTTGTGTACAAACCTTCTTTCCTCCAGATGCAGTGAATGTCCCCTAGTCACAGGCACAGTCCTGGGGATAAATAGATGATGGGATAGATCTCTGTACTGACCCCTGATATATTTTTACATAGTTATTAGATCTCCCCTCAGTCGTCTTTTTTCTAAAGTGAATAACCCTAATTTTGATAATCTTTCAGGGTACTGTAGTCCACCCATTATTACTTCAGTTGCCCTACTCTGAACCCTCTTCCCGGAATGCGCTCCCAAATGTTAGAGATGCCGGTGTGACTTAGGCACTCACGGCCACATTTGGTAGACTTGCTCTAAAATAAAACCCTACTGGCAGCTCGTTTGCAAAACCATCTCAGAACTCTGCGAGGTTCCTGTCCCTGCATCTCCCAAGTTATGCCTCTTTGGGGTATATAGTGGCCTCAAATGCTCTAAACCCAGCCGTATTCTTTGCAATATCTTGTTAGCCTCAGCTAGACTATTGATAGCTGTGAGATGGAAGTCTACGGATTCTCCTCCAATGCCAATAAATGATTTTTGTGTAGCGACCTAGAACTTTCTACGTGCATTTACACTATTTTGTGAGTTACTTTTACAAACCACGTTACATCTATGTAATGTCCTCTCACCCCAGCGATAATACATGAGGAGTTTCACCTGAAATCACACCCCACCTCCATGCCTTTTTCCCCTCTGATTTCCCTTTCCTCCTCCCCTTCCCCCAGAACTGATTTTCCTCCCATTTGTTATTGGTTCTAATTTCTTGTCATGCAATTCTGTTTTGCTATTCTGTATTTCACTGATTCCTGAAACTGTATTTTTGCACTACATTGTAATAAGGCTTTGTAACTATGTTATGTAATTACTTTCCATATTGCCCTGTATGTTGGCATTTGTGTTATAGCAAATTTTTTCGTGAAAAATATTAATAAAAATAATTTTACAACCTATGTACTAACATTTTATGTGGTACAGTGTCAAATGCTTTGGAGAAGTCCAGATATACGACATCCATTGATTCGGCGCTGTCAAATCTATAACTTACCTCCTCATAGAAACTGATTAACCCCTTAGGGACCGATGACTTACCGGTACGGCATGGATCCCAAGTCCTTAAGGACCCATGACGTCCCGGCGGGCGGTGATCGGAACCTGGTGCCTGCTCAAATCATTGAGCAGGCACCTAGGCTAAATGCCCGGGGGGGTCCCGTGATCGCCGCAAACCGCAAGTCAATTCAGACCTGCCGTTTGCGTCTTTTTATTGTGCGGCGGCTGGCGGAGGTGCCATCAGGTCCCCATGGGGCTGTGGGGGGGACCCAATGGCATGGAAGGCAACACGATGTCTAAGGAAGGCATCGCGCTGCCTTCCGGTGATGAGCCTGTGAGATTTAGCCCCCTGGATGTCACAGGCCGGAAGCTGTATGAGTTATACACACAGTATTACTCATACAGCCAATGCATTCCAATACAGAAGTATTGGAATGCATTGTAAAGGATTAGACCCCCAAAAGTTAAAGTCCCAAAGTGGGACAAAAAAAAGTGAAAAAAGTAAAGAAAAAGTTTAAAAAATTAAGTTTTCCCCCTAAAAAATTAAAAGTTTCAAGTAAAAATAAACAAACGCCAAAAATTGTAAAAGATAGGGGGGGAAAAAAAGTATATATATTGGGTATCGCCACGTCCATATCGATCAGCTCTATAAACATATCACATGACCTAACCCCTCAGATGAACACCGTAAAAAATAAAAACTGTGCTAACTAAACCATTTTTTTGTCACCTTACATTACAAAAGGTACAACAGCAAGCGATCAAAAAGGCGTTTGCCCACCAAAATACTACCAATCTAACAGTCACCTCATCCCGCAAAAAATTAGCCCCTACCTGAGACAATCACCCAAAAAATAAAAAAAAATATGGCTCAGAATATGGAGATACAAAAACATAATTTTTTTTTGTTTTAAAAAAGCTGTTATTGTGTAAAACTTAAATAAAAAAAAGTATACATATTTGGTATCGCCGCATTCGTATCGACCGGCTCTATAAAAATATCACATGACCTAACCCCTCAGATGAACACCGTAAAAAATAAAAACTGTGCTAAATAAACCATTTTTTGTCACCTTACATCACAAAAAGTGTAATAGCAAGCGATCAAAAAGTCACACACACCCCAAAATAGTGCCAATAGAACCATCATCTCATCCCGCAAAAATCATACCCTACCCAAGGTAATCGCCCAAAAACTGAAAAAATTACTTTTGCTTCAAAAAGGAAATCATTGTGTAAAACTTACATAAATAAAAAGTATACATATTAGGTATCGCTGCATCCGTGACAACCTGCTCTATAAAATTACCACATGATCTAACCTGTCAGATGAATGTTGTAAATAACAAAAAATAAAAACTGTGCCAAAACAGCTATTTCTTGTTATATTGCCTCACAAAAAGTGTAATATAGAGCAACCAAAAATCATATGTACCCTAAACTAGTACCAACAATACTGCCACCCTATCCCGTAGTTTCTAAAATGGGGCAATTTTTGGGGAGTTTCTACTCTAGGGGTGCATCAGGGGGGCTTCAAATGGGACATGGTGTCAAAAAAAACAGTCCAGCAAAACCTGCCTTCCAAAAACCGCGTGGCATACCTTTCCTTCTGCGCCCTGCCGTGTGCCCGTACAGCGGTTTATGACCACATATGGGGTGTTTCTGTAAACTACAGAATCAGGGCCATAAATATTGAGTTTGGTTTGGCTGTTAACCCTTGCTTTGTAACGAAACAAATGATTAAAATGGAAAATCTGGCAAAAAAGTGACATTTTTAAATTGTATCTCTATTTTCCATTAATTCTTGTGGAACACCTAAAGGGTTAACATAGTTTGTAAAATCAGTTTTGAATACCTTGAGTGGTGTAGTTTCTAGAATGGGGTCATTTTTGGGTAGTTTCTATTATGTAAGCCTCGCAAAGTGACTTCAGACCTGAACTGGTCCCTAAAAATTGGGTTTTTGAAAAATTTCAAGATTTGCTTCTAAACTTCTAAGCCCTTGTAACATCCCCAAAAAATAAAATATTCCCAAAATGATCCAAACATGAAGTAGACATATGGGGAATGTAAAGTAATAACTATTTTGGAGGTATTACTATGTATTATAGAATAGAACCAATAGAGAAAAGCCTCACTATAATACTATAAGGTAGGGCAGACGGAAAACCAACCGTATAAACCTAAAAATGTTGCTATGCAAGCAACCAGAGAATGCCCATTGTATTCAAAAATATATATTTCATTACATCATTAATAGATCATGATTATACAAATATGAAAGATGACACAAATTTTTTGGGGAAAAAATCTGCAACAGACCCGGATACGTTGATGAAGCTGAGGCGAGGCGAAAAGCTGAGGCAAAACGCGCGTCGGGGTGTTTTCAGCCTGTCCTTATGCCTGCTATTCCTGCCCTCCATCATGTCACACGGTATGTCAAAATCTTCCATCAGATATCCACAGACGAGCTTCAGTTTTAGCCTATATCGGATGGCTTGATGTATGGGGACCTGTTTACTGAAGCACTTTAGATAGACATCCACTTATTGTTGCTGCTATTTGTGTATTAATGTGGATCCAACATAGCGATACTCGTCTAGTGGCTATGTAGTGGAGTGATGATCAGATATTATTCTAGTGGTTAGTACCATATACCACTTCTCTGTGAAACACTCCACTACATAGTATATATACGACTGACGTGTTAACGGGCTACAGAGACACTGGCTGGGGGATTACGGTATCCGGGTCCGTTGCTGATTTTTTTCAAAACTTTTTTTGTGTCCTCTTTCATATTTGTATAATCATGAGCTATTAATGATGTAATAAAATATATTTTTTTGAATACATTGGGAATTCTCTGGTTGTTTTTATAGCAACATTTTTAGGTTTATATGTATTATAGAAGTAGAGAAATTGAAACTTGGAAATTTGCAGATTTTTTCAAATTTTGGGTAAATTTGGTATTTTTTATGCAAAAAAAATTAACTTTTTTGACCCAATTTTAGCAGTGTCATGAAGTACAATATGTGACGAAAAAAACAATCTCAGAACGGCCTGGGTAAGTAAAAGTGTTTTAAAGTTATCAGCACTTAAAGTGACACTGGTCAGATTTGAAAAAAATGCCCAAGTCCTTAAGGTGAAATAAGGGGTTCAATTAGTTTGACATGACCGATCCCTCATAAAGCCATGCTGATATGGCGTTATTTGCTTATTTTCATTGAGGCACTCCAAGATAGCATCTCTTAGAAAACCTTCAAAATGTTTACCCACGACAGATGTTAAACTTACCGGACTATTGTTTTTGGACCCTTTTTGAATATTGGCACCACATTTGCTTTGTGCCAATCCTGTGAAACACCCCCTGTCAGTATAGAGTCCTTAAATATCAGAAATAAGGGTCTGGCTATGACATTACCTAATTCTTAGGATACGATGGTGTATGCCATCTGGTACCACCAATTTGTCTATTTTAATCTTTTTAAGACACCGCTGTACTTTTTCGTGGTCAGACAGGGCACTTCTAATGGTGAATTTACTTTTAGATTATCTGACAGTTTTTTTGTTTTTTTTCAGTGAATACAGTGAAGAATAAAATATTTAATAGCTTTGCTTTTTCCTCATCGCTCTCTACAACTCCCCCCTCATTACTCTATAAAAGGCCGACACCTTCAGATTTATACTTTTTACCATTTATATAATTAAAGAACAATTTAGGGTTAGTTTTACTCTCTTTGGCAATGAATCTATCTGTCTCTAGTTTGGCTGCTTTTATTTGTATTTTACATATTCAATTTTTTTCCTTGTAGTTTTTAATGCTTTCGCGCTACCCTCCTGTTTTAGTCATTTAAATGGTTTCTTTTTGTCATTTATTGCTTTCTTTACATTTCTATTTAACCACATTTGGTTTTTTTTTCTTGTTCCTTACCCTTTTATTCCCATAAGGTATATACCTTTCACAATTAGATTTTAGGATGCCTTTAAAAATATCCAATTTTGTGGCTGTATTTTTATTTTTGAGAACTTTGCCCTAGTTAGTTAGGCCTGTGGCCTCTCTTCGTTGGCATAATTTAGCTTTTTTGCTCCTCCCTGAAGAAACACTCTTTTGAATGACAATTGGAAGGTTATTACTTTTATGGTCACTATTTTCTCAGGTGTCCCCCCAATCTGTTGTTCTGTCAGGTCTATTAATTAAAGAGGACCTTTGATCGGTCCAAACATTAGTGAACTAAGTGTCATGATCTGTACAGCGGCGCTTACTATTATCCCTGGGCGCCGTTCTCCTGCTATGCCCTTCCGGTATCTTCGCTCACTTGGTTATAGTAGGCGGAGACTTAGGGAACTTTTTATAGTAGGAGGAGACTGCTCTTGTTCTCCTGGGCATCTCCTTCTCCTAGGCTGTAGTGCTGGGCAATCACAGCGCAGAGCTCACAGCCTGGGACTTTTTTTTTCCTCCCAGGCTTTGAGCTCTGCGCTGCGATTGGCCAGCGCTACAGCCTAGGAGAAGGAGACGCCCAGGAGAACAAGGGCAGTTTCCTCCCACTATAACCAAGTCCCCGAAGATACCGGAGGGACACAGCGGGCGAACGGAGCAGTACCCAGGGATAATAGTAAGTGCAGTGAGATCCTTGGGCGCCGCTGTATATATCATTATACTTAGTTCACAATGTTTGGACCGATGAAAGGTCCTCTTTAATACTAAGTCCAGTGTGGCAGTCCCTCTAGTCGGATCCTGAACCAGTTGGGAAAGGTAATTGTCTTTGGTTATTGCCAAGAACCGGTTTCCTTTGAGATGTACAGGTTTCCGTTTCCCAGTCTATATCTGGGTAGTGGAAGTCCCCTATAATATCGACCTCATTAAGATTTGCCGCCTCGTCTATTTCGTTTAGTAGTACATTTTCTGTGGTCTGTGGTATATTAGGTGGTTTATAATAACTCCTATTAGTATTTTATTATAGTTTTTTTTCTCCATGTATTTCTACTCACAGTGACTCCACATGTTCATGTCCCTCACATATATGTTCTCGGATTGTGGGCTTTAGACCGGACTTTACATAAAGGCAGACCCCTCCCCCTCTCCGGTTTTGGCGATCCTTTCTAAACAGAATGTAACCCTGTACATTAAAAGGGTTTTTCCATCTTGCTATTTCATCCTCACCTGCAGCCAGCTCTGCTGTTCACTTCCTGTTTTTTTGCTTCTAAGGCTGTGCGGGCTTTGGCATTTTTAGTGAAGGCCGGCCATGCCTCTTTATGACATCACACTGAGAACTCAGTCCTTGCGTGCTCGTTCATGTGGATAGTATGAGTCATCAGTCTGGCAGCCTGCAGTGTCTGTGAATTCCATCCCTTACTGCTGGGGAATCATCACTCAGAGAGCCATGGGAAGTGAGGTAAGACAGTAACATATGGCTGTCCTGCATTCTAATACAGTTTTACACACACACACACCCCATTCTGAGCAGCAAAATAATAATTCACTGCTATACATCAGCCCAAAAGCATGTTAGCTAGTAGCCAAATGATCTGTGCTTTTGCCTCCCCTAAAATATTACTATCCCCCCACCCACCGGCACTGATGCAGATTTGTTTCATACACAGACACTGCTCTGAACATAAAACTTAAACCAACACTTCACGAAGTGGAGCCCAGATGACTCCTTCCACACATGTGACTGATCACATGGTCTCGACCTCATCCCAGGTCCTTTCTCTCCTCAGGACTGTCCTACTCTGGGAAGTTGTGTGCTGCAGGTGGGTAAAGACGCAGCGGTTTGACAACTTTGGCCTATGTATTGCGGTACCCCTTCTGGTGTGACTGACAGCTTACACAGGTGGCCGCATATATCACCTGTGTAATGTGATAAGACACTAGGTAGCGGCACTACATGTCCCAGAAGGTAGACCAGCTGCCAGTCAGCGGTGCCCACGGTGTATCCTGCTATCTGTGCCCCCATTATTGGGGGGGGGGGGTGTTACGTTCCTGCCTGGCACTATACATGGCTGCTGGGAGGTCCCCTTCCCCGCCGCACAGTATGTGGGCATCAGCAATGAGCGCTTCCATCTGTATTGATAGAATCGCTCATTGCTTCTGAGCTGGCACCAGGGGCAGCTGTGTCCCTCCAGTCTCCTCCAATGCAGCTCGATCCAGAGGCAGTGCTGCATAGAGACCATGCGCGGCTCCGTATCAGACGTGGCAGTGAGGAAAGACGATACGCGCGGCAACGTGCGCACACTCGTCTGAATCACCGACCGCCTGGGTAAAAAGAAAAAGCGGTCTGCGCAAGCGCGGCCCATAGATGCGGCCGTGGAGCAGTGGCCGTATCTATGGGTTGCCAAATGTCAACAATGGGGGAAGAGGGAAGTGTATTTCTCTAAATAGGTGCATTATAAAAAATAGAAGCTATTTAAAAAAAATGATTTATGGCACCAGTGTTAAATTTTAAAAGATGATCATTTAGATGGGAATACCCCTTTAACTGCCCAGTCATAGCTATCATCCAGCCATGTCTCAGTTATTCCCACTATGTCATAGTTCTCCTCACACATCACTAATTCCAGTTCCCTAGTTTTATTAGTCAGGCTTCTGGCATTAGTATACAAACTATTAACAATTAAGAGGTTTATGTATATTATTTACCCTTCACCTTTCCTTCTGAAGTGTTCTAGTCCCTCCTTACATTCCTCCCCCAGTCCCATTACCTCGCCCCCGGTCTCTATCTGCACTATCTTCCCCTCCTATAATGTAATTACCCCCCCCCCCCCCAGTTCCTAGTTTAAACACTCCTCCAACCTTCTAGCCATCTTCTCCCCCAAAACAGCTGCCCCTTCCCCATTGAGGTGCAGCCCCTCCCTACAATAGAGCCTGTAGACAGAGAAGTCGGCCCAGTTCTCTAGGAACCCAAACCCTCTCCTTCCTACACCAGTTCTTGAGCCACTTGTTAGCCTCCCCTAATCTCCCGCTGCCTTTCTTGTGTACCTCTGAGCATGGGACAGCACAGGGGTAGTAATAGAGAGAGGGGCTACCACTGATAAGAGTAAGGGTCCATTAACACGCCTGCAAAATGGGTCCTCATCCGTTCCACAATTTTGCGGAATGGGTGCGAACCCATTAATTTTCAATGGGGCCGGAATGTGCCGTCCGCATCCGCATTTCCGCTACGGCAAAAAAAAAAAAATGTCCTAGTCTTGTCCGCAAAAGGCATTTTCTATGAGAGTGCCAGCGATGTGCGATCCACAAAATGCAGAACATACATTGCCGGTGTCCGTGTTTTGCGGATACGCAAAACACATACTGCCATGTGAATGGAGCCTAAGCCTGTCTGCGTGACACACCATAAATCTAAGGGAGTAGTGTATCTTTCAACCATACCTGGTGAAGCACAAAACCAGGGCCTGATATAAAAGGATAACAATCTGCCTATTCCAGTCCCGGTCTGTTCTACCCCTATAAGTATATGTAACATTAAAAAACTGTCATCTCTGGTCTTACTGGGCACATTTCATCAGTAATGTGCAAGTTCTCCCAAAAAGTGACCCCGGCTAGGATTGCCTAATTACATAGAAGCCATTACCCATCTTCCTAGAGAAATATCTTCTTAATCTGCACACCCTGACCAAAATGTACCTGTAGATAAATCCAACAAGTGGGGTCCCCGCCACCCCTGTATTTGTAGAAGTCATGTGGTTCACTCATCTCACATGAATTAGCCAGTGGGGGAATCCTTGATTATTTTTTATTGTATGTCCCACCAGCTCTGGATTGCTTAGTTTTATAATTGAAGATTACACGACATAAAATATATTCATTGGATATGTTGCATTTGTGACCAATTTGAGTTAATAAATTTAAGTTAATAGTTTATGTGTTAACCCTGCTACATCTGTATTTCTAGAAGTAATGACAATAGCTCGGATGGGGGGGGGGGGGGTAGTGATCCTTTACTGTTCTTAGGGATGGTTTTGGATGCTGCCCCTTAATATATTCTGTCGGTGATTGCTTGTTTTGTGCACATAGTGGTTTCTACCTTGCCAGGCAGGGCCGTTATACCGCACAAGCTTCACTTGTCACATTTGGATGCCCCATTTATAATGAAAATTGCAAAATAAAAATAAAAAGTAGTATATAAAAGTAAATATATGTGTAAATATATTTTGGCAGCTAGGACAAGCTGACCAAATATATTTAGTATCAAAATATATCATAAAATACAAGTGAGAATAAAATTGAAAAACAGTCCACACCTGCCGAAACCGTCAGCATAGTCTGCCTTTTCACATGAAACAGAAAAAACTATTAATATGACCTAAACAGGGAACCAATTTTAACCATTTATTTTGGTGTCAATTTGCATATTTGGCCTGTTGTCAGGATAGGCCATAAGTATCAGATAGGTGGGGGGTCTGACACCTGGCACCCCGACCAATCAGCTGGTCTACAGTATCTCTGGCACCAGAACTCCACAGATCCATCCTGTGCCTTAGGCCCCATGCACACGGCCGTTGTTCACAGCCGTGTGCGGGCCGTGGAACCGCGGCCTGGATCCCTCCTGAGAGCAGGAGCGCACGGCGTCACTGGTTGCTATGACGCCGTGCGCTCCCTGCTGCCGGCACAGTACAGTAATACACTGGTACGATCTATACCAGTGTATCACTGTATTGCGGCAGCAGCAGGGAGCGCACAGCGTCATAGCAACCAGTGACGCCGTGCGCTCCTGCTCTCAGGAGGGATCCAGGCCGCGGTTCCACGGCCCGCACACGGCTGTGAACAACGGCCGTGTGCATGGGGCCTTAGATGGAAATGGGGACCAATCTCTTCAGTTGAAGCAGCTCCGACATAACCGGATTCATCCACTACACCATGTTGGAAAAGTTTTTGAAATTCATATCATTTTAAGGGTTAACAAAGTGATTTTTGTAAAGACTGTTGACTTGGGTAATAAAGCACAACTGCAGAGAACATCTGGGTCAGCAGTTTATAGAACGTCCTGCCTCATCATCCTGTCATATTCTATAGAAACCTCCTGATATATGTTCTGTGCAAAGTATCGACTAACCTGCCTAGTTATAGCGATTATTATTATATAGCTTATTTCTTTATTGCTTACATAAGGAACCGTATATAAAGCCTGGACTCCTAGTATAATCAGACAGCTGCTTAGCAGAGCTTGTCACCATTGTATCGTGTGTTATTTGGTTGTCTCACTGTCGGCAGGAAATAAAGATTGCCTACCTTCTGATTCAGATGACTTCGTGCCTCAATTGATAGATATTTAACATAAAACTAAGTGCATGGAAATATATTTCTGATAAAGATATTGAAAATATATATATATATATATATATATATATATATTTATATGTATATGTATATGGAATATGTGAAGTTAGGATTTAATGTCTGCCCATTTGCTCAGGTAAAGGGAATTAGTAGAGGAAACAGGCTACAAAGGTGGCCCTGATTCAAAGCAGACCCTGTGGTTACATGTCACACTCGTCTCAGACAAGCTGGCAGCTCAGCTCCACTGATTCAGTATAATGAAATATAATATTATTTGCGGCCACGATTAAAGTTTGGCTGCCCAGTAGTCCAGGGGATCTGGGGTTACAGGGTGCAGTCCAAGTATGCCACCAGCTGCTGGCTCCATGTCCTGCTGCTGCTGGGTGGGCTGGTGAAGAAAAGTGCTTATTAGAGGCTCAAGACTTAAAGGGGTAGGCCACTTTCTGGCTACTGTTGATCAATGCGTTTGCAAAATGAGTATATGGCAATTACTAATATAGTCTTTGCTGATATTCTGCAACATTTTCTATATTTAATAAGGTATTCTCTTATTTTGGCCAAGTCCTTTGTGCTGTCTACACAGCAGTCCTGTCCATAGAATGGCTGCTGATGGAGGGTCATGTGACCAGGCAAATTACTCACTACACCTGCACTAAACTCTCCAAATTTCAAGTACAGATGGCAGATATGGTGCATTTGAGTGGAGAAAGTGGCCAACCCCATTAAGTTGCTGCTGATGGAGCTGGTGCTCCTCCTGCCCCCCCCCCCCCCCCCAGCAATCATGGCAATGGTGTGTTACGTTTATCATTCCTCAGCAGGTGTAAAAAGGCCCCCATTTTGGCCTGGTAGTGAGGGTCTAACATGGTGGAGAGCCAGTAGTCATCCCTCTTCCGAATGGTGATAATGCAGTTGTCACTATGCAAGTAACTCAGCATGTATCTGGCCATTTGCACAAGGGAATCGGAGGAACTCCGGCCTCCATCTCCACTGCATACTGCCATGGTCTGTCGGGGTCATCTGCCTGGTCTTCCACATTACTCTCCAGCTCCTCATGCTCCTCTATCCTGTCACTTGGAGATAAACCACCTATTTCTGTATACAATTCCTGTGCATTAATGTCCTTCTTGTTGTCCTCCTCCTCCACCAGTTCAGCCCCCACAGGGCTCAGATGACCGTAAAATGTAAGCACCACGTCTCCTATCCCCTCGCCAGCCAGACTAATGAGCATCTGCTTCAGGATGTCAAGGAGTGGAATGGAATCATTCATCCCATAGTCCTGGCAACTGTCAAATAAAGTGGTCTCCTCCAAGGGCCTGAGCAAACGGCAAGTGTCATGCATGAGCTGCCACTGGCAAACGTCGAAGTTACACAGGGGAGTACCCCTGTCCGCTTGCATCATCAAGAAATCATTCACACCTTTCCTCTGCTCGTATACTCAGACCACCATGTTGAGGGTGGAGTTCAAACATGTGGAAACGTTGCATATGCGGCGATGTTGGGGAACACTATTCTGCCTTTATAGGGAGGGGGAGGGGGGGGGCGTGTATTGTATGGTAAGAGTGGCTGAAGTGCATGCAGTTTCTTAGTCATTTTCAAGACCTCTTGCATTTAAGTGGAAGACTTCAGGAACCGTGTTACAACCAGATTAAAGATATGCGCCATGCAGGGCGCATGGGTCAGTCCTCCTTTTATGCAGGACCAATAGAATGTTCTTCCCATTATCAGCGACCATGGTTTCGATCTTCAGTTTATAGATTTTCGATTTTCTGATATAGCTATGTCCTCTAGGAGGCATTGACACTAAGTAAAAGCTGTTAGCTCCTATGCTGGCAGCTATACCCCCTCCAGCCTGGAGAGAGAGCTTCAGTTTGTGTACAAGCAGTAGGAGAAGCAAGCCAACCAAGAAAAAACATGGAACACCAACCATGCCAAAAGGCCCCAACGGGATTCAAACCAGCAGCTGCCAACTGTGGTCGAACAACAATACTGGGTGGGTGCTGTGTCCCCCAATGAAGAGCGAGAAAGAGATTTTACTGGTAAGTTATACAAAAATCTCCTTTTCTCGCCCATATTCATTGGGGGACACGGGAACCGTGGGACGTCCAAAAGCAGTCCACAGGGAGGGAAAAACCACAGACCCATGGAAGCAAGCGTCCCGGCAGGCATCCAAGAACTGCCGCCTGCAAGACCATGCTGCCCAAAGCAGCGACCACCGATGCACAAGTATGCACCTGGTAAATTTGTGAATGTGTGTAAGGAGGACCAAGTAGTCGCCTTACACAAGCAGCCCAAGATGCGCTCGCCACTCTAGTGGAGTGAGCCATAACACCGGAAGGTCGGAACCCTGCCTCGGGCACGGTATGCTTTACTGAATTCAGCGTGCAATTACCACCTTGGAAGCCGCCCTTTCGAGGAAAATCTGTCCGACATTTCCGCGGTTCTCCAGCGTCGCCGGATGCGTTTTTTCTAATCTCCAAAGACTAAAATCTCATCTTTGAAATTCAGCCAATGATACAAGACTGAGACACGGGAACTTATCTCCTGTCCACTGATTGTGGGGTCCATCCGCTGGGGGCCCCTGCCAGTCAGGAGAACGGGGCCCATGTTCCCCCATTGGAGCAGCAGACAAGCTCAGATCAACTACAGAGACAATCCCCAGCGATAAGACACAGCGCGGCCATTTATGTGCTAACACTAGGAATAACAGAAGAGAAGCTTATTCCTCCTTTTCCCCCACAGCGGAAATCCTACATCTGCCCCGACATAAGGTATCGCTGACATCATTTCTACTAACTGATATGGAGAAAAGGGACAGAGTTACCCCTAAACATCTCCTGAGCGCACACAGAGCCCTGATACCAGCAGATTACATCGCCGGCTCTGCTACATGGACATGACAGAGACTCCGCTGTAGTAACTGAACATTACACATACACAGCTCTGCTACATGGACATGACAGAGACTCAGCTGTAGTAACTGAACATTACACATACACAGCTCTGCTACATGGACATGACAAAGACTCCGCTGTAGTAACTGAACATTACACATACACAGCTCTGCTACATGGACATGACAGAGACTCCGCTGTAGTAACTGAACATCACACATACACAGCTCTTCTACATGGACATGACAGAGACTCCGCTGTAGTAACTGAACATTACACATACACAGCTCTGCTACATGGACATGACAGAGACTCAGCTGTAGTAACTGAACATTACACATACACAGCTCTGCTACATGGACATGACAGAGACTCCGCTGTAGTAACTGAACATTACACATACACAGCTCTGCTATATGGACATGACAGAGACTCCGCTGTAGTAACTGCACATTACACATACACAGCTCTTCTACATGGACATGACAAAAACTTAGCTATAGTAACTGAATATTACACATACACAGCTCTGCTACATGGACATGACAGAGACTCTGCTGTAGTAACTGAACATTACACATACACAGCTCTGCTACATGGACATGACAGAGACTCCGCTGTAGTAACTGAACATTACACATACACAGCTCTGCTACATGGACATGACAAAGACTCAGCTGTAGTAACTGAACATTACACATACACAGCTCTGCTACATGGACATGACAGAGACTCAGCTGTAGTAACTGAACATTACACATACACAGCTCTGCTACATGGACATGACAGAGACTCCGCTGTAGTAACTGAACATTACACATACACAGCTCTGCTACATGGACATGACAGAGACTCAGCTGTAGTAACTGAGCATTACACATACACAGCTCTGCTACATGGACACGACAAAGACTCAGCTGTAGTAACTGCACATTACACATACACAGCTCTGCTACATGGACATGACAGAGACTCGCTGTAGTAACTGAACATTACACATACACAGCTCTGCTACATGGACATGACAGAGACTCAGCTGTAGTAACTGAACATTACACATACACAGCTCTGCTACATGGACATGACAGAGACTCAGCTGTAGTAACTGAACATTACACATACACAGCTCTGCTACATGGACATGACAGAGACTCCGCTGTAGTAACTGAACATTACACATACACAGCTCTGCTACATGGACATGACAGAAACTCTGCTGTAGTAACTGAACATTACACATACACAGCTCTGCTACATGGACATGACAGAGACTCAGCTGTAGTAACTGAACATTACACATACACAGCTCTGCTACATGGACATGACAGAGACTCAGCTGTAGTAACTGAACATTACACATATACAGCTCTGCTACATGGACATGACAGAGACTCAGCTGTAGTAACTGAACATTACACATACACAGCTCTGCTACATGGACATGACAAAGACTGTAGTAACTGAACATTACACATACACAGCTCTGCTACATGGACATGACAAAGACTCTGCTGTAGTAACTGAACATTACACATACACAGCTCTGCTACATGGACATGACAGAGACTCCGCTGTAGTAACTGAACATTACACATACACAGCTCTGCTACATGGACATGACAAAGACTCCGCTGTAGTAACTGAACATTACACATACACAGCTCTGCTACATGGACATGAGAAAGACTCAGCTGTAGTAACTGAACATTACACATACACAGCTCTGCTACATGGACATGACAAAGACTCCGCTGTAGTAACTGAACATTACACATACACAGCTCTGCTACATGGACATGACAAAGACTCCGCTGTAGTAACGGAACATTACACATACACAGCTCTGCTACATGGACATGACAGAGACTCAGCTGTAGTAACTGAACATTACACATACACAGCTCTGCTACATGGACATGACAAAGACTCCGCTGTAGTAACTGAACATTACACATACACAGCTCTGCTGCACACACTGATAGAACTCTTTAGAGGCATTTTACACATAAACAGCTTGGTTGTATGCACATACAGCTCAACTACACAGACATTACACGGATACAGCTCATCTATACGGACATTACAGGCTTACAGCTCTGCTACATACAGACTGGGATTCCACACAGCACAGCAGAGTCTCACACGGAGAAGATAAACCTGGTCATGTGATCTCCATGACTCCTCCCACACCTGATCACATGGTCATGACATCATCACAGGTCCTGTACCTTCTCCTGCAGCACAGCCTGATTCGTCCCACTCCTGATCACATGGACATGACATCGTCACAGGTCCTGTACCTTCTCCTGCAGCACAGCCTGACTCCTCCCACACCTGATCACATGTTCATGACATCATCACAGGTCCTGTACCTTCTCCTGCAGCACAGCCTGACTCCGCCCATACCTGATCACATGGTCCTGACATCATCACAGGTCCTGTACCTTCTCCTGCAGCACAGCCTGACTCCTCCCACACCTGATCACATGGTCATGACATCATCACAGGTCCTGTACCTTCTCCTGCAGCACAGTCTGGAGCCCGACTCCTGTACATGGTGGTAGAAACTACAGCCCAGGAGGCTCCATAGTGAAGGGTTGTCAGAGGAGGACACGCCTGCCCCCAGGTAAGTGGAACACTCATCACATCCACACATATAAGGCTCCACAGCCACAAAGATACACAGCTCCATCCGCCCTTAAGGCCCAGTTCACACTGCAGTTATTTCCTTCAGTTATTGAGCCCAGACCAGCAGTGAAGCGACTCGGAGATCAGGTGTAATGGGAAGATCTGCACTTGTTCTGTGGTTTTCTCCCGCACCAGGTTTTGGCTCACAATAACTGATGGAAATAACTGATCAAATAACTGGAGTGTGAACTCAGCCTAATCTACAAACTCCAGAGAACATGAAGCAGGAGGTAAAGACGCAGCTTCTGGGGCAGGACACCAGCCTAAAGATAATAACATAAAATACAAATCACAAGGGGTTGGTTCTAGTATACAATGCATTTCAAGGGCGGCCTTCCTCAGGGGCAACAAAAGCCAGGAGCAGGGGGGGTTATATAGAAGACATATCCGGAAGATCTCAGAGACGTGGACTGGAGGAGGGGGCGTTATATAGAAGACATATCCAGGAGATCTCAGAGACGTGGACTGGAGGAGGAGGCGTTATATAGAAGACATATCCAGGAGATCTCAGAGACGTGGACTGGAGCAGGGGGCGTTATATAGAAGACATATCCAGGAGATCTCAGAGATGTGGACTGGAGCAGGGGGCGTTATATAGAAGACATATCCAGGAGATCTCAGAGACGTGGACTGGAGCAGGGAGCGTTATATAGAAGACATATCCAGGAGATCTCAGAGACGTGGACTGGAGGAGGGGGCGTTATATAGAAGACATATCCAGGAGATCTCAGAGACGTGGACTGGAGCAGGGGGCGTTATATAGAAGACATATCCAGGAGATCTCAGAGACGTGGACTGGAGCAGGGGGCGTTATATAGAAGACATATCCAGGAGATCTCAGAGACGTGGACTGGAGGAGGGGGCGTTATATAGAAGACATATCCAGGAGATCTCAGAGACGTGGACTGGAGCAGGGGGCGTTATATAGAAGACATATCCAGGAGATCTCAGAGACGTGGACTGGAGGAGGGGGCGTTTATATAGAAGACATATCCAGGAGATCTCAGAGATGTAGACTGGAGGAGGGGGCGTTATATAGAAGACATATCCAGGAGATCTCAGAGATGTGGACTGGAGGAGGGGGCGTTATATAGAAGACATATCCAGGAGATCTCAGAGACGTGGACTGGAGGAGGGGGTGTTATATAGAAGACATATCCAGGAGATCTCAGAGACGTGGACTGGAGGAGGGGCGTTATATAGAAGACATATCCAGGAGATCTCAGAGACGTGGACTGGAGGAGGGGGCGTTATATAGAAGACATATCCAGGAGATCTCAGAGACGTGGACTGGAGCAGGGGGCGTTATATAGAAGACATATCCAGGAGATCTCAGAGACGTGGACTGGAGGAGGGGGCGTTATATAGAAGACATGTCCAGGAGATCTCAGAGACGTGGACTGGAGCAGAGGGCGTTATATAGAAGACATATCCAGGAGATCTCAGAGACGTGGACTGGAGGAGGGGGCGTTATATAGAAGACATATCCAGGAGATCTCATAGATGTGGACTGGAGGAGAGGACGTTATATATAAGACATATCCAGGAGATCTCAGAGATGTGGACTGGAGCAGGGGGCGTTATAGAGAAGCTATATCCAGGAGATCTCAGAGATGTGGACTGTAGGAGGGGGCGTTATATAGAAGACATATCCAGAAGATCTCAGAGACGTGGACTGGAGGAGCAGGGGGCATTATATAGAAGACATATCCAGGAGATCTCAGAGACGTGGACTGGAGCAGGGGGCATTATATAGAAGACATATCCAGGAGATCTCAGAGACGTGGACTGGAGATGCAGGGGGCATTATATAGAAGACATATCCAGGAGATCTCAGAGACGTGGACTGGAGATGCAGGGGGCATTATATAGAAGACATATCCAGGAGATCTCAGAGACGTGGACTGGAGATGCAGGGGGCGTTATATAGAAGACATATCCAGGAGATCTCAGAGATGTGGACTGGAGCAGGGGGCGTTATATAGAAGATCTCAGAGACGTGGACTGGAGGAGCAGGGGGCATTATATAGAAGACATATCCAGGAGATCTCAGAGACGTGGACTGGAGCAGGGGATGTTATATAAATGACATATCCAGGAGATCTCAGAGACGTGGACTGGAGCAGGGGGCGTTATATACAGGGAGTGCAGAATTATTAGGCAAATGAGTATTTTGACCACATCATCCTCTTTATGCATGTTGTCTTACTCCAAGCTGTATAGGCTCGAAAGCCTACTACCAATTAAGCATATTAGGTGATGTGCATCTCTGTAATGAGAAGGGGTGTGGTCTAATGACATCAAACATCAGACATCAAAGACAAAAAACACAGCGCCTCATGTATGGTAACGTCTTACAGATAATATAATTTTACGGTGCGTATTTCGCTTACCAGATTTTGTTGTGAGGAGTCACAACAGCTAGAAGTGCCTTAGCTGGTATATTTCCCCACCAGCATCAGGGGATGCCGTGCTGCTGCCTGGGTCTCTTCCCGTCCAGAAGTTCCAGGAAAGTGAATATGCAGAAGATTTAAAAAGGTTTCAGACCACTATCCGGCGCTGCAGGCATAAAGATCAGTCCTTGAGATGAATAGGATTCTTTTTATTAATAGAGTCAACGCGTTTCAAGGGCGAAATGCCCCCTTCGTCAGGACAATATACAGAATAAAAATACACTTGTGTTAGGGATATTTAAAACGCTGTTTTGGCGGGTTAAACAAGGGGAGGTTCAGGGTTGGGGTGGGCGTGCTTAGTAAAATGAGGCTAATTGCTAGTATCCCTTAGCAATTAGTGGCAGATGATGTTCGGTGTCTGACACTTCTGTGGCGTGCAGGCTAGATAGCGTGGAGTCAAGCGATCCATGATATAGTTTAAATAAATACATTGTTTTCATTCATAATATCCATAGTGATACATTTCATGTTACATTATTTAGTTTGAATCGAACATTTCATAGTACTGATAGTGATAGATTGACTGTAGTGGCGCTGCTATTCACTGTGAGACTGCAGCGGACCTTCACATAGAGCTGTGTGCGGCTCTGGCTCCCCGCTTTCACTGTGCAGCGGTTCGCCAGTCTGTTATTCCTGCAGGTCTGCCGACTCTCCTGCGTGCTATAATACTCAGCGCTGCCCGATCTCTCAGACCGGGATCTTTACAAGCCACAGGTCGGTCTGGTATAGCGCTGCTGTTTTATAACTGCTATGTTCTGAATAATGATTTATGCGCTAATTATTAGGGGGTTCTGGATTATTATTCCCAGAGGAGGTCGTCTGATTTTAATATATATATATATATACTATGATATCTAATTGTCACCATATGTCGGCCACTTATATTGAGTATAGAATGGTGAGATTAATACTGATTAAAAATCCTTACGGCTAATTTTGGTGTTATTAATTAGATTAAAATATGTTATGATTTATAAAATATATATATATATATATATATATATATATATAATCTAGAACTTCCATATATGGGACGGAATAGGAAGCATCTATTAATATTACACTCATAGCTAGTGTTTATAACTATATGGCTATCAATAGTTTACAGTAATTAAAATTGATTAGACCCTTAATTCTAATGTGGACCTGATGGATATACTACAGGGTTGTATGGCGGGATTTTTCTTGAGATACAAATATATTAGACTATTCCAAACAACGGTGTATACATTATAATATAGAGACCAATATGTAGAGTGATGAGGTAATAGCCAGTAGAAGAGAGAATATTACTAGTAGTGATAATGGAGGGTACATAGTGACTGTCAATAGTTTATAGATGGCTAGGTAGGCATATAAATGTGTTGTATGGGTGTTATAATATATATATAGAGAGAGTCTATAGAGGAAGAGGGGCGTCTCTACACGCCATACTCTTAGCCCCGATTGTATGAATGAACGTTGTACGGATATATATATCCCCGTGCGTGCGTACACGATGGTATGCCAGTACCAGTCAGTGGACCCAATTCGTGTTGGGGTTTGTAGTGATGAGGACTTTAACCTATATATATATATATATTGTTATCATAAGATAGTCTCACTGATTTCGTTTAGGCCTCGTGGGCTCAGCGTATCTAATTGGTACATCCAGTATACTTCCCTTTTTTGTAATCTTTCAAAACGGTTAAAGGGATTTTCCGGTATAAAGTCGATTGGAGTAATTTTGATCTCATGTTTCTCTTTTTCTGGTGTGGATGCACAGTGTCTGGACACCTTGTGTTTCAGATATTGTTTACGGATATTGTACCCATGTTGGTTCACCCGGCAATGAAGGGCTTGGGTAGTGCGACCCACATATTGTAGGCCGCATCTGCATTCAATGAGATAAATAACGTAAGTGGAATGACAGGTAAGGTGATGTTTTATTGGGAATGATGTACCATTACAATTGGAGGTAAAGGAAGTTTGTTTGTGTGTAATAATTTTACAACACAAACAATTCTTGGCTCCGCACCTATAGCTCCCTTTTGCTTTCCCTTTCCCCCGGCTCTGTTTGCTTTCGCCTATCATTTGGGTGTGCTGTTTTGGTCTGCTTGGGGCTAGTATATTCTTTATGGTGGGTGCTCTTCTATAGGTGATTTTTGGTATGGAAGGTAGATGTTTTGCTATATATGGATCTTGCAGGAGGATATGCCAGTGATTTTTCAAGATTTTTTGTATCTGTCTATTCGATGTGTTATATTGCGTGATAAACCGGACTATTTCTATAGGATCCTGCTGTTTGGTGGTAATTGATAGGCATTCCTCTTGTGACTGTAAGCTGCTCTTTTTTATGGCATCTTTCACCAGTTTTTTGGGGTAACCTTTGTCACGAAACCTATTTTCAAGTATTTTGGTCTGGATTTTAAAGTCCTCATTTTTTGTACAGTTACGTCTGATCCTTTTGCATTGGCTATAGGGTATATTTTGCAGCCACTTTCTGTGATGAAAGCTTGAATAATGGATATAGCTATTGGTATCTACTGTTTTAAAGTACATTTTTGTACTTAAATGGTTATTGTGATATGAGATAATGATGTCTAGAAATTCTATTTCCACTTTATTGAAGTTTGGAGTGAAGGAGATTCCCCAGTCGGTATTATTGAGGGAACTACAGAAGATTTGCGCAGTGTCTTCCTTGCCATCCCAGATAATGAACAGGTCATCAATATACCTTTTGTAATATATGATCTGTTTATGATGGTCTGGGTGGTTAATAATGAATTTGTCTTCAAACTCCCCCATAAATAAATTAGCAATGGATCGCTTGACTCCACGCTATCTAGCCTGCACGCCACAGAAGTGTCAGACACCGAACATCATCTGCTACTAATTGCTAAGGGACACTAGCAATTAGCCTCATTTTACTAAGCACGCCCACCCCAACCCTGAACCTCCCCTTGTTTAACCCACCAAAACAGCGTTTAAAAATATCCCTAACACAAGTGTATTTTTATTCTGTATATTGTCCTGACGAAGGGGGCATTTCGCCCTTGAAACGCGTTGACTCTATTAATAAAAAGAATCCTATTCATCTCAAGGACTGATCTTTATGCCTGCAGCGCCGGATAGTGGTCTGAAACCTTTTTAAATCTTCTGCATAGTGCACAAGGCTGCCATTGTAAGGTATACTGGCTGTTATCTGTCTCATGGATAGATTAACAGCGTCCTCTGAATCTCCTTCTTGCTCACAAAGTTAGACCGCCGTAATCTTGCGATGCGATAAAAGCACACAGTGCTATGGGACAGGTATATTGCGGACATGCTAGCGGCGATCTAGCCGTGAATGTCCGCAGCTCTATAGGCTAAAACAAGGTGATAGAATCCCTTTAATTCCCTAAGCTCCCGTTGTCTCTCTGGTGATGCTCGTGGCACTGGTAGTATTTCTGAAAACACTACCTTGGAGGTCCTGGACTTGAGCTTCTCTCCTAGTTCCCTAAAATCATATTAAAGGACCTTCCATCTCTCGCTCACTTTGTCATTGGTGCCAATGTGTACCATGACCACCGGGTCTACCCCCGCTCCACCCAGCAATCTGTCAATGCGATCCGCAATATGCCGAACTCGAGCACCGGGCAGACAACACACTGTTTGGCATTCACAGTCTCGGTGACAGATGACCCTGTCTGTCCTCCTAATAATAGAGTCCCCTACCACCAGCATCGGTCTGACCTTTGCTGCATGCCTTTTCTCATCTTTCCTGCTCCCCAAGAGTGCCTCCATTAGTAGAATAGCCCTCCAGTATTAATTATGCCCTCACATAGCCCCCAGTATTTATACTGCCCCCTAGAGTGCCCCAGTAGTTATATTCCCCCCTTTAGTGAAATTATAATTCATCAGACCCTCCAATATACAGACCCATTCAAATAATAATAATAATATTTATACAGCACAATCATATTCCGCAGCGCTTTACAAATTCATAGGGTTCATGTACAAAACAAAAGTAACTGGCTAATATACAACTGAAACACTAGGAGTCAGGGCCCTGCTCGCAAGAGCTTACAATCTATGAGGAATTGGGGGTGACACATAAGGTAGTTGATTGTGATAAGTAGGATTCGAGCCATTATTGAACTGACAGAAGTGGTGCTGGCCGATCTGCTTCGGGATTGGGACTGCTAGAGGATGGAGTTTAGGCCAGAGGAGTTGGTGGGGGAGACGTTTGAAGGTGGAGAAGTTGTGAATTGACCTGATATTCCGGGGCAGAGTATTCCAGAGAGTAGGTGCAGCTCGAGAACTTGAAGACGGGTGTGAGAGGTACGAATTATGGAGGTTATTAACCTCTTCAGGACACAGGGCGTACCTGTGCACCCAGTGTATTTCTGATTAATACACTGTCAATTCAGTCAATTGAAGACCTCCGGTTTGGTTTGTGGCTTTTACCTATTGCGGCGGCGGTGCTATCTGGTCCCCAGGCGGCTGTAGGGGGGACCCGATGGCATGGAAGTCAGCGCGATGTCTAAGGAAGGCATCGCGCTGCCTTCCGGTGACAAGCCTGTGAGATCCAGCCCCCTGGATCTCACAGGCCCCGGAAGCTGTATGAGTAATACTTACTATATTACTCATACAGCCAATGCATTCCAATACAGAAGTATTGGAATGCATTGTAAAGGATTAGACCCCCAAAAGTTTAAGTCTCAAAGTGGGACAAAAAAAAAGTTGAAAAATAAATTTTTGAAGGTGAAAACTTTATAAGTTTCAAGTAAAAAATAAACAAAAATGTCATTTTTCCCAAATAAAGTTGAAAAAAATTGGTAAAAATATGGGGGGGGGGGGGGGGAGTATACACATTAGGTATCGCAGCGTCCGTATCGACCGGCTCTATAAACATATCACATGACCTAACCCCTCAGATGAACACCCTAGAAAAAAAAATCACTAAAAGTGTAATAGCAAGCGATCAAAAAGTAATATGCATCCCAAAATAATGCCAATCAAACAGTCATCTTATCCCGCAAAAATCATACCCTACCCAAGGTAATCGCCCAAAAACTGAAAAAATTATGGCTCTCAGACTATGGAGACACTAAAACAAGATTTTTTTTTTGCTTCAAAAATGAAATCATTGTGTAAAACTTACATAAATAAAAAGTATACATATTAGGTATCGCCGCGTCCGTGACAACCTGGTCTATAAAAATACCACATGATCTAACCTGTCAGATGAATGTTGTAAATTAAATAAAAATAAAAACGGTGCCAAAAACTGTGCTATTTCTTGTTATCTTGCTTCACAAAAAGTGTAATATAGAGCAACCAAAAATCATATGTACCCTAAACTACTACCAACAAAACTGACACCCAATCCTGTAGTTTCTAAAATGGGGTCACTTTTTTGGAGTTTCTACTCTAGGGGTGCATCAGGCGGGCTTCAAAAGGGACATGGTGTAAAAAAAAAAAAAAAAACAGCCTTGCAAAATCTGTCCGATGGGGGCTGTGTAGAGGGAGAAGAGTAGAGGACCTAGTACTGAGCCCTAGGGCTGCACGATATGGGAATTTTGTGCGATTAGGGCCCTAAAAATTGCGATAACGATATGCAATGCGATATTTTAAAGGAATTGTGCTAGAGGTCTATTTGCTTGGATTTTCCCATATGAGCCGCTGACGCGGCTGGGTATGACATAGTTATGGGGGATCTGTGGAGGGTGCTGTTATATGGGGGATCTGTGGAGGGTGCTGTTATATGGGGGATCTGTGGAGGGGGCTGTGTTGTGGGGGATCTGTGGAAGGTGCTGTTATATGGGGGATCTGTGGAGGGTGCTGTTATATGGGGGATCTGTGGAGGGTGCTGTGTTGTGGGGGATCTGTGGAGGGTGCTGTGTTGTGGGGGATCTGTGGAGGGTGCTGTTATATGGGGGATCTGCGGAGGGTGCTGTTATATGGGGGATCTGTGGAGGACGCTGTGTTGTGGGGGATCTGTGGAGGGCGCTGTGTTGTGGGGGATCTGTAGAGGGCGCTGTTATATGGGGGATCTGTAGAGGGCGCTGTTATATGGGGGATCTGTGGAGGGCGCTGTTATATGGGGGATCTGTGGAGGGCGCTGTGTTGTGGGGGATCTGTGGAGGGCGCTGTGTTGTGGGGGATCTGTGGAGGGCGCTGTGTTGTGGGGGATCTGTGGAGGGCGCTGTTATATGGGGGATCTGTGGAGGTCGCTGTGTTGTGGGGGATCTGTGGAGGACGCTGTGTTGTGGGGGATCTGTGGAGGACGCTGTGTTGTGGGGGATCTGTGGAGGACGCTGTGTTGTGGGGGATCTGTGGAGGACGCTGTGTTGTGGGGGATCTGTGGAGGACGCTGTGCTGTGGGGGTTCTGTGGAGGATGCTGTGTTGTGGGGGATCTGTGGAGGGCGCTGTTATATGGGGGATCTGTGGAGGGCGCTGTTATATGGGGGATCTGTGGAGGGCGGTTATATGGGGGATCTGTGGAGGGCGCTGTTATGTGGGGGATCTGTGGAGGGCGCTGTTATGTGGGGGATCTGTGGAGGGCGCTGTTATGTGGGGGATCTGTGGAGGACGCTGTTATATGGGGGATCTGTGGAGGACACTTATGGGGGACCTGTGGATGGCACTGTTATAGGGGATGTGTGGAGGACACATAGGGCCATGAGGGGGGCCAGCTTAAGACATATAGCATCTTATGCTGGTCCCCCTCATGTGTCCTAAACTGGGCACATAACTGCCTTTTGCGTGTAAAGTGTTTTACTAGTGTGTGTGTGGGTGTGTGTGGGTGAAACAATCTCTCTCCTAACAGGTCCAGCCTCTGTACTCACTATGAATGCAATGCACTGCAGCGAGCGGCAGCGAGGTGGTCCGGCCGGCGCGTGACTGACGTCACTTAGTAACGCTCCTGCTTCCTGAAGTAGGAGGAGCGTTGCTAAGTGACGTCAGTCACGCACCGGCCGGCCACCTCGCTGCCGCTCGCTGCAGTGCATTGAATTCATAGTGAGTACAGAGGCCGGACCTGTTAGGAGAGAGATTGTTTCACCCACACACACACTAGTAAAACACTTTACACGCAAAAGGCAGTTATGTGCGCGGGGCCCCTTTTATATATAATCGCGGCATTTTCGGGTTGGCCAAATCGCCATATCGCATTTGCCGATTATCGTGATTCGATTATTTTTTCGATTTATCGTGCAGCCCTACTGAGCCCTGGGGTACACCAACATAAATAGTAAGAGGAGAAGAAGAGCCAGCGAATGATACACTAAAGTAGCGGCCAGAGAGATAGGAAGAGAACCAGGAGAGAGCAGTGTCCTTTAGGCCAATTGAGTGGAGCATGGTGAGGAGGAGTTTATAGTCTTCAGTATCATAAGCTGCGGAGAGATCCAGCAGAATCAGTAGAGAATAATCACCATTTCTTTTTGATGTTAGGAGATTGTTAGACACTTTAGTAAATGCAGTTTCTTTAGAGTGAAAAGGGCGAAAGGAGGATTGTAAAGGGGTCAAGAAGAAAGTTTGTAGAGAGATTGCTTATTAAAAAACATCACCCCCTCCCCAGCCACCTCCAACATGCAATCCCATGTAAACAACATCACCCCCTCAACATTTAGTCCCATGTAAATAACATCACTCCCTCCCACAGCCACTATCAACATTACAGTCCCATGTTAATAACATCACTCCCTCCCCCAGCCACCTTCAACACACATTCCCATGTAAATAACATCACCCTGCCCCAGCCACCTACAACATTCAGTCCCATGTAAATAACATCCCTCCCTTCAGCCCTAACAAACGATCCCAGTTAAATAACCATAACCCCCAGCATTACTCAGGCTCTCACACCAAATCTTTCCCTTCACTTACCTCTCCTCATGTACCAGATCTCACCACTGTTTCTTCCCCAGGACTTCTCTTGACTGCAGAGCGCCATCCTCTCCTGCACTGGTCACATGATGGTGACATCATCGCAGGTCCTCAACCTCTTCGTTCAGCACTAATCACATGGACTGTGATGTCATCACAGGTCCTTCAGCTCTTCCAATGCATTAGATTTAATTGTATTGCCGTCCAATTGTATCTATCTGGCAGGCAGTACATTTAGGACCTGAGACAAAACATCTGGGGCCCAGTCTCCAAATGTTTTAATCTAGAAACACCTCTGCCCCTGCCTTTCTGTAAGTGTGATTTACTCCTCCTTAACTTTTCTGTGAGGTCCGGAGCTTAAAACGAATATAGTGTGAAGTGAGGAAATGGACATCACAGCAATACAGTGATGGCACATTTCTCAAGTGATATGTTCCCTGCTTCTGAGTGAAATGCATCTAGCTGTGCAGCTGAAACAGGGAATAATATGTCCAAAAAATATACAGGTCCTTCTCAAAAAATTTGCATATTGTGATAAAGTTCATTATTTTCTGTAATGTACTGATAAACATTAGACTTTCATATATTTTAGATTCATTACACACCAACTGAAGTAGTTCAAGCCTTTTATTGTTTTAATATTGATGATTTTGGCATACAGCTCATGAAAACCCCAAATTCCTATATCAAAAAATTAGCATATCATGAAAAGGTTCTCTAAACGAGCTATTAACCTAATCATCTGAATCAACTAATTAACTCTAAACACCTGCAAAAGATTCCTGAGGCTTTTAAAAACTCCCAGCCTGGTTCATTACTCAAAACCGCAATCATGGGTAAGACTGCCGACCTGACTGCTGTCCAGAAGGCCATCATTGACACCATCAAGCAAGAGGGTAAGACACAGAAAGAAATTTCTGAACGAATAGGCTGTTCCCAGAGTGCTGTATCAAGGCACCTCAGTGGGAAGTCTGTGGGAAGGAAAAAGTGTGGCAGAAAACGCTGCACAACGAGAAGAGGTGACCGGACCCTGAGGAAGATTGTGGAGAAGGACCAATTTCAGACCTTGGGGGACCTGCGGAAGCAGTGGACCGAGTCTGGAGTAGAAACATCCAGAGCCACCGTGTACAGGCGTGTGCAGGAAATGGGCTACAGGTGCCGCATTCCCCAGGTCAAGCCACTTTTGAACCAGAAACAGCAGCAGAAGCGCCTGACCTGGGCTACAGAGAAGCAGCACTGGACTGTTGCTCAGTGGTCCAAAGTACTTTTTTCGGATGAAAGCAAATTTTGCATGTCATTCGGAAATCAAGGTGCCAGAGTCTGGAGGAAGACTGGGGAGAGGGAAATGCCAAAATGCCTGAAGTCCAGTGTCAAGTACCCACAGTCAGTGATGGTCTGGGGTGCCATGTCAGCTGCTGGTGTTGGTCCACTGTGTTTTATCA
Source organism: Bufo gargarizans (assembly GCF_014858855.1). Classification (NCBI taxonomy): domain Eukaryota; kingdom Metazoa; phylum Chordata; class Amphibia; order Anura; family Bufonidae; genus Bufo; species Bufo gargarizans. The sequence continues at coordinate 22,573,870 of NC_058085.1, forward strand.
AGGGCAGGGTCAATGCAGCTAGCTATCAGGAGATTTTGGAGCACTTCATGCTTCCATCTGCTGAAAAGTTTTATGGAGATGAAGATTTCATTTTTCAGCACGACCTGGCACCTGCTCACAGTGCCAAAACCACTGGTAAATGGTTTACTGACCATGGTATTACTGTGCTCAATTGGCCTGCCAACTCTCCTGACCTGAACCCCATAGAGAATCTGTGGGATATTGGGAAGAGAAAGTTGAGAGACGCAAGACCCAACACTCTGGATGAGCTTAAGGCCGCTATCGAAGCATCCTGGGCCTCCATAACACCTCAGCAGTGCCACAGGCTGATTGCCTCCATGCCACGCCGCATTGAAGCAGTCATTTCTGCAAAAGGATTCCCGACTAAGTATTGAGTGCAGAACTGAACATAATTATTTGAAGGTTGACTTTTTTTGTATTAAAAACACTTTTCTTTTATTAGTCGGATGAAATATGCTAATTTTTTGAGATAGGAAATTTGGGTTTTTATGAGCTGTATGTCAAAATCATCAATATTAAAACAATAAAAGGCTTGAGCTACTTCAGTTGGTGTGTAATGAATCTAAAATATATGAAAGTCTAATGTTTATCAGTACATTACAGAAAATAATGAACTTTATCACAATATGCTAATTTTTTTTAGAAGGACCTGTATTAGAGAAGCCCAATAAAGAAGCACAGTGATTATTCAAACTTTATTCTAAACATTCTACATTTTTCAAACCAGCACCTGGATCTGAATACTTTCATATTAGCATGTCATTAAAAATTTTGTGTAACCTTATACGTATGTATCTGTATAAGCGCCACCTGCTGATTTGTTCGGGGGTGTTGGGAGTTGGACCTCTACATTGAGCTCATATTGAAGACCTATCCTGAGTACATGCCGGAGAAACCCTTTAATGACCGCTGTATTTCGTCATGCTGCTTGTTAAAAATAAATCTATTAAACTACAACATCTGTGAGGTCGTGAGGAGCTGCCAAAAACAAAATCTGCCAACCCAATGTCTGTCTAGATAGAAATAATTTTTATGTATCGCCAACATATTCCACAGCGTTTTACAATTACACTGATTGGACCTGTAGAATCCTCCACTGCTCCAGCACTGAGGCTCCTGTGGTCTCCTTTAGTCCGTTTACATCACTGCAACGACAATATTGGTTGGAGCTCTGATGGCGGTATGTATATCACCTGACCATTGAGGCCTATGATGGTCTACTGGTGGTCACGTGCTGTGGCATCACTGATGACGTCTTCTATTGGCTGTAGGGTCATGTGAAGGTGTGACATACCATAAAACTGCCTTGATCTCACACATGTTTCGATCACTATAAAAAGAGAGAACACAACATCTACACTTTATTATCTCCTCTGATGTCTCTTCGTATCTCCAGTTATTGTATTTTACATGAGTTTTTTTGGAGGGGGGGATTTTACATCGTCTCATCTTCTTTCCATTCAGGTTCCTACAATATAGGATCCGCTCAGTGGAGATCTTCTATATAAGATTCTTCTCCTGATTGACCCCACAAGAATGGACAGGGACAAGATGGTGGAGAGTATAATAAATCTCGCCCTAGAGATCCTCTTCCGGCTTACTGGAGAGGTGAGAGATTCTGATGATGTCACATTGCATCATCTTATCTATGTTACTAACAGATGGACATGACTGGAGAGGTGAGGGACTCTGGAGATGTATGGAGTGATAGTTATTACTGTGTCTCTCTATAACCAGGACTACACAGTAGTGAAGAAGACCTCTAGTGGGTGCTGTCAGGACCCTGTGTCTGAAAGATGGGGAAGAACCCTGAGCCCAATCATGGAGCCTCCACCTCACCCCCTGATACATGAGGAAATCAAGAGAGAGAAGATACTAGAACTCACCAACAAGATGATTGAGCTGCTGACTGGAGAGGTGACACTGCTGGGAATGCTGGGACATTATACAGGAACGCTATGAAGGGATACGGGTGATGACTGTATCATTGTGTTGTCAGGTTTCTATAAGGTGTCAGGATGTCACCGTCTATTTCTCCATGGAGGAGTGGGAGTATTTAGAAGGACACAAAGATCTGTACAAGGACGTCATGATGGAGGATCACCCACCTCTCACATCACCAGGTAATAGACATGACTAAATACACACGTCCTCTCATTATCTGTATGTAAGGAATGAATTCAGTCACTGGATGTGTTTCCTACAGTTAAGGAAGAGAGAAGAACACCGGAGAGATGTCCCAGTCCTCTTCTTCTACAGGATGGTTCAGAAGAACATCACAATGTCCCACAGGATGATCAGGTAGATGGATATAAGGGCATTATGATGGAGGATCACCGGCCCCTCATATCACCAGGTAATAGATATTACTAAATACACACGTCCTCTCATTATCTGTATGTAAGGAATGAATTCAGTCACTGGATGTGTTTCCTACAGTAAAGGAAGAGATAAGAACACCAGAGAGATGTCCCAGTCCTCTTCTTCTACAGGATGGTTCAGAAGAACATCACAATGTCCCACAGGATGATCAGGTAGATGGAGATATGGTCTCATGAAATGTTCCCTATGATCTGTAGAAGGCTGTGAAGATCTTGTCTTCAGTCTTGTTTTATCCATCAGTATTATATGATTTATCCTTGTATAATGAGAAAGGTGGAGATGGCAGGATTACAGCTGACCATAGACATTACATGTTGTCTGCAGCTTCTCACAATTTTCTGCCTGTACAGACTTTTAAGATGGCCTTCCCAACATAGAGCTATAGGAATAGATTCTCCAGAATTGTTATTACATGGGGAATGCATGAAGCTATTAAAACATGCATGTCAGGAGCGGTGACAGGTCCTCTTAAATACTGGTAACGGAGGCTAGGGAGGTATTGGAGAATGGTAACTCAGACTATACATGACGTATATAAGGTACAGGTACCGCTTGATCCTAGAGTGTGAGTGCTGGGTCATGTTTCTGGCTGCAGCAGAGCAGATGATTATACCATTCCTAGGAGGTAAATAAGCCATGGATCGAAAGAACTTTGGCTTACCGGCAGAGTGTTATACGTAGCTAGAAAGTTGATTGCCTTGCATTGGATACAGACAGCTCCGCCCACCTTAGGTGAATTCTTGGGTAAAGTAGACACAATGTTAGTTTTACGAACGGTTGGTATTCCAGAAGCGTGGATGCCCATCAAAATTTGAAACGTTATGGGAACCTTGGCTGTCCTTTCGACGTTTGAATAACAATGTCTAGTATTGTATTTTTGCACTTCTAGTACAACAGTGGGGCGGGGGGGAGAAGGGTGAAAATTAAAATGTTGCTAATTGTTTAGTGGTTTGAATGATGTCAGCAACACGAGTTGTATCTATATATCATTTTTATTTACGATCTGTACAACAGTGTAATTACATTGAAAATGGTCAATAAAAAAGAACTGATTAAAAAAAAAAAAAAAACACTGGTAACGCAACCAGGACATTATTATTGCTGGGGACATTTAGCTACTAGGACACTGTAGGGAGCCTTACAGGCTCTTTATAGCTATAGGGGTTTAGACGCTGCAGGTTTGTGTAGTGATCAGCGGCAGTGTACTACGACCCATTCAGACATATAATGGGGAGGGTGGGGGCCTATCTAAAGTTTTCACTAGGGCCATTAGAACTCTAGTTATACCACTGTGTCCTTATACTATAGACAGTGATAAGAAGAGTGTTCTAGTGGTTATGGATAATCAGTTCTCACCGCTCCTGTGTTCTCTCCTGTCCTTATACTATAATCAGTGATAAGCAGGATGATCTACTGGTGATAGATAATCAGTTCTCACCTCTCCTGTGTTCTCCCCTGTCCTTATACTAGGTACAGTATCTTCATGCCTGCAGTCATCCCAAAACTTCTAGATAGAACAGGAAGACAGCATTAAAGGGTTTGTTCAGGAATAAGTAACCTTTCACACGTGCCCGCAGCCTCTACTATGGAAAGAGTCATACGTACCTGCTACCCTTAGCTCTGGTTATGTGTGCAGCTCCTGTGTGTCCATCTTCCAGTAAATGTTGTTTGCTCCCTCGCTGGCACAGGCATGGTCACCTGCTTGACTGCAGCCAATGACTGGCTTTAGTGGTGATGTGTTTCTTGTGGACATGTTACCCCTGAATCCAGTCATTGGCTGCAGCAGAGCAGATGATTATGCCCGTTCCTAGAAGGTAAACAAGCCATAGACCGAAAGAACTTTGGCTTACCGGCTTCACAGCCCTGGGACGGCCAGCAAGGACAACAGGTGCACAACAGTGTAATGTTATATACACACAATGTAATGTTAGGGATGGAATATAAGGGCTCCTCTCCCTGCATTGCAAACTGGTTGGAATAATAAAGCAATCAGATTGGATTTATACAGGAGACCTGCAGATATTTGGGTCAGATAACTCCTGCTGTCCGGTCATTTTCGGTTGTCTTTTCAGGTCATATAAAACCTTCCACACGACTTCTCCAACCGTCTGATGACTTCTACAATATTTCTTTCACAGCTTGTGAATCCGGGTGAAGATCTGAACAATATTAATCCTACAGAGACATATGTGAGGGGTGATGAGCAGAGTACAGAGGACATTCCTACAGATAACCGCCCAGGTGAGTAGTGACCACTAAGTAAAGCAGAGAGGTCTCTGAGATTCTACTCCTTCACTGGATGATACAATTTTATGTTACATTTTTAGGTTCTCTTTTCTGTCAGTTGTTTCAGCGTTATATTCACTGATTCAGCTAAAATTCAAGTTAAATATGGATGGAAATGTGACAGCGTTATAGGTGATATACAGTATGTATATGATACATATAGTCCATCCTCAGGAGAGGTCATTAATATCAGATCGGAGTCGGATTAAACTCCTGGCAGCCTTGTCGGTCAGATGTATGGAGAGGACACAGTGCTCTGCGCGCTCTTAGGCCTCTTCCTGGCCATGCAATGTGACGCTCATCGGTCATATGGCCTAGGCACAGATTAGTCCCATTCAAGTAAATGGGCCTGAGCGGCAATGCCAAGCACAGCTACTATTCAACAGACGGCGCTGTGCCCGGTAAGCTGTGAGGAGGCTTTGTATTAACTGGAGCTCCGTGAGCACTGAGGCTTCCTCAGACAGCTGAATGGTGGGGGTGCAGGGACCGGACCTCTGCTGATCTCATATTGATGACCTATGCTGAGGAAAATCTTGGAGAACCCCTTTAATCATCTGCAAATGACCAAAAAAGGGAAACAAATTATGCAAAACCTCTCTTTATTCAGTATTGAGTACGAGAGCCACGTGCATAAATACATTCACTTACACGCCTTGGCATCCTACCAGTGAGGTTACTAATGATTGTCTGAGGAATGTTCTGCCATGCTGAATGCATTTGGGCAAGGAAATCATTAAGATCTGTTGCTGGTACCTACAGTATCTCGCAAAAGTCAGTCCACCCCGACCCCACACATTTTTGTAAATATTTTATTCTATCTTTTCATGGGACAACCCTGAAGACCTGACACTTTGATACAATGTAAAGTAGTCAGTGTTCGGCTTGTATAATGGTGTATACAGTTGTTGTGCCCTCAACATAACTCAACACACAGCCACTAATGTCTAAACCGTGGGCAACAAAAGTTTGTACACCCCTAAGTGAGAATGGCCAAATTGTGCCCAAAGTGTCAATATTTAGTGTGGCCACCATTATTTTCCTGCACTGTCTTAACTCTCTTGGGCATGGAGTTCACTAGAGCTTCACAGGTTGCCACTTCCTCTTCCACTCCCCCATGACGACATACGTCTATTTTGAAAATACAACCTCTGGATATGGAGCTGAGCATGTGCACTTACCTTCTTCGGTCAACCATGACGAGGCCTGTTCTGTGTGGAACCTGTCTTCTTAAACGGCTGATTATATGGTACCCTACCCCAGGTGCTTATCCGCGTCCTCCTGAATGGACATCCTCCTATCCCTAACAAAAACAGATTGCAGATTGTTGCTTCCACTTTTTTACCTCCTTTTATATGTGCAAACTGAAGCATTGCCATGTTGTCTTAAAGCTTATGAGCTTGGGCTAGAGAAGCTACATAGATCAGTTGGTAATCTGCATGAAGCAGCAAGTTTCCTTCTGGATTTCTCTCCTCCATCTACAATTGGACAACGTGGTTGGTGACAATGGCAGGAACATTGTGGCTACAATTCATTTGGGGGAAATAACACGTTTCCTGCATGGCGCACATCATAAATTTATGAGCATTCATTTTTTGAAGAAGTAACGTGGCTTGCAGATGGTATTGGTCCTGTCCAGGGGATTGTTCAGCTATTCTTATTTGGCTAAAAAGGCTCTTCTGAATGTGAAGTGACAAAATGGTCTGCCTTTGTACAGTTTGAATTCCACCTTACATATGCTGAAGCGTTGCTATGAGCAGCATAAAGAGATTAATGATTTACATGATGCATGAGACCACCACAGCAGAGCAAATGTTATTTTAAGCGTAGGCAGTGGCGGCTCATCAGGGCCATGTGTCACATACTCAACCCTTTGGAAGAGACCACCAGAGTAGGGACCAGCATTAACATGGCATCACCCTAATATTTATATTAGAACAAATGCTCACGGTGATGCAACAAGGACTAGCGGAGGAGGAACAACCTCCACAGCTTTCTGGGGATTCTGTAGCTGATAGGAACCTGGACGGGTGAAGTCGCATAAAAAGGAAGTGGAGGAGGAGAAGTTTGTGGTGCAAGGAGACATGAAGTTTTCCCAGGCACAGATGGGGAAGGAGGTTGGCGCTCGGTATGATGATAGATATGCTGATGATGATGGTGACGATGACATTGGCCATGACCAACCATTGCAGTGAGGTGTTAAAGAACTGGGTCCCCAGGCATGCTGGTGAGCATGAAAAACTGCATGCTTGGTTGCCTACATGCTGACAAGCATGTGGTTGGCATCAAGCAAGGTGATGACTACTGGAAAGCCATACTTTTAGATCATTGCAATCAAAGCAAAAAGGGTAGAATGTTTTACTGATGCCTGTCACCTGCATTTCTGACCAGGAGTCCTATCTCCAACCTGGCTGAGTCAGAGACCTCCTGCCCTCTCTGGTGGTGCTACCCCTACAATAAGTCTCATTAGGCACAGCAGCAGCTGCCAATTTAGTTTTCTTAATGGGATGGAAGGTTTTTTAAAGTGCTGTGCCCACCTGACGAATATCAGCTAAATGATAAGCATTGCCTGAACAACCGGGTTCAGTCGTACCTGGACTGTGCCCTTTCCCTAGTCGTTTCCATGACACCACATCCTGAGATTGACTTCCTTCTGATTGGACAGGAAAAACACAGAGAGGTTTAAAAACCCCACCCTCCCTCCATCGCCAGTGTTTTTCCTGTCCCATCAGGATAGGAAGCCGGAGAGGTGTATGGAGCTCTAGCTGTGCTCACCTGTTTTTCCTCCAGGCCAAGGTCGGATCTGCAGGGCAGCTTTCCCTCCTCCTCCAGGTTAGGCCTGGGCTCGGGCGCATTGCGATATGCCCCCTGCGAAGATCACCTCTGCGGCGGTCCAGGGGGACTTAATGCAGAGGGGAAAGAAGATGGCGCGGATCGGCACTAGGACGTGTCCCTTCCGGCCGGCAGGCGGGTGACGCCAGACGCAGGGGCGGAGCCAAAGCGTCTTGACGTCATTAACATGCGCCGCATAGTCCTGGCAGGGCGAAGGAGGCTATAAAAACCCACAGGACCTGCAGAATGGCGCCCTGCACAGCGCAGCTTTTTCCTATTAGGAGTGCGCCTCTGGAAAGCGGTCGGGAGTCAAGATGAGCACCCCCCTCACGTCGGGCTCTGGAACTGAGCCTGCAACAAATCCAGGGACTGTGAGTGGCCTGCTCTCAGGCACATGACTATGTAATGCTGGGTTGGTCTGCTCATCTTTCCCTCCCTTACCTCTCAGGGAGAAAAAGATTCAGCTACTACCACTAAGAAAGCCAGGAAATGTGGTATCTGCTATAAACAACTGTCCAATACAGGGACTAAACCCCTTTGTAAGGAATGCACATTCAATGTTGTTAAATCAGAATCTTCCAGCTTCCTTGAAGATATTAGAAAAGTAGTTAAAGAGGAGGTTCAGTTGGCCTTAACGTCTAAGGAACCAACACATTAAACTTATGGCTAGAGCAACTAGAAACCCACCTAGTCAATAAAACGCCACGCGCCCAGATATTGGAGAGCTTGCCCTTATTGAAGATGGCACCCTCTTTTTTAACAGACGCAGCAGCAGAGTCTGTCAAACTGTCCGCCCGTACAGCCGTTTTATCCAACACGGCGAGACGGGCTCTATGGCTCAAAGCTTGGTCAGGAGACATAGCTTTCAAAAATAAACTAATCGCGCTCCCCTTCCACGGTCAATACATCTTTGGAACGGACCTTGACAAAATCTTAGAGAATGCTACTAATAGAAAAAGGGGATTCCCAGAAGAAAGATACAAACAAAAAAGGCAGTTTTTTCGTGTCCAACACTATCAACCCGAAAATAAGAAAGATAAAGGGAAGTCCGTAAGGTGGAGCTATGCAAAAGGAGGCAGGGGAAGAAATTTCCTTTTCAACCCGAATCGAGCAGAATCCTCTTCCACTAATACCAAACAATGACGCCATACCAGTAGGGGGAAGGCTCAGCTCCTTTCAAAAATCTTGGGAGCATATAACAAACAATGTGTGGATATTAAACGTTGTAGAAGAGGGTTACAGAATAGAGATACTCTCTCCCCCTCCACAAAAATGTGTTATTACTACCCTTCCTACATGTCAAACTGGTACCTTTAAAAAATGACATCAAAGATTTGTTAAGCTTGGCCGCAATAGAACCTGTCCCAGAAGAGCAGATAGGACTAGGGTTCTATTCCCGTCTTTTTTTTGTAAAAAGACCGAACGGGAAATCCAGAGTTATAATAAATTTAAAATACCTAAACAGATTCGTCAAGTGACAAAAATTCTAAATGGAAACTCTAAAGTCGGCAGTAAAGATTATAAAACAGGACGCAGTAATGGCCACAATAGACTTAAGGGATGCCTATTATCATGTCCCGATACACACGTCATCAGGAAAATGTATTCACTGCATCGTCTGTGCTCCCTCCTCTATTTGCCTACGGTGCTGCCCCCTCCCCACTACGTCATTTCATTTATTCACTGCACGCACCGGCCCTTGCTTCCTCCCTTCTTGTCCTCTGAAATCCCGCGCAGGCGCACTATCGCTGAGTGCCTGTGCCTGCACGATACTCCTGCTCCAGAGGGCAACAGCCTCACTAGTGTCACTGAGCATGCGCCGAGCCCAGTGACGTAATCAGAGCGCTGTTGCCTCTGAGAGATTCTAGAGGAGGAAGCAAGGCCCGGTGCGTGCAGTGAATAAATTAAATGACGTAGTGGGGAGGGGGCGGCGCCGTAGGCAAAGAGAGGAGGGGGCACAGACGATGCAGTGAATAAATTAAATCACATAATCGGGAGGGGGCGGCGCCGTTCGGCAAGTATGTGGGAGGACATTTATTTCTTAGGTGTCATGCTGGGCTTGGAAGAAAGGCGGGCTGGGCACTGCATGGAGGGCGTTACTGGGCACTAGAGCAGAGTAATAGCGCCCCTCTGGGCGCCTTGAGACTTAATTGCATATCAGAAAAATTGCTTTTTAATAAGAATGAAAAGTTGAATAAAATAAAGAAGACACATGTAGGTAAGAAGGTACTTTATTGCACATTGCTATGTTAACGGTTTTATATGGTCAAAATAGGTGACAGATTTCCTTTAACATAAAGATCCCAACAACCAAACTCCCCTCCCCCTACTACGGGGTAAGTACCTAACATCCTGGACCTTATCTAACACTCCCTTAGATCCCACAGCGAGAGCTATCCTAGAAAGAGATCTATGTGATGACGAGTAGCAGGAGTATTGCTTCACACCCGGATTTCTGGACCTCCACAAATCATAGAAGTCTATTTCGGAGAGCGTCTTGGCTAATGAAGATAGAGAAGGGCCTGAGGGCCCACTATCAGATTGGAATGTATCTAGGGATTTGTCCAAGAACATGTTAAAATCGCCAATTATGAGAACTGGCAAATCTGGAAATTTGGAAGTGAAGGATAATACTTTTTTACTTTCAATAATTTTTTATTGTCAAAAGTAAGTACTTAAATTACATAGCATCATTTGCTAGAAATTACTATAAGTTTTAAGCAATAAGTACTACTCCAGATCATCTTTTGATAGGAGAAATTCAAAGGAAAACAAAATCAAAATCAAAGCAAGCAATTGGCTTATTAAAGAACATGTCCAGATCTACTGAATATTTGCAAAAAATAAAATCAAATAATGCAAATCATAACAAAACATAACACATTCTAAGTCATGTCCACATATCACTATTGATATACATACATATGCACGCCAACTATGCTATACATCTGCCGACATCAGCAAGGTTACATAAATAAATCTATACCCTCCGTACCATGACATTCCGCTTCAGCTCCTAACCCAATCCCAATCTTTCTGGCATTGTAGGGCTCAGACCCCTCCAAACCTCCCATATCCGAGTATGTCGAGGCACTTGAAAGGACTGGTGTGCCAACAAATACTCATAAGATCTTGTCGTATCTACCATACTAATAATTTCCTGTATATCAGGTATATTATCACGTTTCCAATTTTTAGCGATTGAAATTTTAGTAGTAATCAGTAAGTGGATTATGATGACCCTATATTTGGATGGTAGTTTGTCTAGATCTATAAGAAGCAAAGCTAAAGCAGGGTCTGGAGAGATCTGGTGGCCCACAATCCCAGAGATCTTATTAAATACTTGTATCCACAGATCTTAAATCCTCGAACATGACCACAGAATGTGTATCAATGTCCCTTTACAACCACAACCCCTCCAACATTGCTCGCTTACATTGGGGAAAATTGCGTGTAGTCTAACTGGAGTAAAGTACCACCTAAGTGTGGTTTTAATATATGCCTCCAGATGAGAGGAGCATTTAAGGGTTGAAATGGCTATTTTGTTTGCAGCTGACCATTGTGCAAGAGTGACTGATTGCTTCAAATCAGCTTCCCAAGCCAAGAGTGGAGCCGTTCTGAGAAATTTGTCCTTATCCCCTAAAAACATATATAGGAACCTTATTCCAGAAAATACTGAGTTCGCTGCAGACCATCTAATTAGCAGTTGAGCGTGCCCTCTAAGGTTAAAGGTTGGGTTATTCCCCAGTGTATGTCTTATTTTAAGATAAGAAAATACTTCTTTTCGAGGTATGTTAAAAGTTCGCATAACAGTGTCAAATGATTTCAAGGTTGACCCTGACACAAGATCTGCTACGGTTCCCACTCCACTATCTTTCCAGCCTTTCATATTTAAATCTGTGGATAAGCATTGAAGGGATTCAATAGGAGTGAGATAAGCTAAAGAGATCGGTCCATTTGTACTTTTGTCATGGTATGTTTTCCATAAAGCTAGGGAGGTAGAGACATAATATGCAGGATGGATGCCTAAGTAACTATCATGTAGTGCAGCCATGAGGAAGGCCCGCAAATTGCTTCCTGGGATTTGTGACTTCTCAATGTGCACCCAATGTTTTCCCTCTTCTCCCTTCCACCAGTCCTTGAGTTGGTTAATTCTGGAAGCCAAGAAATAATCATATATATTGGGCAATCCTAGTCCCCCAGATCTTTTATGTCTATACATGATACTTCTTGCTATTCCTCGGCCTAGTCTTTCCCCAGATGAAGTTATTAAACATTTTATTGGCTAAGTTAAAGAAGGACACCGGAATTGGAATGGGAATGGTGCGGAATAGGTACAATAACTTTGGGAGTGAATGTTGTTGAAACGCCGCAATGCGTCCCAGCCAAGATAACTCCGATTTGGCCATCTGATTCAATTCTGGTTGTAGACACTGCAAAAGAGGTGGAAAGTTTGCTTTATATAACTCTTGGGGAGTGGCTGTTACCTTGAAACCCAAATATTGAACCATACACTCCTGCCAATCCAAGGCGAATTCTCTTTTCATTTGGGTCAATGTTTCCGCTGAGATCCCTAGAGGAAGGGCCTGAGATTTACTCTCATTTATTTTGTAGTATGAAAGGGCTCCATAAGAGTGTATGATATTCATAACTTTCATCAACGACACCTTAGGATTTGTTAATGATAAAATTATGTCATCCGCGTACAAAGATATACAGTGCTGCCTGCCACCAATTTTGACTCCTGCCACCTCTGTCTCTTGTCGGATTGCCTGCGCCAAGGGTTCCAGGGACAGTATGAATATTAGTGGCGATAGGGGGCAACCCTGTCTCGTGCCATTGGACAATGCGAACGGATCAGATAACACCCCATTAGTCAGAACACGGGCTGAAGGGCCAGAGTACAAAACCCGTATAGCTTGTAATATGGGCTCAGGGAAGCCCATTTTATGGAGTGCCAAGAAGACAAACGACCAGTTAACTCGGTCGAAGGCCTTCTCAGCATCCAGCGTAACCAAAACCGTCGGTGTTCTCGTTCTGTTCACAAAATCAATCAGATTTAAGACTCTCCTGGAGTTATCAGTAATTTGCCGTCCTTTCACAAACCCTACTTGATCTGGGGCTATTAAGGTAGGGATGATATCAGCTAACCGGGCCGCCAGAATCTTTGCATAAATCTTCAGATCCGTGTTCAGTAAAGAAATAGGGCGGAAGTTTTGCGGGACTGAAGGTTCCTTCCCTGGTTTTGGCAGGGTAACAATAACTGCCTCTAGCATCTCTTTAGGCATACTTCCGGATGTCATGGCACGAGACAGGGCAGCATGTAAATGAGGAAGTAGGCTCTCAGCAAATATCTTATAATACGAGTTTGGGAGACCGTCTGGGCCAGGGCTTTTGTTATTTGGCAGACCTTTGATTACTCTGAAAATCTCTTCCTGCGATATAGGGTCCGAGAGGGAAGCTCTATGGATTTCATCTAAGGAGGGGATAGCCAATGAGCTCAAGAAGTTCTCAATATCATCTGAGGAGGCGGGGATGAATCCTGATTCATCCTTCAGGTTATACAATTGTGAGTAGTAAGACCTAAATCTGTTAGCTATGGCTTTTGGGTCATATAATTTGTGTGATTTAGATGAATCCCATAAGAATGCTATCTTTGATTTTAAAGATCTTGCTTTTACCCTACTCGCCAACAATTTTCCTGCTTTATTAGCTTGCGAATAATATCTGGCCTTTATTCTTTTGAGCGAGAGTTCATAGGAATGCAAGTAACTTTCTCTAAGTTGAAGTCTAAGTAGTCTAAGCTTGTCAGAGAGTTCAACTGAGGGAGAGGACTTGTTTTGTGCTTCCACCGCTTGGATTTGTGTTATGATATCGGTCTGATGTTTCTCTCTTAACCTTTTATGTCTATGTCCCAGCTTCAGTAATATGCCCCTAATGTACGCCTTATGGGCCGTCCATACTATTGTGGGATTTGGTCCCGAATTAGCATTAAATTTGAAATATTCTCCTAAAGCAGCCGATACCTCCAGGTGATATTTGTTGTTGGCTAATATAAATTCATTGGCCCTCCATAAGGGATTCGGAGGGAGGGTAAACTCCTCTGTCAGTTCCAAGGATACTGGGGCATGATCCGACCAAGTAATTGTCCCAATGGAGGAACTTTTGGACGCCGCCAAGGAGGCTCTGTCGACTAAGATCAGATCGATGCGGGAATATGATTTATGAGCAGGCGAGTAATAGGAAAAATTATTTTCAGATGCATGGTTAATACGCCATATATCAAACAAGGAGTTAGCCATTAGTGACTGAGCAAGGGAGGCGGGACTGATTCTTGCGACAGAGGAAGAGTAAGGATAATACTTTTTTGAGAACTTCACAGGAATATGGGGGAGGTGCAGTTAGGTCCATAAATATTGGGACATTGACACAATTCTAACATTTTTGGCTCTATACACCACCACAATGGATTTGAAATTAAATGAACAAGATGTGCTTTAACTGCAGACTGTCAGCTTTAATTTGAGGGTATTTACATTCAAATCGGGTGAACGGTGTAGGAATTACAAAAGTTTGCATATCTGCCTCCTACTTGTTGAGGGACCAAAAGTAATGGGACAATTGGCTTCTCAGCTGTTCCATGGCCAGGTGTGTGTTATTCCCTCATTATCCCAATTACAATGAGCAGATAAAAGGTCCAGAGTCCATTTCCAGTGTGCTATTTGCATTTGAAATCTGTTGCTGTCAACTCTCAAGATGAGATCCAAAGAGCTGTCACTATCAGTGAAGCAAGCCATCATTAGGCTGAAAAAACACAACAAACCCATCAGAGAGATAGCAAAAACATTAGGCGTGGCCAAAACAACTGTTTGGAACATTCTTGACCACCTCAGGACCGCCGTACGCAGGATTGCGTCCTGCCGGCGGTCCTGCTCTTCTGGGTGGACGCATATACGCGTCCTCCCGCGAGACGCGAGATTTCCTGTGAACGCGCGCACACAGGCGCGCGCGCTCACAGGAACGGAAGGTAAGCGAGTGGATCTCCAGCATGCCAGCGGCGATCGTTCGCTGGCAGGCTGGAGATCCGAATTTTTTAACCCCTAACAGGTATATTAGACGCTGTTTTCATAACAGCGTCTAATATACCTCCTACCTGGTCCTCTGGTGGTCCCTTTTGTTAGGATCGACCACCAGAGGACTCAGGTAGCTCAGTACAGTCGCACCAAACACCACACTACACTACACCCCCCCCCCCGTCACTTATTAACCCCTTATAAACCCCCGATCACCCATGATCACCCCATATAAACTCCCTGATCACCCCCCTGTCATTGATCACCGCCCTGTCATTGATCACCCCCCTGTCAGGCTCCGTTCAGACGTCCGTATGATTTTTACGGATCCACGGATACATGGATCGGATCCGCAAAAAGCATACGGACGTCTGAATGGAGCCTTACAGGGGGGTGATCAATGACAGGCGGGTGATCACCCATATACACTCCCTGATCACCCCCTGTCATTGATCACCCCCCTGTCATTGATCACTCCCCTGTAAGGCTCCATTCAGACGTCCGCATGATTTTTACGGATCCATGGATACATGGATCGGATCCGCAAAACACATGCGGACGTCTGAATGGAGCCTTACAGGGGGTGATCAATGACAGGCGGGTGATCACCCATATACACTCCCTGATCACCCCCCTGTCATTGATAACCCCCCTGTAAGGCTCCATTCAGATGTCCGCATGCGTTTTGTGGATCCGATCCATGTATCCATGGATCCGTAAAAAATCATGCGGATGTCTGAATGGAGCCTTACAGGGGGGGTGATCAGTGACAGGGGGGTGATCACCCTGATTACCCTGATCACCCCCTGTCATTGATAACCCCCCTGTAAGGCTCCATTCAGACGTCCGCATGCGTTCTGTGGATCCGATCCATGTATCCATGGATCCGTAAAAAATCATGCGGATGTCTGAATGGAGCCTTACAGGGGGGGTGATCAGTGACAGGGGGGTGATCACCCTGATTACCCTGATCACCCCCTGTCATTGATAACCCCCCTGTAAGGCTCCATTCAGACGTCCGCATGTGTTTTGTGGATCCGATCCATGTATCCATGGATCCGTAAAAAATCATGCGGATGTCTGAATGGAGCCGTACAGGGGGGCTGATCAGTGACAGGGGGGTGATCACCCCGATTACCCTGATCACCCCCTGTCATTGATAACCCCCCTGTAAGGCTCCATTCAGACGCCCGCATGCGTTTTGTGGATCCGATCCATGTATCCATGGATCCGTAAAAAATCATGCGGATGTCTGAATGGAGCCTTACAGGGGGGATGAGCAATGACAGGGGGGTGATCAGGGAGTCTATATGGGTGATCACCCCCCTGTCATTGATCACCCCCCCCCCCCCCCCCCTCCTGGTAAGGCTCCATTCAGACATTTTTTTGGGCACAAGTTAGCGGAAATTTTTTGTTTTGTTTTTGTTTTTTCTCACTAAGTCTCATATTCTACTAACTTGTGTCAAAAAATAAAATCTCACATGGACGCACCATACCCCTCACGGAATCCAAATGCGGAAACATTTTTAGACATTTATATTCCAGACTTCTTCTCACGCTTTAGGGCCCCTAAAAAGCCAGGGCAGTATAAATACCCCACATGTGACCCCATTTCGGAAAGAAGACACCCCAAGGTATTCCGTGAGGGGCATATTGAGTCCATGAAAGATTGAAATTTTTGTCCTAAGTTAGCGGAAAGTGAGACTTTGTGAGAAAAAAACAACAAAAAAAAACAATATCCGCTAACTTATGCAAAAAAAAAAAAGAATTCTAGGAACTCGCCATGCCCCTCATTGAATACCTTGGGGTGTCTTCTTTCCAAAGTGGGGTCACATGTGGGGTATTTATACTGCCCTGGCTTTTTAGGGGCCCGAAAGTGTGAGAAGAAGTCTGGGATCCAAATGTCTAAAAATGCCCTCCTAAAAGGAATTTGGGCCCCTTTGCCCACCTTGGCTGCAAAAAAGTGTCACACATGTGGTATCGCCGTACTCAGGAGAAGTTGGGGAATGTGTTTTGGGGTGTCATTTTACATATACCCATGCTGGGTGAGAAAAATATCTTGGTCAAATGCCAACTTTGTATAAAAAAATGGGAAAAGTTGTCTTTTGCCAAGATATTTCTCTCACCCAGCATGGGTATATGTAAAATGACACCCCAAAACACATTCCCCAACTTCTCCTGAGTACGGCGATACCAGATGTGTGACACTTTTATGCTGCCAAGGTGGGCAAAGGGGCACATATTCCAAAGTGCACCTTTCGGATTTCACCGGTCATTTTTTACAGATTTTGATTGCAAAGTACTTCTCACACATATGGGCCCCTAAATTGCCAGGGCAGTATAACTACGCCACAAGTGACCCCATTTTGGAAAGAAGACACCCCAAGGTATTCTGTGAGGGGCATGGTGAGTTCCTAGAATTTTTTATTTTTTGTCGCAAGTTAGTTGAATTTGAGACTTTGTAAGAAAAAATAAAAAAAATAAAATCATCATCATTTTCCGCTAACTTGTGAGAAAAAATAAAAAGTTCTATGAACTCACTATGCCCATCAGCGAATACCTTAGGGTGTCTACTTTCCGAAATGGGGTCATTTGTGGGGGTTTTCTACTGTTTGGGCATTGTAGAACCTCAGGAATCATGACAGGTGCTCAGAAAGTCAGAGCTGTTTCAAAAAGCGGAAATTCACATTTTTGTACCATAGTTTGTAAATGCCCAAACCATTTTTTTTTTGCCCAAACATTTTTTTTTTTATCAAAGACATGTAGAACAATAAATTTGGCGAAAAATTTATATATGGATGTCGTTTTTTTTGCAAAATTTTTCAGCTGAAAGTGAAAAATGTCATTTTTTTGCAAAAAAATCGTTACATTTTGATTAATAACAAAAAAAGTAAAAATGCCAGCAGCAATGAAATACCACCCAATGAAAGCTCTATTAGTGAGAAGAAAAGGAGGTAAAATTCATTTGGGTGGTAAGTTGCATGACCGAGCAATAAACGGTGAAAGTAGTGTAGTGCCGAAGTGTAAAAAGTGCTCTGGTCATGAAGGGGGTTTCACCTAGCGGGGCTGAAGTGGTTAAAAAGAAGGAACGCACCGGTGAGCTCAGCAACACTAAAAGACCCGGAAGACCACGGAAAACAACTGTGGTGGATGACCGAAGAATTATTTCCCTGGTGAAGAAAACACCCTTCACAACAGTTGGCCAGATCAAGAACACTCTCCAGGAGGTAGGCGTATGTGTGTCAAAGTCAAAAATCAAGAGAAGGCTTCACCAGAGTGAATACAGAGGGTTCACCACAAGATGTGAACCATTGGTGAGCCTCAAAAACAGGAAGGCCAGATTAGAGTTTGCCAAACAACATCTGAAGAAGCCTTCACAGTTCTGGAACAACATCCTATGGACAGATGAGACCATCGGAAGAGAAGAGTATGGAGAAGGAAAGGAACTGCTCATGATCCTAAGCATACCACCTCATCAGTGAAGCATGGTGGTGGTAGTGTCATGGCTTGGGCATGTATGGCAGCCAATGGAACTAGTTATCTTGTATTTATTGATAATGTGACTGCTGACAAAAGCAGCAGGATGAATTCTGAAGTGTTTTGGGCAATATTATCTGCTCATATTCAGCCAAATGCTTCAGAATTCATTGGACAGCGCTTCACAGTGCAGATGGACAATGACCCAAAGCATACTGCAAAAGCAACCAAAGAGTTTTTTTTTAAGGAAAAGAAGTGGAATGTTATGCAATGGCCAAGTCAATCACCTGATCTGATTCCGATTGAGCATGGATTTCACTTGCTGAAGACAAAACTGAAGGGAAAATGCCCCAAGAACAAGCAGGAACTGAAGACAGTTGCAGTAGAGGCCTGGCAGAGCATCACCAGGGATGAAACCCAGCGTCTGGTGATGTCTATGCGTTCCAGACTTCAGGCTGTAATTGACTGCAAAGGATTTGCAACAAAGTATTAAAAAGTGAAAGTTTGATTTATGATTATTATTATTCTGTCCCATTACTTTTGGTCCCTTAACAAGTGGGAGGCACATATGCAAACTGTTGTAATTCCTGCACCGTTCACCTGATTTGGATGTTAATACCCTCAAATTAAAGCTGACAGTCTGCAGTTAAAGCACATCTTGTTTGTTTCATTTCAAATCCATTGTGGTGGTGTATAGAGCCAGAAATGTTAGAATTGTGTCCCAATATTTATGGACCTGGCTGTATATAAACTGCCACTAGTATCATTTGGTAATGAAACACAGAGCAGTTAATACATATAAAGAGACCCTCCTCATCCACATGTACCTCCCTCGATATAAAGGGAACATTTCTATGCAGTAACATGCTCACCCCTCTCGATTGCGTGGAATAGGAAGAATCAAAAAATTCGGTGCCACCCAAGCCTTATGAATAAGATTTGTTTTCTCAGAAGTGAGATGAGTTTCTGAGAGGCACAGAATTGCCGGTTAATACATTTGCAAGGCATAAAAGACAGCATTGCGTTTAGCAGGTTGATTCAGCCCCCTCACATTCCAGGCAATTATTCTAAGGGTACCCATTTTTTTTTTTTTTAAACCATAGCAGTACAGGACCGTAAGCAGCCTCGCCCCGGTCATACACATATAACTACTGGTGTCTAGTCAATAAGGTCTCACAGCCCCTCCCAACCCCCCTTCCCCTTCCCAACCCATACATAGTAACATAGTACATAGGGCCGAAAAAAGACATTTGTCCATCCAGTTCGGCCTGGTATCCTGCAAGTTGATCCAGAGGAAGGCAAAAAAAACCTGTCAATTTTCTCCACTTAGGGGAATAAAAAATTCCTTCCCGACTCCAATCAGGCAATCAGAATAACTCCCTGGATCAACGACCCCTCTCTAGTAGCTATAGCTGTAATATTATTACGCTCCAGAAATACGTCCAGGCCCCTCTTGAATTCCTTTATTGTACTCACCATCACCACCTCCTCAGGCAGAGAGCTCCATAGTCTCACTGCTCTTACCGTAAAGAATCCTCTTCTATGTTTGTGTACAAACCTTCTTTCCTCCAGACGCAGAGGATGTCCCCTCGTCACAGTCACAGTCCTGGGGATAAATAGATGATGGGAGAGATCTCTGTACTGACCCCTGATATATTTATACATATTAATTAGATCTCCCCTCAGTCGTCTTTTTTCTAAAGTGAATAGCCCTAATTTTGATAATCTTTCAGGGTGCTGTAGTTGCCCCATTCCAGTTATTACTTTAGTTGCCCTCCTCTGGACCTTCTCCAGCTCTGCTATGTCTGCCTTGTTTACAGGAGCCCAGAACTGTACACAGTACTCCATGTGTGGTCTGACTAGCGATTTGTAAAGTGGTAGGACTATGTTCTTATCACGGGCATCTATGCCCCTTCTGATGCAACCCATTATCTTATTGGCCTTGGCAGCAGCTGCCTGACACTGGTTTTTGCAGCTTAGTTTGCTGTTTATTAAAATTCCTAGATCCTTTTCCATGTCAGTGTTACCCAGTGTTTTACCATTTAGTATGTACGGGTGACTTGCATTATTCCTTCCCATGTGCATAACGTTACATTTGTCAGTGTTAAACCTCATCTGCCACTTATCTGCCCAAGCCTCCAGTCTATCCAGATTGCTCTGTAGCAGTATACTGTCCTCTTCAGTGTTAATTACTTTACACAGTTTAGTGTCATCTGCGAAAATTGATACTTTACTATGCAAGCCTTCTACAAGATCATTAATAAATATATTGACCCATACATAACAAATAAACACATTTCACATACACGTGAAGCCCTGGGGAAAAAAAATTCCTGAATTTGGGGAATACAAACAGATATGCAATAGTAAACAAGGGGAACGTTAAATAAAAACTAGCAAGTGGCATACATTCCCGGCTATGCTAGCATATATCAGATTTCCCCCCTTTATAGTATAACACTCCTAACTGATGAAAAGGACATAGTGCAAACATTAATAAATGCCGTCTCCAGTACTGGGTAGAGCCTTGACTCAAGCCCTCAGTCTGCCCCCCACACCATTATGTGCAGGCTAGCATTTATCTGCCCCCCGCATTTATCTGCCCCCCGCATTTATCATCTGTCCATATAGACAAAAGGTAGAAGGTGATAGCAGAATAACTTGTGGCAATCAGCAGATACAGTGCCCTCCCTTAAATCCTTTTCAGTGGAGTCCAACCACTGACATGCCACACCCGGGTCTTCAAACAAGTGCGTTTTATCTTTCGCCACGACTCGCAGTTTCGCAGGATATAGCATAAAATATGGAAGCTGTAATAGTCGCAGTCTGCGTTTAACACCAATAAAACGTGCATGCTTCTTTTGGACGTCCGGTGAGAAGTCAGGAAACAAAGAGATCCGGTTCCCATAGTCAGATCAGTGCAGTCTCTTGCTCCTCTCAAAATGGCATCCCGGGCACAAAAATGGAGGACTCTAAGCAATAAAGGGTGCGGTGGTGCCCCTGGTGGTGGTGGGGGGGGGGGGGGGGATGAAACAGCACCCTGTGTGCCCGTTTCACAGCAAACAAAAGAGACAGCTTTTCCTTTCCTTTTTTTTCTGTTAGCCACTTTTCCACAAAGGTAACAGCATCTGTACCTTCGGTACGTTCTGGCACACCAATCATGCGCACATTATTTCGCCGCAGCCTGTTTTTCAGGTCGTCAGTCTTGGAGATAAGCATGGGGACATTGTGAATCACCCGCTGCATGTCCATTTGGTCTACCAAATTACTTAAGCGGCCCTTCATTTCACTCATACGCTCTTTGACTTGCCTCATGTCTTGCCTTCATAGCCCTATATCCTCTTTCAGGCCACCCACATTGGTAGTAAGCGCAGTGATTGCATTATTGCATTGTAACACCGCTGAAAAGACATCCTTGATAGTAGGCTCAAGCGCTGAGGTGGCCATCCCGCCATTAAAGGGGTATTATCATCTTAATGATCACTGTTAAATCTCTTAATGATTTAACAGTGATCATTTTTCTAAATATATTTTATTAACAAATCCCCACCCCTTAGAAAAAAATAAACCTATACTTACCTGACTGTTGTCTTCCGTCTCCCCTGGCTATGGCCACCGCTCTTCTCAGGAATCACGGTAGCCGCGCGTGCGCAGACGACTTTTCTTTTCTTCTCCCGGTCGTCCGGGAGAAGACATCAATGAAGATGGACCCCGCCCCCTGCCGAGGGCCGAAACCAGGAAGTGGACGGCGCGCCGTGACCAGGTAAGTATCAAATAGCCTGTTTAGAAAACCCCTTTAAGATCACTGACCTCAGAGTCCTCTGGAATGTTGTCATCTTGCGATGGAGGCACTGGAGGATTCCTCTTAACAGCGGCAGCGTATGCGTTCAGGGCCGGCGTAGGATGAATCTAGTGGTGTGAGCAAACTTTTCCAGTCGGGCTGCCACATCCAGCAGCTTCACTGACTGTCCGGTGCCATCTTGCTTTGCTGGGGTGGCGCTTTCACTGTCCTTTCCCTCCTTCTCTTTGGCCTTTTGACGGCACATGGCGGAGCGGTACGGTAGCAGGACCCCTGGGGAAGCACTTCGTTGTATCGTGAGCCGTTACAGCCCCAGATGGACGGGGAGAAGAATAGATTACAGGATGTTCAGCCCGGAGCTCAGCGCTGCACGTCCACTCACATCCTCAGTCAGGCCACGCCCCCCCAGGTCAAATTTATTAGTTTCCCGGGGGCGGGGCCTGATGGAGCATGGTGTAAGACTTGCGTCCCGGAGCTCCTGCTAGGATCCTGACTTCCAGCCTGTCCACAGCAAACCACCGCTGTCCAACTTACCTCTAAGGGGACATCTAGCTCCACAGATGTGCACTCCTTAACCACAGGCCAGCAGAATGGCAAGAAAGGGCAAAACTCAGATGAAACCGGAGCAGGAGGCACGGATCCAATATGGCGCCGACGAGGAGGAGAGTGTGCCTGTTACAGTGTGCCAGGAAATAGCAGCGTGCCTGGAGAAGTATGCACATAAGCCTCAAAAGAGCTTGAAGGAGAGGTGGGGAGATTTGGAAAGGGATCAATCTGTGTCAGAAGGGAAGGAGAGTTCATCAGAAGATGAGCAGATAGTGCAGGGGTCCCAGCTATCCCATAAGCAGCAATATAGTGCAGAATCAAAAACGCAAGGTCAGGAGGAGTAGACAGCAGAACCCAATTTGAAAGATGTAATGGCTGCCATAGCAAGCTGCAGTAACACCCCTTAAAAGTTTGAATAAACAATTTAATTTAATAGCCTTAAAGAGGACCTTTCTATCATACGTCATGATCTGCACAAAGTGGCAGAACGCACTACTGAGGTAGAGCGAAGGGTGTCAGAAATGGAAGATGGGCTCAAACCGCTCCAAAAAGCACCCAAAGTAACCGCCTAAGATATCGCTCCGTTATATGCTAAAACAGATTACCTTGAAAACCGGTCATGCCGGATTAATATCAGGCTTGTTGGGGTGCCAGAAAAGTGGATAGCTAAAAAGTTCAAAGACAAAGGCCTATCATCCTTATATGCGGTGAAGAGAGAACATAGCGTCCCTACAAGACTGTTGCCTTCTGGACGCCCACCTCACCCAATCCTAGCAAAGATATTGCACTATAAATATAGAGACGCTATACTACAGCAATCCAGGGACCACTCAGAGCTCACAAAAAACGGCGTACAGGTCTCCATATTCCCAGATTATTCATCTTAAGTACAGAAGAAAAGAGCCCGCTTCGTGGAAATAAAAAGACGACTTCGTGGATTCCAAATACAATACTCCATGATGTTTCCAGCCAAGCTGAGGGTAGTCGCCTTTAGGATCGGCACTGTTTTTTTCGAAGACCCGGATGCTGCACTACAGTGGCTAGACAAGAATGAATGGCAGCTCAGAAATCAGAGCTTGGTCACTTGAAATATTCACTCAGTGAGTAAACTCAGTATAATTCCATTGTTGAGATTAAAGTTCCTACTGTGGACTTAAAAGGGAATTCCCACTGTGAGTAGTACCGTTATATTCGTACCGATGCAAGTTTTTAACGCACTTACGTACTGGACTGAAGTTTGCAGTAGAGATTGTTGGGCTAGGTTTTTATGGTTAGCAATATGTTATGAAAGTAATATTGGAAAATCTGAATACGTTTTGTTTTCACTGAGGGGGAGGCGGGAGTGAGGGAACATTCCAGTATCGGCATGCTTATATGGAAGGAATGGCAGTTTTGGGATGGGAAAATGTGGACAACTGGTAAACACTTATGTAAATTGAAAAATTTAATGGCGTCTATGACCAAAGTGATTAGTTGGAATGTGTGGGGAATGGCGGAGGCTAAAAAAAAAGACATGGCATATTTAGATATTTATCGAGATACCAGCCAGCCATCTGCTGCCTACAGGAAACACATATGACTAAATCAAAAGTGCAACTGCTCCAAAAATTTTGAGTTGGCTATTCTGTGCACTCGGTCTTCTCCGCATATTCCAGGGGAGTGAGTATACTTGTTAATAAGAATATACGCTTCGAATGTATACAGGAATTTGTGGATGTAGAGGGGAGGGTCATATGTGTTCACAGTGCAACTAATAGAATGAAGATGGTGCTGGTAACAATATATTCCCCCGCCATACACCTCAGTGCTGCTGAAAATGGTGCTGAAGTTTATGGCCGAATATCCAGACATTCCAGGCTAGATAGTTGGGGATTTTAGAAATGTAATTAACAAAGTACTAGACAAGTGTAGAGTTTCAACTGGAATGGAAACTCCCTTTGGTAGATTACTGAGGGAGGTGGGCCTAACAGATATATGGAGGGAAATGCACCCAGGGGAAAATAAATACTCTTGCTGCTCTTCCACATATAGGTCTCTTTCTAGGATTGATATGGGGTTGGCAAACATGCACATGTACCCATTAGTAAATAGGTCTGATTATTTAATCAGAACACTGTTGGATCATTCACCGTTGAGTGTGGACTTGTCCAGAGGCACTAGACTGGGGCCTAGAATCTGGCGTCTTAACGCCTTCTGGTTAAATCTTATGGGTGAAATGGAAGATGTAAGAACTGCCATAAAGGAATATTTTGAAATTAATGAGGGTACAGACTCTGCCCACTCAGTATGGGAGGCATCGAAAGCAGATATGAGGGGAATCCTAATTAAGTCCATCGGCAGGATCAAATCCAAATCTAAGGAGACAGATGCTCAAATACACTCAGAGATGCAGGCAGTGGAGATAGCCTTTACTCAGGTCCCAAATGAACAAAATAGTGATAGATTGCGAGATGCACAGGAAACATTGCGTTGTCATTAGAGTTGAGCGGACACCTGGATGTTCGGGTTCGGCCGAACGTCACAAAAAAGTTCGAGTTCAGGACCCGTACTTGACCCCGAACCCCAACCCCATTGAAGTCAATGGGGACCCGAACTTTGGAGCACTAAAATGGCTCTAAAAAAGTTATGGAAAGGGCTAGAGGGCTGCAGATGGCAGCAAAATGTGGTTAAGAGCATGGCAAGTGCTCTGCAAACAACTGTGGATAGGGAAATGACTTAAAATAACAAATACGTAAAAAGAAAAAATTATAATCTTGATCTAGGAGGAGGTCCGTATGGAGGAGGCGGTGGATGTGGCGGTGGTGGAAGAGGAGGAGGTAGCCAACACTAGTTTTTTGTTTTGTTTAAATTTGGGTAAACCTCAAAACATTGGGAAATATAAAAAATAAAACAAAGAGAAAGTGCGCTGGAGTACAACAATGGCTGGGTGAGGCCGGTATACATGCCTATTCTGCACAAGGTACGGACAAGGCCTGTGGGATCCCTGCCTGGTTCATTTTAATGAACGTGAGCTTGTTCACATTGGCTGTGGCCAGGCGGCTGCCCTTCTCTTTGATAACCTCCTCCTGCCATGCTAAACACACGTTCAGACAATACACTGGCTGCAGGGCAGACCAGCACCTCCAAGGCATAAAGGGCAAGCTCAGGCCATGTGCCCAATTTGGAGACCTAGAAGTTGAGGGGGGCAGGCGTGTGCACACATACTGCTTCACCATGTCGAACGTCCCCGTGATGTCCGCGATCCAATTGGATATCTTCTCTATCAACTTTCGATTTTCTTTTATGCGCCTACTATGGTGATCACGGGTAACGGGGAATCAGGGTTCAATGCCGGAGAGGGAGCATGAGAAAGGGATATCACATCCAAGGGAGATCAATATATGAAATTAAATGTGATCGAGCGGAAATGTGGGACAAATCATTGAAGCAGAAGCTTCCAAGTAAAGGAGCGGGGCACGCAGCAATTACCCACTCCCGATTCGGGGAGGTAGTGACGATAAATAACAATACAGGACTCTTAAGATGCCCTGTTATTGGAATGATTAATAAAAAATTACAGGGAATGTGACTGGGGTATTTTAGATTTGGAAACGTTAGATTTGCTGACTCTAGATAACTTCTGCCTGATCGCATTCCCAGTGACGTCCACGATCCAATTGGATATCTTCTCTATCAACTTTCAATGCGCCCTCCATGGTGATCACAGGTAGCGGGGAATCAGGGTTCCACGCTGGAGAGGGAGCATGAGAAAGAGAGACCACATCCAAGGGAGGTCAATGGCTGAAATGTGATTGAGCGGAAATGTGGGACAAGTTATTAAAGCACAAGCGGAAGAATCGAATGAAAGGAATTTTAGAAATTTAAGTCCCTGTCACCTATGCAGATCAGGGGTTTTTCATCTGCAAAAATGGGTTAATGTCACCCACCGATGGAACAGACGATTTTTAAAAATGTCGGTCCCTGTCAACTATGCAGAGCAGGGGTTTATTCACGGCAAAAATGGTAAAATGTCA
This sequence comes from Bufo gargarizans, assembly GCF_014858855.1. Lineage (NCBI taxonomy): Eukaryota > Metazoa > Chordata > Amphibia > Anura > Bufonidae > Bufo > Bufo gargarizans. The sequence goes on from NC_058085.1 coordinate 22,600,296, forward strand.
CCCAAGAATGTAACAGACGCTTTTTCACCCTGCTCCATCTTTTGCTGTGCTGGTGCCTCTGTGCGACCACCGCCTCTTCCTCCGAACTAGACAGGTCACTCGCATGACCTTGATTCCATGTGGGGCCTAGTACCTCATAATCTTCCACCCACTCTTTACCCCTGCCCTCCTTGTCGGTCTGCAGACTTCAAAAAGTTGCAGCAGTTGGCACCTGTGTTTTGTCATCATCAGAAACGTGCTACGATGGTCCTCCCTTGTACTCATCCTAAAATATAAGTGGTTGGGCATCGGTGCACTCAATCTCTTCCTCTTCTGGGGCAGGGTTATGTGGATGGCCCTGGGAAACCCTGCTAACAGAGTCATCAAAAAGCAGAAGAGACTTCTGCATGACTTGGGGCTCAGACTGCTTGGCTGATTTGCAAGGGGGTGAGGTGAAAGACTGATGGACATCGGCTGCAGGTGCCACCTCTGATCTTTCAGCAGGAGACTAGGTGGGAGATAATGTGAAGGAACTGGAGGCACTGTCAGTCACCCAATCTACTATCGCTTGTACTTGTTCAGGCCTCACCTTTCGTAGAGCTGCATTTGACCCTACCAAATAACGCTGAAGGTTCTGTTGCCTACTCGCACTTGAGGAAGGTGTTTCACTTGTGCGTGTAGCTGGCACAGATCGACCACGTCCTCTCCCTGTAACAGGAGCTCCACCAGCAGCTCCACGACCAGGGCCAAGTCCCTTATTTGATGCTCTCCTCATTCTTTGCGTTCACCCGCCAAACTAACGGTTTATGTCAGGCGACAATGTAACCACCAATAGTCAACGATTAAGTTCACTGACAGTAAGGCAGTGCCGGTGTCATAAAGATAAATATTTCTTGAGGTCACACAACAGTGTGACAGGCGAATTTTATATAATTACTTCATGGTCACAAAAAATGTGAATTTGTCAACCAACAATGTAACAGCAGTATTGACTGGTTGTATTGGACTGTCAGAAATCCAGCAAAGGCCTTAAATGTAGTATCTTGCCCAAAATGGGTGTTTTTTTTAAACCGGAATATAACAGCGGTATTTAACGCTTGTATTGGACTGTCGCAAAGGCCGCAAATGTATTATGTTGCACAAAATGAGTGTTTGTTTTTTAATACAGGAATATAACAGCAGTAGCTAACGCTTGTATTGGACTCACAGAATGATTCACTATATTATTTTGCCTTCCCCTGGCACATATGCAGTGCAGGTGCACTTATAAAATGGGTATATGTTGCCCACTGATCTAAAAAAACAGGGTTAAATTATAGTCCCTGGCACATATGCTCTGCTGGTGCACCGAACTTGCACAAAATGGCCGCCGACACCCACCTAACTAACAGACGGATAAAAGTTATTTTGCTGGCTGTAATGTCTCTCATTAACAGATTTGCCCAACTATCAGGCTTAACAATCAATTGGCATAAGTCTGCACTAATGCTTATAGATGGTCAGCCAAGATCACAGGTGATACTAGATAAAATATCCCATGTGTAGAAGAGTTCAAATATCTGGGTAATAAAATATCACCTAGAATTAAAGATTTTGAGGAATTAAATCTTACCCCACTGTTAATGAACTTTCGTTATACAGGCAAGGCTTGGTGCAAATTATCAGTAGTGGGTAGAACGAACCTACTCAAGATGGATTTGATGCCGCAGCTTTTGTACATTCTACACAATACCCCGGTCTGGCTGCCAAGGGACAGGTTCAAAAGGATTGACTCGATATTTAGGGACATACAGTTGCAAGAAAAAGTATGTGAACCCTTTGGAATGATATGGATTTCTGCACAAATTGGTCATAAAATGTGATCTGATCTTCTGAAGTCACAACAATAGACAATCACAGTCTGCTTAAACTAATAACACACAAAGAATTAAATGTTACCATGTTTTTATTGAACACACCATGTAAACAAAAAGTATGTGAACCCTTTGATTTATTAACTGGTTGAACCTCCTTTGGCAGCAATAACTTCAACCAAACGTTTCCTGTAGTTACAGATCAGACGTGCACAACGGTCAGGAGTAATTCTTCACCATTCCTCTTTACAGAACTGTTTCAGTTCAGCAATATTCTTGGGATGTCTGGTGTGAATCACTTTCTTGAGGTCATGCCACAGCATCTCAATCGGGTTGAGGTCAGGACTCTGACTGAGCTTCAGCTGGTGGACAGATGGCCTTAAGTTCTCCTGCAAAATGTCTTGATAAACTTGGGAATTACTTTTTTCCTTTGATGATAGCAATCCGTCCAGCCCTGACACAGCAAAGCAACCCCAAACCATGATGCCCCCACCACCATTCTTCACAGTTGGGATGAGGTTTTGATTTTGGTGTTCTGTGCTTCTTTTTCTCCACATAAAGTGTTGTGTGTTTCTTCCAAACAACTCAACTTTGGTTTTATCTGTCCACAGAATATTTTGGCAGTACTGCTGTGGAACATCCAGGTGCTCTTGTGAAAACTGTAAACGTGCAGCAATATTTTTTGGGACAGCAGTGGCTTCCTCTGTGGTATCCTCCCATGAAATCCATTCTTGTTTAGGGTTTTACATATCGTAGATTTGCTTACAGGGATGTTAGTATATGCCAGAGTCTTTTGTAAGTCTTTAGCTGACACTCTAGGATTGTTCTTCACCTCATTGAGCAGTCTGTGCTGTTCTCTTGCAGTCATCTTTACAGGACGGCCTCTCCTAGGGAGAGTAGCAGCAGTGCTGAACTTTCTCCATTTATAGACAATTTGTCTTATCGTGGACTGATGAACAGCAAGGCTTTTGGAGATACTTTTATAACCCTTTCCAGCTTTATGCAAGTCAACAATTCTTAATCGTAGGTCTTCTGAGAGCTCTTTTGTGTGAGGCATCATTCACATCAGGCAATGCTTCTTGTGAAAAGCAAACCCAGAACTGGTGTGTGTTTTTTTTTTTTTTATAGGGCAGGGCAGCTGTAACCAACACCTCCAATCTCATCTCATTGATTGGCCTTCAGTTGGCTGACACTTCACTCCAATTAGCTCTTGGAGATGTCATTAGTCTAGGGGTTCACATACTTTTTCCACCTGCACTGTGAATGTTTACATGGTGTGTTCAATAAAACCATGATAACATTTAATTCTTTGTGTGTTATTAGTTTAAGCAGACTGTGTGATTGTCTATTGTTGTGACTTAAATGAAGATCAGATCACATTTTATGACCAATTTGTGCAGAAATCCATATCATTCCAAAGGGTTCACATACCTTTTCTTGCAACTGTAATATGGCGAGGGGACAGGCTAGAATGAACCTCGAGACACTACAATACTATAAAACGGAGGGAGGCCTAGCAGTTCCTAATCCCTGGGTGTACTACCTTGCAGCTCAAGGCAGGCATTTCAAAGGATGGCTAGAATTAGAAACCTCAGACATGACTGGTCAGATATATAGAAACCACCTGAAAGGTAGAGACCTAATGATGCTAATGGAGGGTCTGGAAGTGAAAACAGTGCGATCCGAAATTCCTATAAGACACACAATGCATTCAGTGTGGCAAAAGATTCAACAGTTGAGAGGAATCACTGGAATCACAGATTATACCCCAATATGGCCAAATCCAGTATTACCTGAGTTCAAATAATTGTCAGGATTTGATGAGTGGAAGGTCAGAGGGGTGATAAGAATGGGTCACCTCCTGGAGGGTGGAGTGTTCAGATCCTTCACCAGTATTCAAGGAATATATGGCATCCCTCACAGGCGCTTTTATCAATATCTGCGATTGCGTCCTGCATATAATACGATGATTAAGAATGGTAGCGTAATGGCACAAAGAGACGCAGCGTTGCATCCGATTGTTTCGGGAGAGGAAAGAAGGGGATGATATCTCTAACATATCGATTGATACTAGATAAATACCTAGAATCTCACTCACTGACTAGAATGCGTAAATGGGAGACAGATGTGGTTGAACTCACGAAAGAGCAATGGGCTAATATATTAGAGGCGGTGCCTGAGTCATCTTTGAGTGAAAGTGGAAAGCTTTCGCAATTATTTATTATCCATAGAGTGTACAAGACGCCAGTGTTTTTACACCAAATTGGTCACAGATTAGATGCCAAGTGTCATCGGTGTGATATGGAACCTGCAGACTTGATACACATGCTATGGAAATGCACGGTCCTGACTGTATACTGGAGAGAGGTGACTGCTATCATACAAAAAGCCTACTCAGTAAATATTCCGGAAGAACCCGAAAGTGTGTATCTTAGACTATGTATTGGAATTGGGTACTGAACACGTGTTCACACTGGCTATAGGCAGGCTACTGTATGTGGCTAGGAAGCTGATAGCTCAGCACTGGATACGGGCTGAGCCTCCCACAATCGGGGAGTTTAGGTGCAAAGTCAACACTATGATTGTATATGAAAAGGCCATTTTCCAGAAAAGAGGCTGTCCCAGCAAGTTTGAGAAATTATGGGAACCTTGGCAAGCACAAATGTGCATGGGTGCTAACTCAGGTAGAAGAAGCAGCTGATGCCGGAATGGAGGGTTGGGCGGTGGGGGGGGGGGGGGGGGGTTGGAGAAGGGGGTAATTAAGAGTTTAAATAAGTATACATGACAGTTAACAACTAAGATACTATAAGACTCATGTTAATTCTTAACCAATGTTGCAAATCAATTTTATTGTATAATGTATTCTGTACATTTCTGTTGTACTCTCTTTTGTAATCAATAAAAAAATTATTTGATTAAAAAAAAATGATTTGTTCCTTTTTCTGAAATGTATTTCAACAAATTGGTTCCTCTCTAGTGATATACTTTTCATAATCTTTGGATGGTGTGTACAGTCCCCTATGGGGGACTTTATGTTTACTGCAGGGATTGGTAATTAAATAAAAAGCAAATAAAAGTCATCTAAATCAGTGTTTCCCAACCAGTGTGCCTCCAGGCTGTCCGGGCGTGCTGGGAGTTGTAGTTTTGCAACAGCTGGAGGCACACTGGTTGGGATCTAAATCATCCTCAAATAATGGCCGTTAAAAATGAATGCAAAACGTCCAGACGACCAAGAAAGGGATGCAAAAAATGGTTGAAAAATGGCTATGAAAAACGTGTCCGTTTTTATGGCCTTTTTTTCACGTGTGTAGCCTTAAGAGGTCATACAAAAAAGTCTCACCACTGAACACCAGATATTTCCTACCTGTCTGTGAATAAAGACCCCAAGATATCCTGACCCAGGTGACTAACGCTGCATATTATCAATAGTAATTCTATCTACAGGAAAAAAACATGTTGAGGAGCTCCCCAATGGTCAGTGACAGGACTGTGCTTCCTACTGTCCATTCTACTCTCCTCCCTCCGAGTCCAGGCCTCATTTCCTGGCCCAGGCCTCATTCCCGGCCTGCACTCTCCCCAGCAGCAGGTGTGATACAGTGATGTCATTGTACCTGCTGGGCTGAGAGGGAGAGCGCACAGACCTGAGATAATCCCTCGGCCTGTGTGCTCTCCTCAGCTCAGCAGGAGAGATGATGTCATCACATCACGTCTGCTGCTGGGAAGAGCATGATGTGCTCGGTATTACTTTAACTTTATTCACAGTACAGGAGCTTAACTGATGGGACAGTACTACTGCAGGGGGCGCACAAAGGGGGCATAACTACTGTGTGGACACATCCAGGGGACATTCTACTGAGTGGGGGCACTTAGGGCCCTTGCAGACGAGTGTTGGTCACCCTGTGAGCCCACAGCGCAGCACCTGCCCTGAACTCCCAGTGCTGTTTGGGGTCACTTAGCATTTTATTGATTTATGATGCTATGACACCCTTATAGTTCTGGAATGTATTTGATAAACACTATCATAATGCTGCCAGTGTTATGCAATACATTCCAAAACTGTAAGGGTTACATAGCATCATAAATCAATATAATGCTATGCAACCCCATCAGTGCGGGGAGGTTAGGCCAGAAGCTGAGCTGCGGACTCGCAGTGTGACCAACGCTCGTCTGCAAGGGCCCTTAGGGAGCATCAGTTATGTGGGGCACTAAGGGGGAATTCCACTGTGAAAGGGACACTGAGGGGAAATAACTAGTGTGTGGGGCACTTAGGACATTCAGCGCTAGGAAATGTTTTATTTATAAATGACTGATTGGGAGGGTGTTGCATGGAAGTTGATCAAAGTGGAGGCCAACCTGGCCTAGTTATGCTCCTCGGTCTACTATTAGATTGTGGTCTGTTTGGCCACCACAGTTTTAGACAATTCATACTTGAATTTTATGCCATGTCTTGTTCTTTATGTGGATTTTATTTTTTATATGGAAACCTTATAAAATTTCAATGCAATTAAATAGTATATTATTCATCAATAATAAAATGTGTTTTATTCTTGGCAGATGACTGTACCAGGAACTCACAGAAACATCTGATATCTTTTGATTTTGAAGTAGATGATTGTGGTATCACACGAGATACATTTGAAGAGCATGCCAATATCCAAGATATACCCTCATCCAATCACAGCAACAATGCATTATTTGATCCTTTTAAACAGGTCCGATCTTCTGATTCATCACAGACTGAAACACGAAATAAAAGTCACAGAAGAAGTGCTAAACATCAAACAGCTCACGTAAAAGAGAAGCCATTTTCATGTTCAGAATGTGGGAAATGTTTTAAACGTAAATCAGATCTTGTTATACATCAGAGAATTCACACAGGAGAGAAGCCATTTTCATGCTCAGAATGTGGGAAATGTTTTAACCATAAATCTCATCTTGTTATACATGAGAGAAGTCACACAGGAGAGAAGCCATTTTCTTGTTTAGAATGTGGGAAATGTTTTCACAATAAATCATATATTGTTACACATCAGAGAATTCACACAGGAGAGAAGCCATTTTCATGTTCAGAATGTGGGAAATGTTTTAACCGTAAATCACATCTTGTTACACATCAGAAAATTCACACAGGAGAGAAGCCATTTTTATGTTCAGAATGTGGGAAATGTTTTAAAAGTAAATCAGATCTTGTTATACATCAGAGAATTCACACAGGGGAGAAGCCATTTTTATGTTCAGAATGTGGAAAATGTTTTAACCATAAATCAGCTATTGTTAAACATCAAAAAACCCACATATAAGAGAAGCCATCTTCATGCTTAGCCTGTTTGTGACCTCCCTTATGTGTTTTTATGGTGGTCACCAACTGGCTTCATTATTTCAGATACTCCTTTTTACAGGGAGATAAAACAGCGCCTTGCTTTCAGTTACCAGAGGTAGCTGAGGGCTGCGAGCGATGATTGGGATCGCTGTGAGAGCTCCCCAAACAAACATCGTCTTCTGTATTAAAAGAATAATGGTAATCAAAGGACAGATCCAGTTAAAAGTTAAACAAATTTTTTTTTTTATATATATATATATATATAAAATATCCTCTAAACAAATGTTTGGTGAGAGAAAAAAAAACTGTATTCCACCCTGCCTGTGATCAGTATGGGGACCCTTCATTCCTGTAAAGCTGGAAATACAGGGGCCTATATGCAGGGTGGATTCGATTTAAATCAAACAGATTTAAATCACTAGTCAGTAAGGCTTGATTTAAATCATAGTTTTATACATAAAGATTCATATTTGGACAATTTTTCTGTTGTACTTAGGAAGGAGAAAAATGTGTTTCTTTGGTCATCTTCATCACAGCACATCTCATGATGTTGCCTCATTCGGGCCACCAGGCCTTGCATTTCTTTGTTGCAGTGTTTGCATTCATGCCTGCCTTACCGATAGGTAAAGGAACTTCATTAAAATATTGCCAAACTGGGTCTCTGTTACGGCCTGCTGCCATTATAGTTTTTTTCCTCCAAGGAAAGAATGTGATAAACCTCAGGTCATACACACAAAAAGATCCAAAGACTTGTCTGTGAAGGTTCTCATTTATCCAGGTCATGGTATATCTGTAAAGAATAAATCAAGGCAACTGGACGTACTGTAGATTTCTTTAAAAAGTTTCACTCGTTCTTCCAACGAGCTTTCTCAATTCTGAGTGACTGTACAAAAATTCGGGGAATTCAGTTACATATTTATTCCCAGAATGTTTGTACCGTCACTCAGAATTGAGAAAGCTCGTTGGAAGAACGATTGAAATGTATTCAAGAAATCTACAGTACGTCCAGTTGCCTTGATTTATTCTTTACAGATATTTACCTCCTTATAGAAACTGATTAAATTAGTTTGACATGACCGATCCCTCATGAAGCCATGCTGATATGGCGTTATTTGCTTATTTTCATTGAGGTACTCCAAGATAGCATCTCTCAGAAAACCTTCAAACTGTTTACCCACGACAGATGTTAAACTTACCTGACTATAGTTTCTGGGCTCTGTTTTGAACCCTTTTTGAATATTGGCACCACATTTGCTTTGTGCCAATCCTGTGGAACACCCCCTGTCATAATAGAGTCCTTAAATATCAGAAATAAGGGTCTGGCTTTGACATTACCTAATTCTCTTAGGATACAGTGGTGTATGCCATTTAGTCCCAGCATTTGTCTATTTTAATCTTTTTAAGACACTGCTGTACTTCTTTGTGGGTCAGAGAGGGCACTTTTAATAGGGAATTTACTTTTACATTCTGCATTTTATCTGACAGTTTATTTTCTTCAGTGAATACAGCGGAGAAGAAAATATTTAATAGCTTTCCTTTTTCCTCATCGCTCTCTGCAACTCTCGCCTCATTACTCTGTAAAGGGACTTCAGATTTATACTTTTTGCTATTTATACAAATTTTAGAACATTTTAGGGTTACTTTTACTCTTTTTGGCAATTAATCTCTCTGTCTCTAGTTTGGCTGCATTTATTTGTCTTTTACATATTTCATTTTTTTCCTTGTAGTTTTTTAATGCTTTCGCTCTACCCTCCTGTTTTAGTGATTTGAATGCTTTCTTTTTGTCATTTATTGCTTTCTTTACATTTCTATTTATCCACATTTGTTTTTGTTTTCTTGTTTCTTAACCTCTTATTCCCATGAGGTATGTACCTTTCACAATTAGATTTTCGGATGCTTTTAAAAATATCCCATTTTGTGGCTGTATTTTTATTGTTGAGGACTTTGTCCTAGTTAGTTAGGCCTATCGCCTCTCTTAGTTGGCAAAATCTAGCTTTTTTTAAGTTTAATATTTTTGTTCCTCCCTGAAGAAACACTCTTTTGAATGACAATTGGAAAGTTATTACTTTATGGTCACTATTTCTCAGGTATCCCCCAACCTGCACATCTGTTGTTCTGTCAGGTCTATTGGTTAATACGAAGTCCAGTATGTCCGTCCCTCTAGTCGGGTCCTGAACCAGTTGGGAAAGTTAATTGTCTTTAGTTATTGCCAAGAACCCGTTTCCTTTATGAGATGTACTCATTTTCCTAGAGAAATATCTTCTTAATCTGTACACCCTGACCAAAATGTACCTGTAGATAAACCCAACAAGTGGGGTCCCCGCCACCCCTGTAAGTCATGTGGTTCACTCATCTCACATTAATATACCAGTGGGGGAATCCTTGGTTATTTTCTTTTTTGTATGTCCCACCAGCTCTGGATTGTTTAGTTTTATAATTGAAGATGACATGATATAAAATATAATCATTGGATATGTTGCATTTGTGACCATTTTGAGTTAATAAATTTAAGTTAAGAGTTTGTGCGTTTACCCTGCTACTTCTAGAAGTAATGACGATAGCTGAGATGGGAAGGGGGGGGGGTAGTGATCCTTTACTGTTCTTGCAGATGGTTTTGGACGCTGACCCTTAATATATTCTGTCGGTGATTGCTTGTTTTGTGCACATAGTGGTTTCTATCTTGCCAGGCAGGGCTGTTATGCAGCACAAGCATCACTTGTCACATCTGGATGCCCCAGTTATAAAGAAATTTGCAAAATAAAAAAAATGTGTAACTGTCCCACCTGCCAAATGGATTTTAAAAGTATCAAAATATCATAAAATACAAATGAGAATAAAATAGAAAAACAGTCCACACCTGCCGAAACTGTCAACATAGTCGGCCTTTTCACTTGAAACAAAAAAATAATATGAAAATGACCAAAACAGGGAACCAATTTTAACCATTTATTATGGTGTCAATTTGCATATTAAAAGAATAAGCAAGTGGAGTTTCAAATAAAACCTCTATGTGACATGTAAAAACAATAGCAAAAATTTGGTGTGTTGCACAAGAAGTAAATCTGATGCTTGGACCATTAAATTGCCCCATGCTCTAAGTGACAATAATGCGTATGTCATTAAAGGGGTTTTCCAGTAATGTGATGTCGATGGCCTTTTGTCAGGATAGGCCATAAGTATAAGATTGGTGGGGGGATCTGACACCTGGCACCTCCACCAATCAGCTGGTCTACAGATCCATTCTATGCCTTAGACGGAGACCAATCTCTTCAGTTAAAGCAGCTCTGACATAACCAAATTCATCCACTACACCATGTTGGAAAAGTTTTAGAAATGTATATCATTTTAAGGGTTAACAAAGGGTCCGCTCCGTTCAATCAAATAGAACACAATGACAATATTAAATGTAGCTACGCAGTCATGCATGCCGCCCTTCCTTTCAATATCCTCATAAGTTCTAATTTGTTGAAGGTATAGGCTCCACTCACTTATCGAGGGTCGGGAGACAGAGCCCCAGTGTTTGATTAAGATAACTTTTGCCACCATCAGGCCTCTCATCCAGATCTGTCTGACCCGGAGTGGGGTTTCCATTTCTGGAACATAATATCCCAAAATCACTGTCATCATCCCCAGGTTATAAATCGTAGAAGACTCCTTTTGTAGGGTAATAAAGACCTGCTCCCAATACTTTTTTATTTTACTACAGTTCCAAAGCAAAATGGACATAATCCGCATTCACATATCCACATTTAGGGCACCAGCAATCCCGGCCTTTATTTTGGGGAAATTTCCCTTGCATTTTTGGCGTATAATACAATCGATGCAGGCTCTTAAATTGAATTAGTCTATGAGCATTGGAAACTGTAGCCTTTCTCACGTTCCTATAAATACTAGACCACTGTAGTGGAGAGCAATTCAACTTTTGCTCCCACTTACTTGGGCTTTTAAAAAGGTATTACAGTTGCCAGTGCAGTTCGGAGTTTAGCGTATAATCTAGATATCTTCACCTTCTCATCTTTCTGAGCATCACAATATAAAAAAAATAAGTTATCTCGTGGAAAAATGCAGCCTTTATTCCTAGAGGCCTTGTATGTATGTTTTAAGCGTGAATACATAAACAAATCTAATGGTGAACTATGGGTGAAACCAAATTCCCAAAACGATTTAAAATGACCTGAATAAAAAAGGTGACACACATTACTGACACCATTTCATAACCAATAACCAAAATCTGTAATTTTGAAGAATTCCATCAGCCCCCTGTTCTCCCACAGAGGGGTGAAGGCAAAAGGACAAGAAACTTTAAGAATCTCCTTAAGCTTGTTCCAAACCCTCTGTAGTGAGCAAGGGATCAGCAAAGCCTTCCTCATTCCCATATACCCAGTTTTTAAACATGCAAAAATATTCTCTATTGGTTTATCCATAACTTTAGTCAAATATCGTGGAAGTAAACTCCCTTTCAAGTGACAGCAACACTGAATCTGTGCACATAATATCCTTAAAAAAAAAGGGAGTGATAACCCACCATCTGACTCCGACAACCATAGGTATCTCTGCTTTATACGCACCCTCTTCCTTCCCCAGATTAGGTCATTAATAAGAGTCTTAAATCTATGAAAGAAGATGTCATCAATCCAAATCGGGGAAGCACACATTGGAAACAACACAATAGGCAAGATAATCATCTTAATCAATGCTATTCGATCTGTCTGTGCCAATATCAATTTCTGCCAAGCACTTATCTTGGACTTAACTTTATTCAAAACCGGGACCAAATTAAGCTCATAAAACCTATTTATGGGAACCCCAATCTTAACCCCCAAATAATCCAAGGTGTCGTTAGGGGCAAGAACACGGACTCCACTCCCTTCATCTACAGCCTTACGGTTCAGCGGGAGGAGCGATGACTTTGTCCAGTTGATCATATAGCCTGATAATTTACCATAATCCTCTATTGCCTCTATAACATAGGAAAGGATTTTCCATCCCTGATCCATGAACAGAATCACATCATTGGCATATAGGCTTATTTTATCGCTCACTCCCGCCACCCCGAAGCAGTCTATACGATTATCTAAACGGATGTTACAGGCCAGCGGTTCAATAAAAAGGGCAAAGAGAAGGGGAGATAAGGGGCATCCCTGTCTCATCCCTCGCCACATCATAACGGGGGGAGAACTGATACCATTGATATTGATACATGCAACCGGCTGTTCGTATAGCATTTGGGTAATTTCCATAAATAAATTCCCCAGACCAAATTGAGACATAGTAGCCCACAAAAAAGGCCACTCCATCCTGTCAAATGCCTTTGCGGCATCTAAAGACAGGATGGAGTGGTCTATACTGCCCCCAACAGAAAGGTTTAAATACACCCTATATAGACTCATCTGTATTTGCCGGCCCGGGAGAAAACCCGTTTGGTTGGGGTGTACCAGAGAGGCTATAACCCTCTTCAAATGGTTAGCCAAAATTTTAGCAAGTATCTTATAGTCCGTATTTAGGAGCGATATGGGTCTATATGACCCCATATCGGATGGATTTCTCCCTTTTTAACACCAGGATAATTGCCTCTCTAAATTATGGAGGTAAAGAGCCAAATGAACAGGATTCATTCAAGACCTGCAGAAGAATCGGAAGGAGCGATTTAGCATGGTACCTATACAATTCGAACGGCAATCCGTCTGGGCCAGGGGATGAATTATACTTTAGCGATGGAAGTATCGCTTGCAATTCTTCCAAAAGAATAGGGTGATCCAGCATCTCTCTATCCTGTACAGATAACTGGGGAAGATCCAATTGTTGAAGATATTGATCCATATCGCTACGACTAAACATAGAGTCCGACTTCTAGAGGGTAGAGTAATATTTCACAAATTCCTCCCTAATCTCCTCTGTGGACCTCACCCCATTTCCTTCAGCATTCCTAATTTCCCTTATACTGGTAGCCTCTCTCTGATTGGCCACCAATCGTGCAAGGAACTTGCCCGTTTTACCCGATTCACAAAAGCGATTTTGACCTTGGAAAAGGAGCTTATGTTGTGCTTTACTATACAAGAGTGTCTTAAGCTGTAAATTAGCCTCCTTTAACTGATTAATATATTGCTCCTTATGGCAGGCAATTAATGCGGTGCGTAGACTCCTTATTGACTCTGTCAGCTGTTGTTCCCTTCACCGCAATTCAAATCTAAAACTATTAATTTTATTAAAGTATAGGCCCCTTATATGGGCCTTCAGAGCATCCCACACATAATGTATATGTGTTGAGCCTACGTTAAAGCCCCCAAATTCCTGTATATCCTGGTCTAATCAGCACATCAAACCAGTGCGAGTTCAGTTTAAAGGTTCTGCCTGAAGCTGGGGCCTCCGCCTCTCTAAACACGATCAGGGCTGGGGAGTGATCTGAGATTCCATGAGGTTCATACTTCATTTTCAGAACCTGATGACTCAAATCGCTACTTGCAAAAGCCAGGTCAATACGGGACATTGACCCATATGACTGGCTAAAACAGGAGAAGATTTTCTTATTGCCATAGAGGTGGCGCCAGATATCAACCAGCGCCAGCTCCTGACAAATAATACTTAAAGGCGATCCAGTCTGACCGTGCCCAGAAGATGCGGAGAACCGATCCAACTCAGGGTCAGGAACTGCGTTGAAATCTCCTGCCACTAGTAATGCAAATTGATTTTTTGTAGCTATATATTTAGCTAATTGAGAGAAGATCGTTGCTTTGAATGGTGGAGGAATATAAATGAATGCCAATATCATCTCCTGCCCTTTCCAAAACCCATGAAGGAATACATATCTCCCTTCTTTATCAGTCATATTATCTACAAGTTGAAACTCCATCCCACGATAAATATACACGCTGACACCTCTTGCATACGAAGAGTAGCAAGCGTGATACTCAAAAGAAGCCCATTTCCTTTTCAGTGTATGGAGTCTATCTACTGTTGCATGGGTCTCTAGTAGAACCACAATAGCCGGCAAATGACGAACCACAAGATCGAACACCACCGTCCTCTTCACTCTGTCTCACAGCCCTCTCACATTCCAGAATAGAATATTACGTGGCATGACCTATATATAAGAGTAGATCCCAGTCCCCCATCTAGAAGAGAGACACGCATAGCTACAAAGCAAATGACGACAGCCAATCCCTCCTTTACACCGATTCCCCCAAAAAACCCTACTTGGTTGACAAGGCTTTTCACAATACCCATCAACCTCTTTCCTTCTTCCAAACCTCCCCCCTGCCATTGCCCCTCATTGGCCTCCCCTCTCGCCACCTTTTCATCCTATTTCATAGGTCCATCGAATCCAGCCATTGCACCAAATCCGCCTGTGTGGGAAAAAAACTGACAGAATCGTTGTGAACCACAATTTGGCAGGATATAAAATTGAATACTTAATCTTGGCTGCGATCAATCTTTTTTTCACGTCCACGAAAGATCTTCTTTTAATTTGGGTCTCTCGCGAGAAGTCGGGGAATATTGATATCAGATCGCCATCAAAGTGAGTATCTGTTACTTCTCTTTTACGTCTAAGAACCCAGTCTCGATCCTTTGAGCAAACAAATTTTGCCAGAATTGACCTAGGAGGAGCCCCTGGAGGAGTTTTTTTTTAAAGGGGATTCTGTGGGCCCTTTCCACACAGAAGGAAGATACGTCATAGTCTGGCCCCATAGTCTGGCCCATTTTTGGATGAAATTCAAAGGATTATTCTGTTCTACCCCTTCTGGGAACCCTACTAGCTGCAGGTTATATCTACGGGACCTATCCTCCAACTCTACCACTTTCTTTCTTAACCAAGAACGATCTTCATCTACTTCTTCTAATCTCTTTTTTAATACACCATTCTCTAGAGTGACAGCATTAACTCCAGTTTCCAATTCCTTCACCTTAAGTCTCAGCCTTGTCATTTCATCTCTTATTATTGTGACATCTTCTTGTACTACTGAAAGGGCAGAGGCCAATTCTGCGACTGAGGTATTAGTAGAATTTACTACTCCCAATATATCCTCAAGTTTTTTATTAATACTCTCAAAGTCTTCACTCTGAGGGGAACTGGTCACAATCCTCCTGATTTATGATACTTTGGCGGTATTTTTATAAAAAAAATTATAGATTACAGCTATAAGCACAGTTCAGAGACCTAAAAAAAAAAGAAAAAAGAGGAGAAGTGATCTTCAAGGCTGGCAATATAAGCTACAAGGCAATTTTCCAGTACTAATTCCACTACTAATCCAGGTCGAACTAAATCAATACCTCATTTAACTATAAGACCCAAACGGGTTTTTTCATGCATACATAGAGAAAATGCCCAGTAACCAATATTGCCAGATACATAAATATCCCACAGACTAAGAAGAAAAAAAACACAATAACCAATATTGCCAGATACATATAGGAGGAAAACATAAATGCTGGGTAGATATAAGATAAGAGCACACACATATATCCCCCCCCACTAGCAAGCAGAGCCACTATGTATCTGAATAACTTGTTGAGATAGGAGTTTATCGTGAAATCGTGTCAGTCATGTACGCTGAGTAGGGCAACAGGCTTCTTGCTGGGCGCACCCTTCCTGCTATCAAACAGAAGCCCCAAAAGTATGGCCTTTCCAGCCACACCACTGAATTGTCAGAGCCCCCAAATAACTGCCCCCCTAGCACCTGGTAATTTCCGAAGGGCAGGACCGTCCCAGCACAGACGGAAAAAGAGCCAAGACGACTGTCAGTCAAAGGGCATCATGGGGGACCTCAATGCAGCGAGGTTCATTCCTCCTACTTCACGGCGGCCACCTTCAAGTTCCACAGATGGCCACACAACAGACACCCCACGGGATTCAGGATTCGCAGCCAATCACTGCAGACCACCGAGATCTCCGAAAGGCTCCACAGACGTCCCAGGAGAAAGAAGAGAAAGCCCAGCAACACCACACGCCAGGAGCGCCGATCCGCTGCCGTCTCCTGTCACCACCCGGAGTTTAGTACAAGATTACAACTTTAACCTCTTCCCGGTACTTAAGGAACAAGGGGCCTGCTCAATGATTGGAACCTTGGGTCAATGCGTGGGCGTAGTCCAGTGACCCCCCCCCCCCCCCTTGTCGGGGACCGGCGCAAACCGCAGGTCAATTTCAGACCTGCAGTTTGCGGCTTTTACATGGTGCAGCGGGAGAGGGCGGCGGTGCCATCGGGTCCCCGTGGGGCTGTAGGGGGGACCCGAAGGCATGGAAGCCAGCGCGATGCCTACCTGAAGGCATCGGCGCTGCCTTTCTGTGACGAGCCTGTGAGATCCAGCCCCCTGGATCTCACAGGACAGAAGCTGTATGAGTAATACTTACTGTATTACTTATACAGTCAATGCATTCAAATACAGAAGTATTGGAATGCATTGTAAAGTATTAGACCCCCAAAAGTGGGACAAAAAATAAAGTAAAAAAAAAAAAGTTGAAAAAATAAAGTTTTCCCCTCCAAAAAATTCAAAGTTTAAAGTTAAAATAAACAAAAACGCAATTTTCCCTAAATAAAGTAAAAAAATAAATTTGTAAAAAATAGGGGGGGAAAAAAAGTTTACATATTAGGTATCGCCGCGCCCGTATCTGGCTCTATAAAAATAATCACATGACCTAACCCCTCAGGTGAACACTGTAAAAAATAAAAACTGTGCTAAATAAACTATTTTTTGTCACCTTACATCACAAAAGGCATAATAGCAAGCGATCAAAAAGTCATATGCACCCCAAAATAGTGCCAATAAAACAGTCATCTCATCCTGCAAAAAATGAGACCCTACCTAAGATAATCGCCTAAAAACTGAAAAAACTATAGCTCTCAGAATATGGAGACACTAAAACATGATTTTTTTTTGTTGAAAAAATGAAATCATCGTGTAAAACTTACATTAAAAAAAAGTATACACATTCGGTATCTCTGCGTCCGTGACAACCTGGTCTATAAAAATACCACATGATCTAACCGTTGATCTAACAGATGAATATTGTAAATAACAAAAAATAAAAACGGTGCCAAAACAGCTATTTCTTGTTACCTTGCTTCACAAAAAGTGTAATATAGAGCAACCAAAAATCATATGTACCCTAAACTAGTACCAACAAAACTGGGGTCAGTTTTTGGGAGTTTCTACTCTAGAGCTGCATCAGGGGGGCTTCAAATGGGACATGGTGTAAAAAAAAAACAGTCCAGCAAAATTTGCCTTGCAAAAACCGTATGGCATTCCTTTCCTTCTGCGCCCTGCCGTGCGCCCGTACAGCGGTTTACGACCACATATGGGGTGTTTCTGTAAACTACAGAATCAGGGCCATAAATATTGAGTTTGGTTTGGCTGTTAACCCTTGCTTTGTAACTGGAAAAAAAAAATATTAAAATGGAAAATCTGCCAAGAAAGTTGAATTTTGAAATTGTTAACCCTTTAGGTGTTCCACAGCAATTAATGGAAAATAGAGATACAAAGTTTGCAAAATCAGTTTTGAATACCTTGAGGGTGTAGTTTCTAGAATGGGTGGTTTCTATTATGTAAGGCTACTTTCACATTAGTATTCGGGGCTCCGCTTGTGAGTTCCGTTTGAAGGCTCTCACAAGCTGCCCCGAACGCATCCGTCCAGCCCTAATGCATTCTGAGTGGACGCGGATCCACTCAGAATGCATCAGTCTGGCAGCGTTTGGCCTCCGCTCCGCTCAGCAGGCGGACACCCGAACGCTGCTTGCAGCGTTCGGGTGTCCGCCTGGCCGTGCGGAGGCAAACGGATCCGTCCAGACTTACAATGTAAGTCAATGGGGACGGATCCGTTTGAAGTTGACACAATATGGCTCAATTTTCAAACGGATCCGTCCCCCATTGACTTTCAATGTAAAGTCTGGACGGATCCGTCTGAGCAACTTTCACACTTAGAATTTTTTCTAAAATATAATGCAGACGGATCCGTTCTGAATGGATCCCATCGTCTGCATTATATGAGCGGATCCGTCTGTGCAGACACCAGACGGATCCACTCTGAACGCAAGTGTGAAAGTAGCCTAAGCCTTACAAAGTGACTTCAGATCTGAATTGGTCCTTGAAAAGTGGGTTTTTAAAAATTTCTAAAAAAAATTCAAGATTTGCTTCTAAACTTCTAAGCCTTGTAACATCCCAAAAAATAAAATGTCATTCCCAAAATGATCCAAACATGAAGTAGACACATGGGGAATGTAAAGTTATAACTATTTTTGTAGGTATTACTATGTATTATAGAAGTAGAGAAATTGAAACTTGGAAATTTGCAATTTTTTCTTTTTTTTTTCCAAATTTGGTATTTTTTTTTTATAAATGTTTTTTTTTTTTACTCCATTTTACCAGTCTCATCAAGTACAACATGTGACAAAAAAAAAAAAACAATCTCAGAATGGCCTGGATAAGTCAAAGCATTTTAAAGTTATCACCACATAAAGTGACACTAGTCAGATTTGCAAAAAAATTGGCTTGGTCCTTAACCCCTTAGTGACCACCCATACGTGTTTTTACGGCACTAAGGGACCTTAGGCTGGGCCGCCGCATTTTTACGGCGGCCCAGTCTAAGCGCTGCACGGCTCCCCCGTGCAGTGGGGAGCACGGACCCGGCTCTCACAGCCCTGACTGGCAGAAGTGCCAATCTGGGCTGTTTAACCTTTTACATGCCGGACGCAGGGCTGTTTCTAGGGGCGGGCGGGACGGGCGGGCGCCCGGGGTGCTGTCAGAAGGGGGGCGCCCTCTTGTCGTTTCTCGGCCGTGCGCCCTGGCTCCCTCCCTCTGACATCTCGCCTGACCTGCGCCCGAATGCCGAGTCCTCTCACTCTTCAGACAGTGCGGGCGGCACTTACTGACGTCACACGCCTGCTCCTCCCACTAGGCGGCGCAGGCGCGTGACATACAGTGAGTGAGTGAGTGCCGCACTGCCTGCCTGTTACCGCCCGCCCTGAGCAGTGCTGATGCCTGCTGTGAGGCGAGTGATGGTCTGGGGGGGGGCATTAATT
The DNA here is from genome assembly GCF_014858855.1 of Bufo gargarizans. NCBI lineage: Eukaryota > Metazoa > Chordata > Amphibia > Anura > Bufonidae > Bufo > Bufo gargarizans. The sequence continues at coordinate 22,619,459 of NC_058085.1, forward strand.
ACAATGGGGGGGCCACTGTGGGAGACATGAAAATGGGGGCCACTGTCACTGTGGGGGGCATTAAGTTTAATAAGGATCACTATGGACATTATTTAGAATGGAGGCTGATGTTGGTGTCATTACTCATTATAACTGTATAATGTCCGATAGGCCTAGTCCTGAGCTGAGTTATATTACCCTGCCCATGCCCTGTATAATAATGTACCCATCCCTGATACCCCTTAGTTATATTACCCCGCTGGAGTAATATAACTAAGGGGTATCAGGATACATTATTATACAGGGCAGGGTAATATAACTCAGGACTAGGCCTATCAGACATTATACAGTTATAATGACATCCACAGCAGCCTCCATTCTAAATAATGTCCATAGTGATCCTTATTAAAAATAATGTCCCCCCACAGGCAGGCAGTGCGGGCGGCGGCGCTCTCTCACTGTACCTCACGCACTGCGTGATGTACAGTGAGTGAGGTGAGCACCGCCGCCCGCACTGCCTGCCTGTTACCGCCCGCCCGGAGCAGTGCTGAGAAAGAAGCCTGCTGTGAGTGAGAGCCTGAGTCTATGGGACAGTGGGTCACTGGGTGCGTCACTGTGACTGTCCATGCAATGTGGTTCCACATTTTTTACAATGGGGAGACACTTATTTCATCGAGCAGTTGTGAAGGGGGGGGGGGGGGATGGAGTTCTCTCGCCCTGAGAGAAATTTTACCTAGAAACTGCACTGGCCGGACGCAATGGCGTCCGCTGCATGTAAAGTGGTGACAGAGGGAGCGGACTTTGGGTAAAAGTTATAGCGTTTACAAACTAAGGTACAAAAATGTGAATTTCCGCTTTTTGAAGCAGCTCTGACTTTCTGAGCACCTGTTATGTTTCCTGAGGTTCTACAATGCCCAGACAGTAGAAAAACCCCACAAATGACCCCATTTCGGAAAGTAGACACCCTAAGGTATTCGCTGATGGGCATAGTGAGTTCATAGAACTTTTTATTTTTTGTCACAAGTTAGCGGAAAAAGATTTTTATTTAAATTTTTTTTTTCTTACAAAGTCTCATATTCCACTAACTTGCGACAAAAAATAAAAAATTCTATGAACTCGCCATGCCCCTCACGGAATACCTTGGGGTGTCTTATTTCCAAAATGGGGTCACTTGTGGGGTAGTTATACTGCCCTGGCAATTTAGGGGCCCAAATGTGTGAGAAGAAGTTTGCAATCAAAATGTGTAAAAAAGGCCTGCGAAATCCGAAAGGTGCACTTTGGAATATGTGCCCCTTTGCCCACAAAAAAGTGTCACACATCTGGTATCGCCGTACTCGGGAAGAGTTGGGGAATGTGTTTTGGGGTGTCATTTTACATATACCCATGCTGGGTGAGAGAAATATCTTGGCAAAAGACAACTTTTCCAATTTTTTTATACAAAGTTGGCATTTGACCAAGATATTTCTCTCACCCAGCATGGGTATATGTAAAATGACACCCCAAAACACATTCCCCAACTTCTCCTGAGTACGGCGATACCACATGTGTGACACTTTTTTGCAGCCTAGATGCGCAAAGCGGCCCAAATTCCTTTTAGGAGGGCATTTTTAGACATTTCGATCCCAGACTTCTTCTCACGCTTTCGGGCCCCTAAAAAGCCAGGGCAGAATAAATACCCCACATGTGACCCCACTTTGGAAAGAAGACACCCCAAGGTATTCAATGAGGGGCCTGGCGAGTTCATAGAATTTTTTATTTTTTTGCATAAGTTAGCGGAAATTGATTTTTTATTTATTTATTTTTTTCTCACAAAGTCTCACTTTCCGCTAACTTAGGACAAAAATTTCAATCTTTCATGGACCCAATATGCCCCTCAGCGAATACCTTGGGGTGTCTTCTTTCCGAAATGGGGTCACATGTGGGGTATTTATACTGCCCTGGCATTTTAGGGGCCCTAAAGCGTGAGAAGAAGTCTGGAATATAAATGTCTAAAAATGTTACGCATTTGGATTCCGTGAGGGGTATGGTGAGTTCATGTGAGATTTTATTTTTTGACACAAGTTAGTGGAATATGAGACTTTGTAAGAAAAAACAAACAAAAAAAATATATATATTTCCGCTAACTTGGGCCAAAAAAATGTCTGAATGGAGCCTTACAGGGGGGGTGATCAATGACAGGGGGGTGATCACCCATATACACTCCCTGATCACCCCCCTGTCATTGATCACCCCCCTGTAAGGCTCCATTCAGACGTCCGAATGATTTTTACGGATCCATGGATCGGATCCGCAAAACACATGCGGACGTCTGAATGGAGCCTTACAGGGGGGTGATCAATGACAGGGGGGTGATCAATGACAGGGGGTGATCAGGGAGTGTATATGGCTGATCACCCCCCTGTAAGGCTCCATTCAGACGTCCGAATGATTTTTACGGATCCATGGATACATGGATCGGATCCGCAAAACACATGCGGACGTCTGAATGGAGCCTTACAGGGGGGTGATCAATGACAGGGGGTGATCAATGACAGGGGGTGATCAGGGAGTGTATATGGGTGATCACCCCCCTGTAAGGCTCCATTCAGACGTCCGCATGTGTTTTGCGGATCCGATCCATGTATCAATGGATCCGTAAAAATCATACGGACATCTGAATGGAGCCTTACAGGGGGGTGATCAATGACAGGGGGTGATCAGGGAGTGTATATGGCTGATCACCCCCTGTAAGGCTCCATTCAGACGTTCGAATGATTTTTACGGATACATGGATCGGATCCGCAAAACACATGCGGACGTCTGAATGGAGCCTTACAGGGGGGTGATCAATGACAGGGGGTGATCAGGGAATCTATATGGGTGATCACCCGCCTGTCATCGATCACCCCCCTGTAAGGCTTCATTCAGACGTCCGTATGTGTTTTGCGGATCCGATCCATGTATCCGTAAAAATCATACGGACGTCTGAACGGAGCCTGACAGGGGGGTGATCAATGACAGGGGGGTGATCAATGACAGGGGGGTGATCAGGGAGTTTATATGGGGTGATAATGGGTGATCAGGGGTTCATAAGGGGTTAATAAGTGACGGGGGGGTGTAGTGTAGTGTAGTGTAGTGTTTTGTGGTACTTTACTGAGCTGCCTGTGTCCTCTGGTGGTCGATCCTAACAAAGGGGACCACCAGAGGACCAGGTAGCAGGTATATTAGACGCTGTTATCAAAACAGCGTCTAATATACCTGTTAGGGGTTAAAAAAAATCACATCTCCAGCCTGCCAGCGAGCGATCGCCGCTGGCAGGCTGGAGATCCACTCGCTTACCTTCCGTGCCTGTGTGCGCGCGTTCACAGGAAATCTCGGGTATCGCGGGAGGACGCGTATATGCGTCCACCCAGAAGAGCAGGGCTGACGGCAGGACGCAATCCTGCGTACGGCGGTCCTGTAGCGGTTAAGGTGAAATATGGCTGTGTCCTTAAGGAGTTAATGGACCACATATGTATCAGGTAACTGACTTTTATCTGTTAACTCTTACTATACCAGCACCTGTATTTGCATAGCTGACCATTGTATATAATCTGTGTATATAGTGTTATGTGTTGCGTGCCCTTAAAGGCGTTGTCTAACTTCAGAAATGGCATTTATCATGTAGAGAAAGTTAATACAAGGCACTTACTAATGTATTATTATTATCCGTATTGCTTATTTTGCTGGTTAGACAAATTTTTCCATCACATTATACATGTCTCGATTGGAAGGTGGAACCATGGAAACGAGACATGTACAATGTGATGGAAGAATGAGTCTAGCCACGAGTCTAGGAAGAAATATGGACAATAAGGAGGAAAAATGGAAAACAGCGACTTAACCTATAAACCGAATAGATAAGGGTGCTCACCTCTTGGTCCACCCAGACCGCACGAATAGACCAAGTTAAAATGCAAACAAATGAGGGGCACTCCGTGTTTGGGAATAGAGACAGCAAATGGATAATGGCTCAATATTATTTAATCCAATATATTATAAAAGGCCAATGCATCAAACAATAAAAACCTCCATAAAATACAATACAATAAAATACCCAATGGATAGGGGCCCTGGAAATTCGCCAGACAATCGTAAATGTTCATAGATTATCAATATTCGTATTTGCGAGTAGTTGGCAGTCCCCACAATATTTCTCTATGTGAGTAATCGCAGGAGATATTAATACACTTGAAAAGATCGTTCCTATCTCCGGCCTGAATCAGGCTCCAAACAATTCGCATGCACGATCTAACTCTGCCAGATAATATCGTACTGCGTACTGTCCGAATTAAGTCCTCCAGTTTATTCGGATGAGCCGATATATCAATGATCGGGAAGGAGATCTCTTACCCTGTTTCGCCACCAGCTCGATGTACTGAATCGAAGATACAGCCAATCTTACCCAAACGCGGCCTCCCACGTGGTATGGAGTCTCGAACGTGACGTCTCACGTGACTCCTCGGCTAAAACCGTAGTGGAGTTATCGATCCTTCTTGACAATACAGCCTCTGATTCGAGACAAGGTAATAGACCAAATGCGAAAATCACCCCGACCGTAGTCTTTTCCTATAGGTGGCTCCTGGTTTGTTGGGGAACGGCTCACTGTCCCAGCTGACCCAGACGCGTTTCAGGGTATACACCCCTTCCTCAGTGGTAATGACAGTGAGCACTTCACAACATTTTATACCTTCCCAAGAGATCAGCCATGGGTGGGACTGATCTAATTGGGACATCATGAAAACCCGATCCGGAGTCCTATTATCCTTTGTATCTCCATAGGAGCCATACTAACCTCCAATCTATAAGTTGAAGTCCCTTTAGCTCCTGAGTTATATCATATATCCATTAAATATTCGATACCACAAAAATAATATAATATAAAAGACAATAGTGATATAAAAACATATAAAATGTATGGCAATCGCATTAGCTTGTGTAAAAACATGTAAATAACAATATGGATGTGATAATTATAAAAAACGCAAAAAAAAAAACGCACATGCGGTCACATGCGTTTTCGATGAGTTTTTCACGAGAATGATAAAATCCTCCATCTGGGAGGTCCAGACATCACACCAGGGAATATAGCCTCATCATATCAAGATAAAACTTCTCACATGGAGTTTTTCGGATTTCTATCTACAGCCTAACATAAGTCGATGAAGGGGAGGAGAGCCGGACAGGGAGGAAGGAACAGAGTGCTGATAGACAGCCCGACTCTGGACCTGCATCACCACCCGGCTCGCTCCCCGTCCCTCAGAGGAATCCAAATAATTCCCATTCAGCATTAAGGCCCCTAGGGATCAGGGATTCAAATTCGAAGATGCGACGGGATTCCTGCCTGGACATTGAGGCCACATGATTGCCACCTCTCCAGGGTTTCTTTACCCTCTCCAATGCAAAGAATGCCAGGGACGAGGGATCACAGTTGTGTATATCTTTGAAATGTTTGGAGAGGGAGTGTAGCATATAGCCCTTTTTAATGTTGGCCAAATGTTCTGCCACCCTCTTCTTCAATGTCTTCTTCGTCCTCCCTATATATTGTTTACGGCATCCACATTGTAGTAGGTAGATGACATCAGTTGAGTCACAGGTCAGGCATTCATTGATGTCAAACCTGAACGTATTCTGAGTCGAAGTAATACTAGTAGTTTTCCTCGCAAAATTCGTAACCTTACAATTACCGCACCGTCCACATCTGTGGAAGCCTCCAGTCGCTAGCCAATTCTGACCTTCAGACGGACCCTTCTTATTGATTTTCAATGTGGGTGCTACTTTTGCTGCCAACGTAGTCGCTCTCGTGTAGGTAATTCTTGGGTCTTTACTAAGAGAGGACCCTATGATCTTATCATCTAAAAGGAGGTACCAGTATTTCCTAATAATTTTCTCTACCTGTCGATATTGTGAATGGTAGGGTAGGATAATGTCACGAGGGTGTCAAGAGCGACGCCTGACTCCGTTGTACCCGGGGTCAGGAGGTCGCAGCGGTTGGCTGCACGCTCTATGTCAGATAGGGAAGTTTCCTTATTGTAGCTTTCTGGGTTTGCTTTACAAACCCTTTTGGCTCACTCAGGGATCCGTAGCTCCTTCTCTCAGCTGTTCCTTGTCCAGCACTCCCAATCCTCCTTATATTCCCCTCTCACACTTCTCTGGTTGCCAGATATAGAGCTTCCTGCCTGGACATCTATTCTGACCCACTGGAGCTGAGTTGCTGCGTTCTCTGAGTGTTGCCTTAGAACGCTACCCTCCGGATCCCTGTTGGACCTTTGTGGACATTGTTGCCGTCCACCTGGGTGTTTGTCTGTCATCTCCCTGGTGTTTCCCTCTTAGTGCTGTGGTGAGGACTAGCGATCCCACCGGCCCGTTCATTATCTAGGGCTCATTTCAGGGAAAGCCAGGGTTTAGGCACGTGATCGCCGCACGGGTGAGGAACCCGTCTAGGGACGTCAGGGCAGGCAGGTGCCAGCTGCAAGGTGAGTTAGGAGTCACCACCTTTCCCTCTCCCTTGTGCAGGGTTTTGACCTGTTTTCCTCCCTGTGCGTGTTGCCGGTCATTACATTATATCTGGCCCTTATTTTTGTGTAGGTAAAAAAAAAAAATTTACCTACTTAGAATCCAGTATGGATCCAATTGCTGCTCTGTCCGAACAATTTCATGGCCTGTCTTTGGAGGTGGCAGGATTGAAGGCGTCGGTCCTCCAGCAACAGCAGCAATTACAACAGACCGCAAGCCCAGCGGTTGCTACTGGTAACCAGGTTGTTGCGGAACCCAAGGTCCCTCTCCCTGACAGATTTTCTGGGGGAAGGGACAAGTTTTTGACGTTCCGTGAGGCCTGTAAACTATACTTTAAACTGCGTCCTTACTCCTCTGGTAATGAAGAACAGCGGGTGGGTGTTGTTATTTCCCTGCTGCAGGGGGACCCGCAGTCCTGGGCGTTCTCTTTACCTACTGATTCCCAGGCTCTTCGGTCAGTGGATGAGTTTTTCGGGGCCTTGGGTCTCATATATGACGACCCTGACCGAGTCGCACTGGCTGAATCAAAATTACGGAGACTCCTACAAGGAGAGCGGCCGGTAGAGGAGTATTGCTCTGACTTCCGTAGGTGGGCTACGGATACCCAATGGAACGACCCGGCTCTCAGGAGTCAGTTCTGCTCTGGGTTATCCGAAAGGGTTAAGGATGCGCTTGCATTGTATGAGACCCCCTTTTCCCTTGATGTAGTTATGTCCCTTTCTATCCGTATAGATAGACGCCTTAGGGACAGGTTGAAAAAACCGGAGCCATTGGTAACCCCTCCCAAGCAGCAGTTAGTCTGTACGGACTTAGACGAGCCTATGCAGCTAGGAGGAACTACTCGTCAGGTCCGTCCTCCTGAGGTTCGCCGTAGGCGTGGGGGTTGTTTTTTTTGTGGGGAGAGGGGTCATTTCATTAACGTCTGTCCTTCTTTCCTCAGAAACAAAAAAACCGTCGGAAAACTACTAACCCCAGGCTGTGTGGAGGATGTCAGCCGGGGGGTATACGTTTCCTCCATACGTACATCGCAATTTGTGTTGCCAGCGGTTATTGTCTTTGGTGAGAAGACAGAGACTGTTTCTTTCTTTCTAGACAGTGGAGCAGGGGTAAATTTGATAGATGCCCATTTTACCCGAACTATGGGTTTGTCTCTCTGTACGTTACAGAGACCTATTCCCATATTTGCTATAGATTCTGCTCCTCTGTCTCAGAGAAACCTCACCCACATCGTTCATAATTTACACCTTCGGGTAGGGGACCACCATAACGAGATGCTCTCATGTTATGTTCTGGAGGGGCTTCCCACTCCGGTGGTGCTGGGCCTTCCCTGGTTGGTAGCGCACAATCCAGTGGTGGATTGGCAGGCCAGGGAGATATTGGAGTGGAGTGAGCCGTGCAGAGAAAATTGCTTAAATAGCAATTGCTTAGTCGCCTCCATAACTACCCTACCTACATTTGTTTCGGACTTTGAGGACGGTTTTTCTGAAAAGGGTTGTCAGAAGTTACCACCTCATCGTCCTTATGATTGCCCGGTTAACCTTATTCCCGGCGCAAAATTACCCAAGACCAGGTTATATAATCTTTCAGGTCCAGAGAGACAAGCCATGAAGGATTATATCTCCGAGAGATTGGCTAAGGGACACATCAGACCCTCTTCTTCACCCGTGGCTGCAGGGTTTTTCTTTGTTAAAAAGAAAGATGGGGGCCTGCGTCCTTGCCTAGATTTTCGTGAATTAAATCGGATAACCATCCGAGACCCATACCCTCTTCCTCTCATTCCTGACCTGTTTAACCAGATTGCGGGTGCTAGGTGGTTCTCCAAACTCGATCTTAGGGGGGTCCTACAATCTGATTCGTATTAAAGAGGGGGATGAGGGGGATGAGTGGAAAACAGCTTTTAACACCCCTGAGGGGCATTATGAAAATCTAGTTATGCCTTTCGGCCTGACCAATGCTCCTGCCGTCTTTCAACATTTCGTTAATGACATTTTTAGTCATCTCATCGGCAGGTTTGTAGTCATATACCTAGATGATATCTTAATTTATTCGTCTGATCTGAAAACACATGAGGAGCATGTCAGACAAGTACTGCAGGTCCTACGGACGAATGAATTATATGCTAAAATTGAAAAATGTGTTTTTGCCGTTCAGGAGATACAATTCCTAGGTTATTATTTATCTGCGTCAGGTTTCCGTATGGATCCTAGGAAGGTCCAGGCAATTTTGGATTGGGATCTTCCTGAGAACCTCAAAGCACTGCAACGGTTCTTGGGCATCGCAAATTTCTATAGGAAATTCATTAAAAATTATTCGGTGATCGTAAAACCCCTTACTGACATGACTAGGAAGGGGACTGATTTTTCTAAATGGTCTGATGCCGCTAAAGTTGCTTTTTCCTCTCTAAAAGAGAGGTTTACCTCAGCACCTGTACTAGTCCAACCTGATGTCTCTCAGCCTTTTATTGTTGAAGTCGATGCATCAGAGGTGGGAGTGGGGGCTGTGCTGTCTCAGGGTCCGTCTCCTGGCAAATGGCGTCCTTGTGCTTTCTTTTCTAAAAAACGATCTGCAGCAGAACAGAACTACGATATTGGCAATAGGGAACTGTTAGCTATTAAACTTGCGTTCGAGGAGTGGTGTCACTTTTTAGAGGGGGCAGTCCACCCCGTCACTGTGTTTACGGACCACAAAAATCTGCTGTACCTCGAATCAGCTAAGCGTCTCACCCCTAGACAGGCTAGGTGGTCGCTATTTTTTACCAGGTTTAACTTTGTGATTACCTATCGTCCTGGGGTAAAGAATACCAAGGCTGATGCACTATCTCGTTGTTTCCCTGGAGGGGGTAATGTGAGTGATCCGGTACCCATTCTACAAAGAGGAGTGGTTGTCTCTGCGGTACACTCTGCTTTGGAGGGGAAGGTGTTAGAGGCCCAGGGGGACGCCCCGGTCTCTTGCCCCTCAGAGAAATTGTTTGTACCGTTGAACCTACGTCTCGAATTATTAAAGGAACATCATAATTCGGCACTTGCTGGGCACCCGGGTAGTAAAGCAACCTTAGAGCTATTGTCTCGTCGTTTTTGGTGGCCAAGGTTGCGTCAGGATGTATTGGATTTTGTGTCTTCTTGTTCTACCTGTGCGCGCGCAAAAGTTTCACATACACGTCCTGCAGGGTCTCTATTACCACTCGTCATTCCCAATAGACCATGGACACATCTGTCTATGGATTTTATCACTGACTTACCTTTGTCTGCGGGTAAAAGTGATTTTGGTAGTAGTGGACAGGTTTAGCAAAATGGCACACTTTATTGCGTTACCCGCACTACCTAATGCTAAAACTCTTGCTCAGGTATTCGTCAGTGAGATCGTGAAGCTTCACGGGGTCCCCTCCAATGTTGTTTCGGATCGGGGAACCCAGTTTATTTCTAAATTTTGGAAAGCTTTTTGTTCCCGTTTGGGGGTTCACTTGTCCTTTTCCTCAGCTTTCCATCCTCAGTCGAATGGACAGACTGAGCGTACCAACCAAAACCTGGAGACATATCTAAGATGTTTTGTGTCTGAAAACCAAGAGTTGTGGTCGTCATATTTACCGTTAGCTGAGTTTGCCATAAATAATCGCCGTCAGGAATCCACTGGCAAGTCACCTTTTCTTGGTGCATATGGTTTTCATCCCCAATTCTGTACTTTCAAAGAGGGGGGATCTTCTGGGGTTCCCGAAGAGGAACGGTTTTCGTCATCTCTTTCATCGGTGTGGCAGAAGGTGCAAGCTAACTTGAAAAATATGGGAGGTAAATACAAATGCATGGCTGATAAGAGACGGTCGCCAGGTCCGGACCTAGGAGTGAATGACTATGTGTGGTTGTCTACTAGGAATATCAAGTTGAAGGTTCCCTCTTGGAAACTGGGTCCTAGGTTTATTGGTCCTTACAAGATTGTAGCCATCATCAACCCCGTGGCTTTTCGCCTGGAGTTACCTCAGACTTTTAAAATCCATAATGTCTTTCATAAGTCGTTACTCAAAAAATATGTTCCACCTCTAGAACCGTCACCGCTGCCACCCCCTCCTGTTGTCGTGGATGGTAGTTTGGAATTTCAGATATCCAAAATTGTTAATTCTCGTCGGGTCCGCCGCTCTCTCCAATATCTGGTGCACTGGAGAGGTTACGGTCCCGAGGAAAGAATGTGGGTTCCTGCGTCTGAGGTAAACGCCGACAGGCTAGTCCGGATTTTTCATGCCTCTCATCCTGAGAGACCTGGTCCTGAGTGTCCGGAGGCCCCTCGTAGAGAGGGGGGTACTGTCACGAGGGTGTCAAGAGCGACGCCTGACTCCGTTGTACCCGGGGTCAGGAGGTCGCAGCGGTTGGCTGCACGCTCTATGTCAGATAGGGAAGTTTCCTTATTGTAGCTTTCTGGGTTTGCTTTACAAACCCTTTTGGCTCACTCAGGGATCCGTAGCTCCTTCTCTCAGCTGTTCCTTGTCCAGCACTCCCAATCCTCCTTATATTCCCCTCTCACACTTCTCTGGTTGCCAGATATAGAGCTTCCTGCCTGGACATCTATTCTGACCCACTGGAGCTGAGTTGCTGCGTTCTCTGAGTGTTGCCTTAGAACGCTACCCTCCGGATCCCTGTTGGACCTTTGTGGACATTGTTGCCGTCCACCTGGGTGTTTGTGTTTGTCTGTGTTTGTCTGTCATCTCCCTGGTGTTTCCCTCTTAGTGCAGTGGTGAGGACTAGCGATCCCACCGGCCCGTTCATTATCTAGGGCTCATTTCAGGGAAAGCCAGGGTTTAGGCACGTGATCGCCGCACGGGTGAGAAACCTGTCTAGGGACGTCAGGGCAGGCAGGTGCCAGCTGCAAGGTGAGTTAGGAGTCACCACCTTTCCCTCTCCCTTGGGCAGGGCTTTCCCTGTTTTCCTCCCTGTGCGTGTTGCCGGTCATTACAGATAACCCTTAACACCTCATCTGGTGGGGGTGTGCATTTCTGGACGAAAAAATCCTGCCTGTTCATATTTCTCACTTTTTCCAAGGCTTTCTTAACAGTCTGAACTGGGTATTCCCTGTCTATAAACTGCTGGCTTAGAACTACAGCCTCTTCTTCAAATTGTCTGTGATCAGTGCAATTCCGCTTCAGTCGCCTGAACTGGCTAACTGGTATATTCAGTAACCATTTAGGTAGATGGCAACTTGAAAAGCGTATAACGCTGTTCCTAGCTACCTCCTTCACCAAAGTAATTTTTTATAATTATCACATCCATATTGTTATTTACATGTTTTTACACGAGCTAATGCGATTGTCATACATTTTATATGTTTTTATATCACTATTGTCTTTTATATTATATTATTTTGTCTTATCGAATATTTAATGGATATATGATATAACTCAGGAGCTAAAGTGACTTCAACTTATAGATTGGAGGTTAGTATGGCTCCTATGGAGATACAAAGGATAATAGGACTCCGGATCGGGTTTTCATGATGTCCCAATTAGATCAGTCCCACCCATGGCTGATCTCTTGGGAAGGTATAAAATGTTGTGAAGTGCTCAGTCATTACCACTGAGAAAGGGGTGTATACCCTGAAACAGCGTCTGGGTCAGCTGGGACAGTGAGCCGTTCCCCCAACAAACAAGGAGCCACCTATAGGAAAAGACTACGGTCTGGGTGATTTTCGCATTTGGACTATTACCTTGTCTCGAATCAGAGGCTGTATTGTCAAGAAGGATCGATAACTCCACTACGGTTTTAGCCGAGGAGTCACGTGAGACGTCACGTTCGAGACTCCATACCACGTGGGAGGCCGCGTTTGGGTAAGATTGGCTGTATCTTCGATTCAGTACATCGAGCTGGTGGCGAAACAGGGTAAGAGATCTCCTTCCCGATCATTGATATATCGGATCATCCGAATAAACTGGAGGACTTAATTCGTGTGCGATTTTGTGCGATTGCGATTAGGGCCCTAAAAATTGCGATAACAATATGCGATGCGATATTTTAAAGGAATTATGCTAGAGGTCTATTTGCTTTGATTTTCCCATATGAGCCGCTGACGCGGCTGGGTATGACAGTTATGGGGGATCTGTGGAGGACGCTGTGTTGTGGGGGACTGTGGAGGGCGCTGTGTTGTGGGGGATCTGTGGAGGGCGCTGTGTTGTGGGGGATCTGTGGAGGGCGCTGTGTTGTGGGGGATCTGTGGGGGACGCTGTGTTGTGGGGGATCTGTGGGGGACGCTGTGTTGTGGGGGATCTGTGGGGGACGCTGTGTTGTGGGGGATCTGTGGGGGACGCTGTGTTGTGGGGGATCTGTGGGGGACGCTGTGTTGTGGGGGATCTGTGGGGGACGCTGTGTTGTGGGGGATCTGTGGGGGACGCTGTGTTGTGGGGGATATGTGGGGGACGCTGTGTTGTGGGGGATCTGTGGGGGACGCTGTGTTGTGGGGGATCTGTGGAGGGCGCTGTGTTGTGGGGGATCTGTGGAGGGCGCTGTGTTGTGGGGGATCTGTGGGGGACGCTGTGTTGTGGGGATCTGTGGGGGACGCTGTGTTGTGGGGGATCTGTGGGGGACGCTGTGTTGTGGGGGATCTGTGGGGGACGCTGTGTTGTGGGGGATCTGTGGGGGACGCTGTGTTGTGGGGGATCTGTGGGGGATCTGTGGGGGACGCTGTGTTGTGGGGGATCTGTGGGGGACGCTGTGTTGTGGGGGATCTGTGGGGGACGCTGTGTTGTGGGGGATCTGTGGGGGACGCTGTGTTATGGGGGATCTGTGGGGGACGCTGTTATATGGGGGATCTGTGGGGGACGCTGTTATATGGGGGATCTGTGGGGGGACGCTGTTATATGGGGGATCTGTGGAGGGCGCTGTTATGTGGGGGATCTGTGGAGGGCGCTGTTATGTGGGGGATCTGTGGAGGGCGCTGTTATGTGGGGGATCTGTGGAGGGCGCTGTTATGTGGGGGATCTGTGGAGGACGCTGTTATGTGGGGGATCTGTGGAGGACGCTGTTATGTGGGGGATCTGTGGAGGACGCTGTTATATGGGGGATCTGTGGAGGGCGCTGTTATATGGGGGATCTGTGGAGGACGCTGTTATATGGAGGATCTGTGGAGGACGCTGTTATATGGGGGACCTGTGGAGGACACTTATGGGGGACCTGTGGAGGACACTGTTATGTGGGGGATCTGTGGAGGACGCTGTTATATGGGGGATCTGTGGAGGGCGCTGTTATATGGGGGATCTGTGGAGGACGCTGTTATATGGGGGACCTGTGGAGGACACTTATGGGGGACCTGTGGAGGACACTGTTATAGGGGATGTGTGGAGGACACATAGGGCCATGAGGGGGGCCAGCTTAAGACATATAGTATCTTATGCTGGTCCCCCTCATGTGTCCTAAACTGGGCACATAACTGCCTTTGCGTGTAAAGTGTTTTACTAGTGTGTGTGTGGGTGAAACAATCTCTCTCCTAACAGGTGCGGCCTCTGTACTCACTATGAATGCAATGCACTGCAGCGAGCGGCAGCGAGCCTTCCTGAAGTGGGAGGAGCGTTACTAAGTGACGTCAGTCACGCGCCGGCCGGCCAGCTCGCTGCAGAGCATTGCATTCATAGTGAGTACAGAGGCCGGACCTGTTAGGAGAGAGATTGTTTCACCCACACAGACTAGTAAAACACTTTACACGCAAAAGGCAGTTAGATGCGCAGGGCCCCTTTATATATAATCGCGGCATTTTCGGGTCGGCCAAATTGCCATATCGCATTTGCCGATTATTGCGATTCGATTTTTTTTTTTCGATTTATCGTGCAGCCCTAATATATATATAATTATTAATAAAGTTAAGCAATTTGTTTCAGTATAATTAAGTACAATATCTGAATAAAACATTGTCGGAATTACTTGGATGAGCAAAACTATTACAGTTTTTGTTATTCTCTGCTGAAGTGACAAATGACAGATTTCCAAACCGGCCACGAAGTGGTTAGAATGTAAGAAATCGGATGTTAGACGTCACAACAAGGGTTGTCCCCTGTGGCATAAGTGTTATGGGCTGGAGCTCAGAAGAAAAGTGAAGCAGGAAGCGGAGACAGCTCCCTGCTTCACTCTGGAGACGACAGCCCAGCAGTGACAAGAACTGCCGGGTGAGTATGTGCCCCCTCCATGTACATGTTTGACGAGCGCTCTGACGGGGCCCAGTATTGTCACTGTACTTCACGCCGGGCCCCGTCAGAGTGCTCCCATTACATTTGAGCGCAGCGGGGCCCCTCTGCCCCTGGTTGTCACGATACCAAAATGTTGATCCGGTTTAGATACCATAAAAAAGTATTTGGATACTCGATACCATGCGAAAAAAATAAACCACCAAAAAAAGCAGCGTGCATTCTGCATTTTATGGAACGTCCGGCCCATAATCAAACAGTCTGATCCAATTTTTGGGGAGGACAAGTTGTCTAAAAAAAATGGCGAATCGCGCAGTTTTTATTTTTTTCTGTTACGCCGTTTACCGCATAGATTTTTCTTATTTTATTAGTTTGTACTTTTTGGATGTGGCGATATGCAATATATTTATTTATTGTTAATATATATAAAATTGTGAAAGGGGTGATTTATACTAAATAATATCTATATCTATATCTATACCTGTAACTATATATATATATATATATATATATATATTTTTTTTTTTTTTTACTTACTTTTTTATTTAATATCTATTTCCCCCTTAGGGGCCAGAACCTGGGATCTTTCCATCCCTTGTCCTATTCCCCCTAATAGAGCTCTATCTATTGATATAGGACACTCTCCCTGCTGCCCTGTGCACACAGCAGCAGGGAGCCGACCATGGACAGCTTCAGTAGCATCCTGGCTGCCATGGTAACCAATCGGAGCTCCGCAATTACACTGCTGGGGCTCTGATCACAACTGCCACTGCCACCAATGAGAGGAGGGGACCCTGTGGCCCCTGCCACCACCGATTTTAATACTGAGGGGAGGTTGGTAGGGGCGCACTGTGCCAGCAATTATTTTAATATTGGGGGCGGGCACACTGCACCTTCATTTACTTTAATACTGGAGGGGGGGTGAGGGTACACTGCGCCACCAATAATAATAACCGTTTAATACAGGAGGCAGGTGCCGGCGGCAGAATTACATAGCCTGCACCCGACCTCTATGTGATTCTGCCGCCACACCCGCCTCCTGTATCTGTATTAAACGTTAATTTTCATTGGTGGAGCAGTGCGCCTTCCGCTCCTCATTGACAGCGGCGGCACAAGGGGAGGGAGAGAGAGACTCCTTCTCCCCTGTGCTGCTGAGGGAACACGGCGCGCGCTGAGAGCAGCGCGCTCAATGTTCTCTGATACTGGACTGCGCAGTAGTCCAGCCTAGGCAAATCCCAATACCGAACCGATACCGGAAAAAAAGTTTTGATATTTCGATACCCGAAACAACCCAACCCCCCCCCCCCCCCGTGCAAATCCTACATCTGCCCCGACATAAGATATAGCTTACATCATTTCTAATAACTGATATGGATAAAATGGACAGAGTTACCCCTAAACATCTCCTGAGCACAGAGCCCCGATACCAGCAGATTGCATCAGAATTGGACCAGAAGGGGACCACAGGGTAATTACAGACATAGTTAATGCAAACAATGTTTACATTTTTCATCTTACTCTTCCCACTTTTCCACAACCTCCTGAAATACCCCACATCCATTCACCCAGCAAGGAACTATTCATCTCTTCTTCCATCTTACCTTCTCATCTGATCGCTTGCACAAACCTGTTTGCCAACATAAAACACTTCCTTCCCAAACACACACAGACACCTCATGCCCTCTCTTATTCTCATCTATTAACACTTTCTCTGCTTCTCCTTATTGCTGGTGCTATCTCTCCAAATCAGGCCCTTCTCAGCAAATCCCCACTATCACCTCTATGTCCCACTACAAATCTCCTTCTACAAATTTCTGCAACCCCTTAAACCTAATAACCATTCCTCTGACCCCTGCTCCTTTGGTTCCTCTTGCAGGAGCATTATGGAATGCACACTCTGTCTGTAACAAACTGTCCTACATTCATGAACTTTTCATCTCTCAAAACCTTTCCTTTCTGGATCTCACAGAAACATGGCTGACACCCTCTGACACCTTCTCCCCTGCTGCACTCTCTTATAGTGGATTTCAATTCACTCACACACCCCGCCCCGGCTGCAAACATGGTGG
Source organism: Bufo gargarizans (assembly GCF_014858855.1). Taxonomy (NCBI): domain Eukaryota; kingdom Metazoa; phylum Chordata; class Amphibia; order Anura; family Bufonidae; genus Bufo; species Bufo gargarizans. Next base: position 22,636,190 of record NC_058085.1, read on the forward strand.
AGTTGGTCTTCTCCTATCAGAAACCTGATCCTACAGCCCAACTCCACTGCCAGCCTCCATTACACTCACCTCATTTGAAGTACACTCTGTTCGCATCTACTCTCCCTCTAACCTTCAAGTAGCCGTCATTTACCGCTCCCCAGGCCCAGCCACCATCTTTCTTGACTACTTTAACACCTGGCTACTACACCCCTATTGACACCTGCAATTTGGCCGCCTCTAAACTCCTATCACTCTCTTCCTCCTTCGGCCTATCACAGTGGTCTTCAGCTCCCACCCACAGAAATGGTCACACTTTGGATCTTATCTTTACCCGCCTCTGCTCCCTATCTAACCTTTCTAAATCGCCTCTCCCCCTATCCGACGACAACCTACTCGCCTTCTCTTTGTTGGTCTCTTCTGCTGCTCCCCCGGTCCACACACTAGCATACCCCCGCAGGAACCTTAAACATTTCGACTTTCGCTTGCTTTCTGACTCTCTTCTCCCACTCTCTACCATCTGTTCCCTCCAAGACCCAGATGCTGCCACCACACTATATAACACCACAATAAGTACAGCTCTGGACACTGTTTCCCCCCTCACACACAACAAAACCCGAAAATCTAACAGATAACCCTGGCACACCAACCTGACCAAAAAACTCAGACAAGCTTCCAGGGCTGCTGAGCGGCGATGGAAGAAATCCCATTCTAAAGATCACTTCACTGCATACAAGCAATCCCTCCTCATATTCAAATCCTCACTCGCTGATGCAAAACAGGCTTACTTCTCATCTCTCATATCTTCCCTGTCACACAGCCCTAAACAACTTTTTAGCACTTTTAATTCCCTTCTCCGTCCCCCAGCGCCCCCACCCTCTCCTCTCTTCTCAGCTGAGGACTTTGCCAAATATTTCAAACAAAAGATAGTCAACATCAGAGAAAGCTTCAGTGCACAGTCCCCACAGACCCTCTACACAACTGCTCGGTCCTCTTCTCCCAAAACCCGCTTCTCCACCATTACAGAAGAAAAACTCTCCACTCTACTCTCCAAATCTCATCTGACCACCTGTGCACTTGACCCAATCCCATCCCACCTCATCCCTAACCTCACCACAGTGTTTATCCCAGCCCTAACTCATCTCTTCAACCTATTACTAACCTCTGGTGTCTTCCCCTCTGCTTTTAAACATGCTACCATTACACCCATCCTCAAAAAGCCTTCACTTAACCCATCTTCTTTTTCCAGTTATCGCCCCATATCACTTCAGTATGCCTCAAAGCTACTTAAACAACATATCAATTCTGAACTGTCCTCCCACCTCTCCTCCTACTCCCTCTTTGACCGCCTACAATCTGGCTTCCGACCTCAACAATCAACTGAGACTCCCCTCACCAAAGTCACCAATGACCTACTAACAGCCAAAACCAAGAAACAATACTCAATGTCCTCCTTCTCCTTGACCTGTCCTCTGCCTTCGACACTGTTGACCACTCCCTTCTGTTGCAAACTCTCTCATTTCTTGGCATCACTGACCTGGCCCTCTCCTGGATCACATCATACCTCACAGACCGGACTTTTAGCGTCTCCCACTCCCGCACCACCTCCTGGTCTCATTCCCTCTCTGTTGGTGTCCCGCAAGGCTCTGTCCTAGGACCCCTGCTCTTCTCTATCTACACTTTTGGCCTGGGACAGCTCATAGAGTCCTATGGCTTTCAGTATCACTCCTACGCTGATGACACACAAATCTACCTCTCTGGTCCAGATATCCCCACCTTGCTATCTAGAATCCCACAATGTCTATCTTCTATATCCTCATTCTTCTCCTCTCGCTTTCTAAAACTTAACATGGATAAAACAGAATTCATCATCTTTCCCCCATCTTGCTCAACTCCCCCCCCCCCTCCCCCAACAGACCTATCTATCACGATCAATGGCTGCACACTCTCCCCAGTCAACAAAGCCCGCTGCCTTGGAGTGACCTTGGATTCTGCCCTTTCCTTCCAACCGCACATCCAAGCCCTTTCTACCACCTGCCGCCTCCAACTCAAAAACATCTCCCGCATCCGTGCTTTCCTTAACTTTGAATCTGCGAAAATACTTGTACATGCCCTCATCATCTCCTGCCTAGACTACTGCAACATTCTCCTCTGTGGCCTTCCATCTAGCACTCTCGCACCCCTCCAATCTATCCTCAACTCTGCTTCCAGACTCATCCACCTCTCACCCTATTACTCCTCTGCCAATCCCTTCACTGGCTCCCCATTGCCCAACGAATTCAGTTCAAAGTACTAACAAATACATACAAGGCCGTCCATAACCTGTCCCCTCCCTACATCTCTGAGCTACTTTCCCGATACATCCCCACATGCACTCTCCGATCCTCACAAGACCTCCTTCTCTCCTCTCCTCTTATCATATCTTCCCACAATCGACTCCAGGATTTCTCCCGTGCATCCCCCATACTCTGGAACTCGCTACCCCAACACATCAGACTCTCATCTACAGTGGAATCCTTCAACAGAAACCTGAAAACCCACCTCTTCAGACAAGCCTACAACCAATGACCCTGCTGCCTCTATACCGCCATGACCAACTTCACCCGCACCTACGTGTGTCCTTCTCCCATACCATATAGATTGTAAGCCCTCACGGGCAGGGCCTCTCTCCTTCTGTACCAGTCTGTAACTCGTCTTGTTCATGCTTATTGTTTGTATTATGTATGTGCACCGCTTATTATATGTACAGCGCTATGGAATGAATGGCGCTTTAATAAATAATGATAATTACAATCGCCGGCTCTGCTACATGGGCATGACAAAGACTCACTGTAGTAACTGAACATTACACATACACAGCTCTGCTGCACACACTTCAGAGGCATATTACACATAAACGGCTTTGTTGCATGCAGGTACAGCTCAACTACATAAACATTACACACATACAGCACTGCTACATAAACATATTGCTGGACTACATAAACCTTACACAATACAGCCCTGCCCAGCTACTTACACATCACACACATACAGCTCAGCTATACAGCCATTACACACATACAGTCCTGCCCAACTACTTACACATCACACACATACAGCTCAGCTATACAGCCATTACACACATACAGCCCTGCCCAACTACTTACACATCACACACATACAGCTCTGCTACATACAGACTGGAATTACAAATTGCACAGCAGAGCCCTGCATACATAGAGCTGATAAACCTAGTCATGTGATTTCCATGACTCCTCCCACATATGGTCATGACATCATCACAGGACATTTACTTCTTCCTGCAGCATGACCCCTCCCACATTTGGTCACATGGTCATGGCATCATCACAGGTCCTGTACTTTCTCCTGTAGCACAACGTGGAGTCTGACTCCTCCGACATTAGGTCACATGGTCGCCACATCGTCACAGGTCCTGTACTTTCTCCTGTAGCACAGCCTGGAATCTGACTCCTCCCATATTTGGTCACATGTTAATGACATCATCACAGGTCCTGTACCTTCTCCTATAGTACGACCAGGAGTCTGACTCGTCCTGTAAACGCAGGAAGAAATAGAAGCACAGGACGCTCCAGGGTGAAGGACACGCCCCGCCCAGGTAACTGGAACACTCCCCAGCTCCACACATGTAGACTCTGCAGCGCCATCCGCAGGTAATGAACAGATTCCCAACAACCAGGAAGTAAGCACGCAGGGTTCCGGGGCAGGACACCAGCGGAAAGATATTAACCCCTTAGTGACCACCCCCATACTCTGCTGCTTTATTTTTTTTTACGGTGGTCACTAAGGGGCCTTAGGCTGAGCCGCTGATTTTTTACGGCGGCCCAGTCTAAGCACTGCACAAGTCCCCCATCACAGACCAGCGTTGAGTAGTTTCCTCTCCAGCGCCGCCTGCTGGTCAATGTTACAATAGCATTGCCATTAAAATGCAATGTACTATAGGGATAATTCATTACAGTTTAAAGGGGTTTTCGACATACCCTTATTTTCACCCCGGCAGCCCCCCTGATGTTGGCATCGGAGCAAGGGCTCTTTTGTTTACCATAACACACTGCCGGGCGGAAGCTTCCGCAGTGTGTTTGGTGACGTCATGGACTCTGATGGGCGGGCTTTAGCGCTACCTTAGCCTGTAAAACGGTGTAAAAGCCTGTAAAAAGTGCTAAAGCCCGTCCATCAGACATCACTGGGCTTCCTGGCAGCCCCATGGAGAGCCCCGGTACGTCACCGGATCTCCAAAAAAAGCTTTTACCCTGCGCGATTTAGCGCAGGGCAAAGGAGAGCATCAGAGCATGAAGTCAGGGGGGCTGCCTGGGTGAAAATGGAGGGATGTCCAGCTCTGAACATGGGCAACCCCTTTAAAAGCAATTAAAATACTGTCTGTTATAGTCCCCTTGTTGGACTCGGCTGCTCCATCCTCAATGCGCCTGCGCCGGGTGTAGATGTGACTACATCGGCGCAGGCGCATTGAGGATGAAGCGGCCGAGCGAGCGGCCGCCTCTCAGTGCGCCTGCGCCGATTGAAGATAGGTACGGCCGCGGCGCAGGCGTAAGATTTTGAATGCAGACAGGCAGGGCCAGCAGAGAACGATTCTGTTCCATGGCCCTGTCAATCACAATGCGGAGGGGGCGTCTTTAGGATCGGAGGATGCAGCTGCTACCAGCAAGTAGCCGCCCTACTTGCTGGTAGCAAGGTAATTTGCATATTTTAAAAGCATGTTTTTAACAAAATCTACTGAACCGAAATGATTAATTAGATTATGTAGGCATAAATCGCAGTATAGGGATTATAAGTAAACAAAAAAAAAAAAAGGTTTAGTGGGGTGACAGAAGCCCTTTAAATGGTAATAAATAAATTAAAAATTACGCTTTTTTTTTCCATTGAAAATACGCTTTCAATGAAAATAATTGCAAAAAAATTCCCCCATATGTTTGGTATTTCCGTGTCTGCAACGACCCAGACTATATACATATCACATAAATTATCCCCTATAGTGAATACCGTAAAATAAAAAAAAAGACAGAATTGCTAATTTATTCTTAGTTGCCACAGAAAAAACATAATTACAAGCGATTTAATCCAAAATAATGCCAATGAAAAATACAAGTCGTCGTCCCGCAAAAATCAAGCCCTCATAACAACTCCATAGAAAGAAAAATAAAAAAGTTATGGGTCTTGGAACGTGAGGATGAAAAATGGAAGAAGAACGCTTGGTCGGTAAGGCCCAAAACAGGCTGGTCACTTATAAAAACAATTGACAAGAGTTCGCTTCTAACGTATAATGCGTTTTGAGGACCGGACGTCCCCTCCTTCAGGTACAACAAAAGCCAGGAGCAGGGGGCGTTATATAGAAGATATATCCAGGAGATCTCAGAGACGTGGACTGGAGCAGGGGGCGTTATATAGAAGACATATCCAGGAGATCTCAGAGACGTGGACTGGAGCAGGGGACGTTATATAGAAGACATATCCAGGAGATCTCAGAGACGTGGACTGGAGGAGGGGGCGTTATATAGAAGACATATCCAGGAGATCTCAGAGACGTGGACTGGAGCAGGTGGTGTTATATAGAAGACATATCCAGGAGATCTCAGAGACGTGGACTGGAGCAGGGGCGTTATATAGAAGACATATCCAGGAGATCTCAGAGACGTGGACTGGAGCAGGGGGCGTTATATAGAAGACATATCCAGGAGATCTCAGAGACGTGGACTGGAGCAGGGGACGTTATATAGAAGACATATCCAGGAGATCTCAGAGACGTGGACTGGAGGAGGGGGCGTTATATAGAAGACATATCCAGGAGATCTCAGAGACGTGGACTGGAGCAGGTGGTGTTATATAGAAGACATATCCAGGAGATCTCAGAGACGTGGACTGGAGCAGGGGGCGTTATATAGAAGACATATCCAGGAGATCTCAGAGATGTGGACTGGAGGAGGGGACGTTATATAGAAGACATATCCAGGAGATCTCAGAGACGTGGACTGGAGGAGTGGGCGTTATATAGAAGACATATCCAGGAGATCTCAGAGATGGGGACTGGAACTGAGGGCGTTATATAGAAGACATATCCAGGAGATCTCAGTGATGTGGACTGGAGCAGGGTGCGCTATATAGAAAACATATTCAAGAGATCTCACTGATGTGGGCTGGATGAGGGGGCGTTATATAGAAGACATATCCAGGAGATCTCAGAGACATGGACTGGAGGAGGGGGTGTTATATAGAAAACAAATCCAGGAGATGTCAGAGACGTGGACTGGAGCAGGGGCGTTATATAGAAGACATATCGAGGAGATCTCAGAGACGGGGACTGGAGCAAGGGGCATTATATAGAAGACATATCCAGGAGATCTCAAAGAGGTGGACTGGAGCAAGGGGCGTTATATAGAAGACATATCCAGGAGATCTCAGAGACATGGACTGGAGCAGGGGGCGTTATATAGAAGACATATCCAGGAGATCTCAGAGATGTGGACTGGAGGAGGGGACGTTATATAGAAGACATATCCAGGAGATCTCAGAGACGTGGACTGGAGGAGTGGGCGTTATATAGAAGACATATCCAGGAGATCTCAGAGACGTGGACTGGAGCAGGGGGGCGTTATATAGAAGACATATCCAGGAGATCTCAGAGACGTGGACTGGAGCAGGGGGCGTTATATAGAAGACATATCCAGGAGATCTCAGAGACGTGGACTGGAGCAGGTGGTGTTATATAGAAGACATATCCAGGAGATCTCAGAGACATGGACTGGAGCAGGGGGCGTTATATAGAAGACATATCCAGGAGATCTCAGAGATGTGGACTGGAGGAGGGGACGTTATATAGAAGACATATCCAGGAGATCTCAGAGACGTGGACTGGAGGAGTGGGCGTTATATAGAAGACATATCCAGGAGATCTCAGAGATGTGGACTGGAGGAGGGGACGTTATATAGAAGACATATCCAGGAGATCTCAGAGACATGGACTGGAGGAGTGGGCGTTATATAGAAGACATATCCAGGAGATCTCAGAGACGTGGACTGGAGCAGAGGATGTTATATAGAAGACATATCCCGGAGATCTGAGACGTGGACTTGAGCAGGGGACGTTATATAGAAGATATACCCAGGAGATCTCAGAGATGGGGACTGGAACTGAGGGCGTTATATAGAAGACATATCCAGGAGATCTCAGTGATGTGGACTGGAGCAGGGTGCGCTATATAGAAAACATATTCAAGAGATCTCACTGATGTGGGCTGGATGAGGGGGCGTTATATAGAAAACAAATCCAGGAGATGTCAGAGACGTGGACTGGAGCAGGGGCGTTATATAGAAGACATATCGAGGAGATCTCAGAGACGGGGACTGGAGCAAGGGACATTATATAGAAGACATATCCAGGAGATCTCAAAGAGGTGGACTGGAGCAAGGGGCGTTATATAGAAGACATATCCAGGAGATCTCAGAGACGTGGACTGGAGCAGGGGGCGTTATATAGAAGACATATCCAGGAGATGTCAGAGACGTGGACTGGAGCAGGGGGCGTTATATAGAAGACATATCCAGGAGATCTCAGAGACGTGGACTGGAGGAAGGGGTGTTATATAGAAGACATATGCAGGAGATCTCAGAGATGTGGACTGGAACAGGGAAAAATGAGTGGCACTACAAGAAGAGGATCACACCCCCAAGGATATATAAATACAGGACATGAGGCTGAAGTTGGTTTCTTATTCAAAAGTTGCAGTGAACGTCCCGAGGGGAAATCAGGTGAAAGTGGCATTAGGGTACTTTCACATTAGCGGCAGGGGAGTCCGGCAGGCTGTTCCGGTGGGTGAACAGCCTGTCAGATCCGTCCTGCCGCTCTGTCTCCATTGACTATAATGGGGGCGGCATTCTGACGGCAGCGCACGGCGAGAGGCAGCCTTACTAAGTACTTTTTGTCTGGCTGCCTCTCGCTGTGCGCTGCCGCCTGAACTCCACCCCCGCCCCCATTATAGTCAATGGGGACGGAGCGGCAGGACAGATCTGACAGGCTGTTCACCCGCCGGAACAGCCTGCCGGACTCCCCTGCCACTAATGTGAAACTAGCCTTAAAATACAAAAGACAGGCACAAAATGGGCAGACAAATGTGATTGAAATGAACTCGGGCACTGATCTCACACTGGTGACATACAGAGGGTGGTGCCCGCACCATATACAGGGGAGTTCAGCCCAAACAGGTTCTGGGCACAAGAACTGGCAGCAAAGTGGACAGACGGACACTGTCACTGATTTCAATAAGTTACTAGTGTTTTTAAAGGGTTAAATGAATATAGGCCGGGCTGAACTGAAATGTATATGATGTGGGGCATCACCCTCTGTGTGTTGGCAGTGTGAGATCAGTGGGCGAATTCATTTAACACTGTGGACGACACTGTTATGGGGGAGGGGGCCGCTGTGGACGACACTGTTATGGGAGGGCGCTGTGGACGACACTGTTATGGGGGGGCCGCTGTGGACGACACTGTTATGGGGGGGCCGCTGTGGACGACACTGTTATGGGGGGGCCGCTGTGGACGACACTGTTATGGGGGGGCCGCTGTGGACGACACTGTTATGGGGGGGCCGCTGTGGACGACACTGTTATGGGGGGGCCGCTGTGGACGACACTGTTATGGGGGGGCCGCTGTGGACGACACTACGACACTGTTATGGGGGGGCCGCTGTGGACGACACTGTTATGGGGGGGCCGCTGTGGACGACACTGTTATGGGGGGGCCGCTGTGGACGACACTGTTATGGGGGGGCCGCTGTGGACGACACTGTTATGGGGGGCCGCTGTGGACGACACTGTTATGGGGGGGCCGCTGTGGACGACACTGTTATGGGGGGGCCGCTGTGGACGACACTGTTATGGGGGGGCCGCTGTGGACGACACTGTTATGGGGGGGGGGCCGCTGTGGACGACACTGTTATGGGGGGGGGGGGCGCTGTGGACGACACTGTTATGGGGGGGGGCGCTGTGGACGACACTGTTATGGGGGGGGCGCTGTGGACGACACTGTTATGGGGGGGGCGCTGTGGACGACACTGTTATGGGGGGGGGCGCTGTGGACGACACTGTTACGGGGGGGGCGCTGTGGACGACACTGTTATGGGGGGGGCGCTGTGGACGACACTGTTATGGGGGGGGGGGGGGCGATGTGGACGACACTGTTATGGGGGGGCCGCTGTGGACGACACTGTTATGGGGGGGGCGCTGTGGACGACACTGTTATGGGGGGGGGGGCCCGCTGTGGACGACACTGTTATGGGGGGGCGCTGTGGACGACACTGTTATGGGGGGGGGGGGCGGTGTGAAGCCGGTAATTCTGCTTGTAGAGTATAAATATGATATAACGGCACCAAAAAGATATTAATAAATAGAGAATTACTAATAATGGAGAAGTGCGCAGGTCTCCAGTGTGAGGCGCTGACGAGACAGAAATCATAGAACGGCGAAAGGAAATTCAAGTCTAAGTTGGTAAAGTAAAATGAGAAAAATATATAAATAAAACTATTGTTTAGAAACAGAAAACAGAAAGTTGTAATGTGCTTATGTATTCACCCCCCTTTGTTAGGAAGCTCATAAAAAGCTCTGGTGCAACCAATTACCTTCAGAAGTTACATAATTAGTGACATGATGTCACCTGTGTGCAATCTAAGTGTCACATGATCTGTCATTACATATACACACACCAGAGGCTGCAACACCTAAGCAAGAGGCATCACTAACCAAACACTGCCATGAAGACCAAGGAACTCTCCAAACAAGTAAGGGACAATGTTGTTGAGAAGTACAAGTCAGGGTTAGGTTATAAAAAAAATATCCAAATCTTTGATGATCCCCAGGAGAACCATTAAATCTATCATAACCAAATGGAGAGAACATGGCACAACAGCAAACCTGCCAAGAGACGGCCACCCACCAAAACTCACGGGCCGGGCAAGGAGGGCATTAATCAGAGAGGCAGCACAGAGACCTAAGGTAACCCTGGAGGAGCTGCAGACTTCCACAGCAGAGACTGGAGTATCTGTACATAGGACGTCAATAAGCCGTACGCTCCATAGAGTTGGGCTTTATGGCAGACTGGCCAGAAGAAAGACATTACTTTCAGCTAAAAACAGAAAGGCACGTGGGAGACTCCCAAAATGTATGGAGGAAGGTGCTCTGGTCTGATGAGACCATCAAAGAAAACGCTATGTCTGGCGCAAACTCAACACAACACATCACCCAAAGAACACCATCCCCACAGTGAGACCTGGTGGTGGCAGCATCATGCTGGGGGGACTGTGAAACTGGTCAGAGTGGAGGAAAGATGGATGGGGCTAAATACAGGGATATTCTTGAGCAGAACCTGTCCCACTCTGTGTGTGATCTGAGGCTAGGACTGGAGGTTCACCTTCCAGCAGGACAATGACCCCAAACACACGGCTAAGGCAACACTTGAGTGGTTTAAGGGGAAACATGTAAATGTGTTGGAATGGCCGAGTCACAGCCCAGATCTCCATCCAGTAGAAAATCTGTGGTCAGACTTAAAGATTGCTGTTCACAAGCGCAAACATCCAACGTGAGGGAGCTGGAGCAGTTTTGCAAGGAGGAATGGGCAAAAATCCCAGTGGTAAGATGTGGCAAGCTCTTAGAGACTTATCCAAAGTGACTTGAAGCTGTGATGGCCGCACAAGGTGGCTCTACAAAGTACTGACTTTAGGGGGGTGAATAGTTATGCACATTGGCTTTTTCTGTAATTTTGTCCTATTTGTTGTTTGCTTCACAATACAAAAACAAACCTCTTCAAAGTTGCGGGCATGTTCTGTAAATTGCAAATCCTCAAACAATCCATGTTAATTCCAGGGTGTGAGGCACCAAAACACAAAAAAAAAGTCAGGGGGGTGAATACTTTTGCAAGGCACTGTAATACTCACCACTTATTTATGTGGAGCATGTGCGTACAGGAAGGAAGGAAACCCTGTCCCCGGCGACAAGAGGACACACAGGAAGGAGGCGAGTGGGACAGGAAGCGGTGGTCTCGTGCTCTCCACGCCAGCACAGGGGAGGAGGAGCCAAGCAGAGTCCAGCGCATGCGCACATGAGGAGGAGTATTAATGCTCCATATTGGAGAAGGGCAGAATGACCCGGGGAAACAGGGAGAGATTCTGGAATTCCTTGGATTTCTTCATTCAATCCCTGGTGGGAATTCGACATCCAGCACCCCCACAGGTCAGCTGTATGAGGAGAAGTCGCGTGTCGTCTCCTGTCCTGCTCACTGCTGTTATGTCTATAGCAAGCAGGAAGAGAGACGGGAGACTGCAGGCGCGCACAGCGTGTACCTTTTCTTCATAAAGAAGATTGACTGGGGGTGTCGGACCACTTCCCCTCGATCTGCTCACCTATGATCTCGATGCGCTGCTGGATCCTATAGTTCTCCCGTGTGCCGGCACACTTACTTGCGCGTGTGTAGTAGGGATGCGGGAACGCCGACTTCTGCTGTTTCAGTGTCCGGAATGGTATGAAGGATAAGTTTATTCCTCTCAATAGGTTGGTGCCGCAATTACACTCGATGGATTAATGCCGCAGTTACACCAGACGCATTTCCAAACTACGTTTTGTCCCTCAGTAGTTGCAATAGTATAAAAATGAGGGACCAATCGCTCCTTATCCGGAGCTGTGCTGATACCAGAACCTGGGCCGGACCGTGTCAGGCTGTTTTTGTAGTGTTCTAGTCATTCACAATGCACACCCTGCGGTTTCTTCAGTTGTTCTATAAACCAACAAATGAAACCTACAAATGATCTAGATTATAAAATCCAATATATAGAAAATACTAAACATCCAAGTTGTTTAACAAGTCATAAAACTGGGAATAAAAAAAATAATGTGGTCTTCGTTACAGTGTGTTTGTTCGCTCTGCAGGTCTGTCTTCATTTTATTCTATATATTTTTTTTTTTTTAATGACTGGTTGATCAACTTATGTTTTGGATTTTATATATATTGGATTTTATGACCTATCATGAAACTGCCTTGACCTCACACATGTTTTGATCCATATAAAAAGAGAGAACACAACATCTACACTTTATTATCTCCTGCGATGTCTCCTCTTATCTCCAGTTATTGTATTTTACATGGGATTTTGTAGGATTTTCCATCGTCTCATCTTCTCTCCATTCAGGTTCCTACAATATAGGATCCGCTCAGTGGAGATCTTCTATATAAGATCCTTCTCCTGATTGACCCAACAAGGATGGATAGGGACAAGATGGCGGAGAGTATAATAAATCTCACCCTAGAGATCCTCTTCCGGCTTACTGGAGAGGTGAGAGATTCTGATGATGTCACATTACATCATCTTATCTATGTTCCTAACAGATGGACATGACTGGAGAGGTGAGGGACTCTGGAGATGTATGGAGTGATATTTATTACTGTGTCTCTCCATAACCAGGACTACACAGTAGTGAAGAAGACCTCTAGTGAGCGCTGTCAGGACCCTGTGTCTGGAGGATGGGGAAGAACCCTGAGCCCAATCATGGGGCCTCCACCTCACCCCCTGATACATGAGGAAATCAATAGAGAGAAGATCCTAGAACTCGCCAACAAGATGATTGAGCTGCTGACTGGAGAGGTGACACTGCTGGGACATTATACAGGAACGCTATGAAGGGATCTGGGTGATGACTGTATCATTGTGTTGTCAGGTTCCTATAAGGTGTCAGGATGTCACCGTCTATTTCTCCATGGAGGAGTGGGAGTATTTAGAAGGACACAAAGATCTGTACAAGGACATCATGATGGAGGATCACCGGCCCCTCACATCACCAGGTAATAGACATGACTAAATACACACGTCCTCTCATTTTCTGTATGTAAGGGATGAATTCAGTCACTGGATGTTTCCTACTGTTGGAAATTGGCCACAACACAAAACTTCTTGAAGCAACTTCTTCCTCAGAAGATTATTTTGTTTAAGTCTCATTCATACATCAGTGTTTTGTCAGTGATTTCCATCAGTGATTGTGAGCTAAAACCAGGATTTGAGCCTTCACAGACATAAGGTATAGGGGAAACTCTGTACCTGTTCTGTGTTTAGAGTCTCACCTAGTTTTGGCTTAAAATCTCTGATGGAAATCTGAAGAGCAGCAAGACCTCATTGAAGTCAATGTAAAATGTAGGCAGATTATGGCATAAGAGGTAAATGGAAGTGAATTACAGCCGTGGTAAAAGGCAGCGCTCTGTTATAAGTCCTGGACACCGTCATACCTCAGAGAACAAAGGAATAATTCATATTGTAATTCCAGTTTTCCGCAGTGTGTCGCTGTACGTAGACTTCAGTGTTTTACACACAGATTCCATCATTCTCATACGTAACCATAGATCTACACAAGTTACACCGACAACAACTGCTAATTGGATAAAAGTTCCTTATCACGATCTATTGTTACATAAATAACTTAGTTCCTGGGGACCTTCCATTAATCCTCTCCAATTTAAGTACCAATCTCCATTTTTCTTATCAAAGAGCCCCATGGTCCATAAAGCCAAGATCGGCTCTTTCATTTATCACCGGTCCAACACAGAGGATCGATCCTGATCATAAACCTGCAAATGGTTAGTTTTAATAGACAAATACATTTATCTTGGCCAAGGCTTCCACTTCTAGTGCAAATATTATCTACTTTCTAAAGGTCACCATTCCATCATAACATCTTTATTCGATTACTTAAAGGCCTCTATTTTCTCAGGAAAAGTAGTTATTACTAGAGTTAAGCGGACACCTGGAAGTTCGGGTTAGGCCGAACTTGGAAAAAAAATTGACCCGAGCTTGACCCCGAACCCAAACCCCATTGAAGTCAATGGGGACCCTAACTTTTGAGCACTAAAATGGCTGTAAAAATGTAATGCAAAGAGCTAGAGGGCTGCAAAAGGAAACAAAATGTGCTTAAGAGCATGGCAAATGTTCTGCAAAAAAATGTGAATAGGGAAATTAATAAAAAAAAAACATAAAAGACCTTAAAAAAACTTAAATTAGGAATGATCTAGGAGGAAGAGGTTGAGGAGGCGGTGAATGGGTGGATGTGGCGGTCTAGGTGGAAGCGGCGGCGAAGGAGGAATAGGTAGCCAACACAGATGTGTGTTATTTTGCATTTTTACATAGGGTTATCCCCCAAAATATTGGGACATATAAAAATAAAATAAAGGAATAAGTGCACTTGAGTACATGGATGGATGGTTGTGGCTGTTAGAACTGTCTGTACCTTGTGCAGAATAGACAAGTCCTGAGGGGTCCAAGCCTGGTTCATTTTAATGAACGTGAGCTTGTCCAAGTTGGCTGTGGACAGGCGGCTGCGTCTGTTTGTAATGATGCCTCCTGCTGTGCTAAATACACGTTCAGAGAGTACACTGGCTGCAGGGCAGGCCAGCACCTCCAAGGCATACAGGGCAAGCTCTCGCCATGTGGACAATTTGGAGACCAAGAAGTTGAATGGGGCAGAACCATCAGTCAGTACGTGTAGTCGTGTGCACAGGTACTGTTCCACCATGTTGTTCAAATGCTGCCTCCTGCTAATACGCTCCATATCAGCAGTTGGGGACGGTTGTTGCGGCGAGGTGACAGCTTTTCCACGTGTCGGCCATGCTAACCCTGCCTTCTGAGGTGCTGGCGACCTCTTCCTCCTCCCCTGCCTTCGCCTTGGGCTTCCACTTGTCCCCCGGCGTCAATTGGGAATGCTCTCATGAGCGCGTCTACCAGCGTGCGCCTGTAGTCGCGCATCTTCCGATCACGCTCCAGTGAGGGAATTAAGGACGGCACATTGTCTTTGTAAGGACAAGCTGTCCTCTGTGGGAGGCGTATAATCTGCGTCCTCCGTATCCCCCCCCAGCCATGCACCAGTGATGGGCCCGAGCTGCGTTGGGTGCCACCCCGCTGTGAACATGCTTCATCCCCATCCTCCTCCTCGTCCTCCAGTAGAGGGCCCTGGCTGGCCAAATTTGTACCTGGCCTCTGCTGTTTCAAAAATCCTCTTTCTGAGCCACTTCTAAAAGACTGGCCTGAAAGTGTTAGAGATGACTCTTCCTCCTCCTCGTCCTGGGCCACATCCTTTTCCATCAGTGTTTTCTCAAGGAGACATAGAAGTGGTATTGTAACGCTGATAATGGCGTCATCGCCACTGGCCGTGTGGGTAGAGTACTCAAAACAACTTAAAGGGCACACAGGTTTCGCATGGAGGCCCAGTCATTGGTGGTGAAGTGGTGCTGTTCCGCAGTGCGAATCACCCTTGCGTGCTGCAGCTGAAACTCCACTATGGCCTGCTGCTGCTCGCACAGTCTCTCCAGCATGTGCAAGGTGGAGTTCCACCTGGTGGGCACGTCGCCTATGAGGCGGTGAGCGGGAAGGCCGAAGTTACGCTGTAGAGCAGACAGCCGAGCTGCGGCAGGATGAGTACGCCGGAAGCGCGCACAGACTGCCCGCACTTTACGCAGCAGCTCTGATATGTTGGGGTAGTTGTGAATGCATTTCTGCACCACTAAATTCAGCACATGTGCCAGGCAAGGGATGTGCGTCAAACCGGCTAGTCCTAGAGCTGCAACGAGATTTCGCCCATTATCGCACACCACCAGGCCGAGCTTGAGGCCCACTGGCAGAAACCACTCGGTCTGTTGTTCTATACCCCGCCACAACTCCTGCGCGGTGTGGGGCCTGTCCCCCAAACACATCCGTTTCAGAACGGCCTGCTGACATTTACCCCTGGCTGTGCTGAAGTTGGTGGTGAAGGTCTGCCGCTGACTGGATGAGGAGGTGGTAGACGAGGAGGAGGAAGCCGAGTAGGAAGAGGAGGCAAAGAATGATGCCCTGCGATCCTTGGCGGCGGAAGGACGTGCGCCAGATGGCTCTCCGCCTGGGGCCCAGCCGCCACTACATTTACCCAGTGTGCAGTTAGGGAGATATAGCGTCCCTGGCCGTGCTTACTGGTCCACGTATCTGTGGTTAGGTGGACCTTCCAACAGATGGCGTTGCACAGTGCACACTTGATTTTATCCGATACTTGGTTGTGCAGGGAGGGCACGGCTCTCCTGGAGAAGTAGTGGCGGCTGGGAACAACATACTGTGGGACAGCAAGCGACATGAGCTGTTTGAAGCTGTCCGTCTCCACCAGCCTGAATGACAGCATTTTAAAGGCAAGTAGTTTAGAAATGCTGGCATTCAGGGCCAGGGATCGAGGGTGGCTAGGTGGGAATTTACGCTTTCTATCAAAGGTTTGTGAGATGGAGAGCTGAACGCTTCCGTGTGACATGGTGGAGATGCTTGGTGACGAGGTGGTGTTGTTGGTGGCACATCCTCTGTTTGCTGGGCGACAGGTGCCAACGTTCCTCCAGAGGCGGAGGAAGAGGCCGAGGCGGCAGCAGCAGCAGAAGAGGGAGCAGGAGGGGCTGAGCCCTTTCTTGGTTTTGAAGGTGCTTACTCCACTGCAGCCCGTGTCTCGCATGTAGATGCCTGGTCATGCAGGTTGTGCTAAGGTTCAGAACATTAATGCCTCGCTTAAGGTTCTGATGGCACAGCGTGCAAACCACTTGGGTCTTGTCGTCAGCACATTGTGTGAAGAAGTGCCATGCCAGGGAACTCCTTGAAGCTGCCTTTGGTGTGCTCAGTCCCTGGTGACGGTGGCGAGTAGCAGGCGAACTGTTTTGGCGACGGCTCCTCTGCTTTTGCACCCTGCTCCCGCTTTTGCTACGCTGTTGGCTCGGTCTCACCACTGCCTCTTCCTCCGAACTCTGAAAGTCAGTGGCATGACCTTCATTCCATGTGTGGTCTAGGACCTCATCGTCCCCTGCATCGTCTTCCACCCAGTCTTCCTCCCTGACCTCCTTTTCGGCCTGCACACTGCAGAAAGACGCAGCAGTTGGCACCTGTGTTTCATCATCATCAGAATCGTGCTGAGGTGGTATTCCCATGTCCTCATCAGGAAACATAAGTGGTTGTGAGTCAGTGCATTCTATATCTTCCACCCCTGGGGAAGGGCTAGGTGGATGCCCTTGGGAAACCCTGCCAGCAGAGTCTTCAAACAGCATAAGAGACTGCTGCATGACTTGAGGCTCAGACAGGTTCCCCGATATGCACGGGGGTTATGTGACAGACTGATGGGCATCGGTTTCAGGCGCCACCTGTGCCCTTTCTGCAGAAGACTGGGTGGGAGATAATGTGAACGTGCTGGATCCACGGTCAGCCACCCAATTGACTAGCGCCTGTACTTGCTCAGGCCTTACCATCCTTAGAACGGCATTAGGCCCGACCAAATATCGCTGTAGATTCTGGCGGCTACTGGGACCTGAGGTAGTAGGTTCAGTAGGACGTGTAGCTGTGGCAGAACGGCCACGTCCTCTCCCTGCACCAGAGGCCACCACCCTTTTTAGATGTTTGCCTCATAATTAGCGTTCACAAAGCAAAGTAAAAAGTGGTTAAGTCTGTTAAAAATAATTAGCCGCCAATAAAAACCATGATGTAGGGTATTGCCCTCAATTTTTATTTTTTTAACTCTATATGACAGCGGTATTTGTGGCCTAAATGTGACAGTCACTTATGCATGTCTAATCCCAAATGTGCAGTATATAAGAGGGTTTTTTCACCCCAGTAACCAAAAAGATGTATTTCTGGCCTAAATGTGACACTCACTTATGCACGTCTAATCCCAGATATGCACTATAGGAAAAAAAAAGTGTTTTTTTTTAACCCCAGTAAGCAAAAAGCTGTATTTCTGGACTTGCAGACATGCAGATAGCCTGTGCTGGTGCACTATCATTGCATAAAATGGCTGCCGATTATGTATTGATATTGACAAACTGAAGTAAAAAAGTTTGTTTTCAGCAGTAGTTGGCTCAGGGCAGGCTTAAAAAAATTGCGCACTGCACCCACAAAACACATTTGCTGTAGATCGCTGAGTAAAAAAAGCAGTTCTTGATAAGATTTCTCCCTGATCTCTCCCTCACAGCAGCTGCAGCCTCTCCCTACACTAATCCGAGCAGAGTGACGGGCTGCGCCACGTGACTCCAGCTTAAATAGAGGCTGCGTCACATTCAGCAGTTGGCCAATCACAGCCATGCCAATAGTAGGCATGGCTGTGATGGCCTTTTGGGGCAAGTAGTATGACGCTTGTTGATTTGGCTGGATTTCAAAAAGCGACAAGAAAGCGCTAAACACCAAACCTTAACTTTTACGTAAATGTTTGGGTCCGGGTGCCGAAAAACCTAAAGTTGTATGAACAAAAGGGGGTCCTTTACTATTCTGAAATAAGCATAAATTAGACGTATTTCAGGTGCAATCGGGGGGGGGGGGAGGCTACAATTGTAGGCGGGGAAGGGAACGGGTCAGCAGGCCTGTCTCATCTACCATTTTCTACAAATGTTTCAGGTGTAGAAAAGGGTCTAAATGTAAGACAGCTTGGAAGCTCTCTTACGTTTAGAACTGGTGCTGGAAGCCCTGAAGTCATAACTTCGGCAGAACCACCGCCAGCTTAGGGCTTGATTAAGACCTGCGCCTAAAATACAGGTCTTAATAAATGTGCCCCAAGATGTATACCTAAGACAACATGGCTGACCATCCGATCTAATCCTGATTCTGCAACACCTACAGTTAAGGAAGAGAGAACAACACCCGAGAGATGTCCTAGTCCTCTTCTTCCACAGGATAATTCAGAAGAACATCACTATGTTCTACAGGATGATCAGGTAGATAGATATAAGGACATCATGATGGAGGATCAACGGCCCCTCATATCAACAGGTAATAGACATGACTAAACACACACACGTCCTCTCATTACCTGTGTGTGTATGTAAGGAATGAATTCAGTCACTGGATGTGTTTCCTACAGTTAAGAAAGAGAGAAGAACATCGGAGAGATGTCCCAGTCCTCTTCTTCTACAGGATGGTTCAGAAGAATATCACAATGTCCCACAGGATGATCAGGTAGATGGAGATATGGTCTCATGAAATGTCCCCTATGATCTGTAGAAGGCTGTGAAGATCTTCTCTTCAGTCTTGTTTTATCCACCAGTATTACATGTTTTATCCTTGTATAATGAGAAAGATGGAGATGGCAGGATTACAGCTGACCATAGACGCTACATGTTGTCTGGATCTAACTATTTTCTGCCTTAAGATGGCCTTCTCTGTGAACTGCTGCAGATCTTTTGTGGTTGTACAAGAGTGGCACAACAGTTTTCTGAGAGGTCTTAGGCCGGGACCATGCAATACTACAAATGGTGAACCAAAGTTGTGTTTGAATTGTCATCTTGAACATGAACATTAGGAGATAAATGCATCATTATCTTCAAAGGTTTTGTAGTCTAGGCTGCAGTCTCCTTGTGTCTCCGTACTGTCAGAATGGCAGTACCGAGATCATACCACGGATTCTATTCTAGCACATGTAGATGCAAGTCATCCTTCTTACTTGCATAGAGTATAATATAATATTCAGGGACCTAGCTAAAGGCTCATGTGCCCTGGTGCAAAAGTTCAGCTTGGTCTCCTTCCCTCAGTGCTTTGTGGCCAGGGGCAGGGAAGCACATAGCCTTCGTGCTGCCTGAGGTGAAAATTTAAACTGCATCCCCTGCCCCATGCCAAATTCTTGACCTTACCCCTTCCCTCCAGCCAGAGATGTAACTTGACTTGCATGAACTTGGTATAGTACAGGTGTCTTCTTATGTGGCACAAGAGTCTTTGGGCCCCCTCAGGCTCCTAGGCCCAGTAGTGACTGCACCCCTTACAGCAGGGGTGGGGAACCTTTTTGCTGCGGAGGGCCATTTGGATATTTGTAACATCTTTCTGGGGCCATACAAAATTGTCAACTTAAAATTTTAACAGCTATATTTGGTCAAAGGTATAACTGACTCAGGGGTAAGTTACAGAAATTGTGCTTCGAATAAAAATCTAGAGCGCTGTATTTTTGCAGCACAAAATGGCGCCTGCGCTATATATTACAAATAGTACAGGCGCCATTTTGACCACATTTTGCAGTCTAATTTTTAAGTTGAGAATGTTCTATATTAAGTTCTTTATTTGGCATTAATGGCAACCAAGCTAAACCCAAAGGGGTCCAGAGAGGGGTTCACCCAGCTTTTGCTCTCCCTGCCACTGTCCCTGCCTCTTTCTTCACAAGTGTCCCTGCCTATGTCCCTTACACAGCCTCAGATCTGCCCACCACTTCTATAAGCCTCAAATCACCCTCCTGTCAGACTTCCCCCAGACTACATCGGCCTCAGAGCAGACTTCCCCCCAGCCTCAGATCAGACCCCATCAGACTTCAGATCAAACTTGCCTCTCCAGCTCCGGATGGCACTGCCACTTGGCAGATTTACTTACCCTCCCTGGTCTTCTTCTCGCTACGGTGTACTGTGACCAGACAGCGCAGAGCTGTTGCCGGAAGAAGACCAGGGAAGGTGAGTACAGCTAGCAATGCGATGTTCTCACCTTCCTGTGCCTCCTGCATGCTAATGACGGCTTCTATAATGGAAGTGGTCCTTAGCATTTTCACAATATGTTCTGGAAGGGGCCGGGCAACTAGATAAAATGGTCCTGCAGGCCAGAGGTTCCCCACCCCTGCCTTACAGCTCCGCCCCTGATAATATTGGAAGTTAGTTATTGGAAAAGCTATATAGGATTATTTTCATCAGCACATATAATTCTAACTCTCCAACAATTTTCTAGCTGCTCAGATGCATCCATACATTTTAAACCTTTGATTATGGATACCTGATCATGTGATCTCTAGTCTGACCTCCAGTCTGAGGCTTGCTGTCTCTCTCCTGTGTGGCTGACCTCCTGTGAACTACAAGATTACAGCATCATTTATCAGATCCCTCTGGAGAGCTCCCTCCCCACCAGCTACTCCTCCGATTTTCACATAACGCAAAAGTGATGCGTGAAAATCACCGCTCATGTGCACAGCCCCATAGAAATGAATGGGTCAGGATTCAGTGCTGGTGCAATGCGTTCACCTCACGCATTGCACCCGCGCGGACATCTCGCCTGTGTGAAAGGGGCCTTAGTTGGGAAAACCATAAAGAAGGTAAAGGACTGTGGATAACATGACACTGGGAGGACGTGGAGAGGGGCAGAGTCTGACAGAGTGATTATAGACACAAGTGACTAACGTAGTGTGATAGGAACACTAAAGAGAGGGAATTCCTGTAGGGGAAGTATTAAGAGAGTGAGGGAATGCTCAAACTGTGCTTAAAGTGGTTGTCCCACCTCGCTTGTTCAGCTTGTCTGGCAGCCTGCTTTGCTCTTCATTTTCTGATTTCCTGCCTCCAACGCTGGGCCCCCACCCAGGCTTTTCATGACATCACATCTGCTCTTCGGCCATGTATGCTCACTTCTGATGGTTGTCTGATTAGGGGGCGGGCCGGGCTATCATTCAGACAGCCTGAGCCCACCCAGCCTTATAGTCTGAAAACCAGGTTTATTTGTGAGGGTTTTGGATTCTACAGTGCAGCCAGTGGTTTTTTTTGGGGCGGGGGGGAGGGGGGGGGGGGGAGGGGGTTTTTTGGCCCAAGGAAGGCAGGGAGTGAAAAATAAAAGCAGAAAAACTGAAAATCACCAGGTCCTCAAAAGGCACACACATGTTACTACAACAACAACACCAATTTTATATCCATATTATTAAACACATAGTTTAAAGACATTTTCCAACAAACGCTGCATTGTTATATTGTGTTAGTGGACATATTAGTACATCAGACTGTGTGTTTCAAAGACCTTTTAGTACACCGTTTTTATTGTTTTACCACTGATATTAAACGCATAGTTTTAAGACATTTCACTGCATTCTTCCCAAAGTAAATTGTCAATATCAGTGTGGAGTGTGTTTGTAGAAGTGGAGAGACATTTAATTGTGCCACTGTCTTTAAAAACACACTTGCCATTTTGCTTGTACTGTTAAATAATCTGTCTGTACCAAACCCCTGACTTTTCATTTATAGGCCTCATAATAAAATGTCTGAGAAATGTAAGAGTGCAAAACTAAAGACCCATGCCTCGCCCTCCCAGAGTCAGAATATATGTAGTACCAGCAGTATCGGTACCTACCAGGAGTAGTAGTAGTTGGCCACAGTTCTCCCTGGCTCCTAATATTATTGAGGATGGTGATGCTGATGATACTGTGGTTGCAGGCTGAAAACGTGCCAGACCTAAAACAAGCTCGGCTGCAGCTAGCTCTGTGTGGAGTGTGCAAGTATCTCCTGTCTGGCAGTTCTTCTCCACGGTGCTGGAAAACAAAAGCAATGCCCTGTGCAAGATCTGCCAGATTACAATAAGCCATGGGAGTGACGGAGGTGTCTGCCAGCTACCACAACAAGATATTCCTCCTTCTCCCGGTCTCCTTTGTGGCAGCCAGGCGGCATCCACGTGCAGTACTGTGTCCAAGTCATCATCAGTTACTGCTTCTCCTGCTCAGACCATGCCTCCTCCTATTCTGTCCCACCATCAGCCATCGATAATGGAATGTGTGGCCAAGAAACAACTCTGCTTGCACAAGTTGCTGGTGGTGCAGTCTCTGTGGTACCACTTTGTGGATTCTGTTGCCTTTAGGGGGCTAATGGCATGTGCTCAGCCTCACTAGAAGTTATCTAGCTGGTATTTCTTCAAAAAATGCCATCCCTGCTTTGTACTCAAGTGGTGGTGAATGTAGGCCACTCCTTGCAATTCTAACTGTGCAGTAAGGTGCACACAATGGACACCTGGAGCAACGGTTATGGACTGGAACAGTTCCTGTCTTTCACAGATTATTAGATCAATGTTTTTTGCAGCGAGGCAGCACTGTAGCAAGAAGGCCAGGTCCTATTGACGCCTCCATGTTTGTTCCGACACCAGGCACTTATCGGCCTCCTCCATGGATATCCTCCTGTCCCAAACAGAAGCAGGGCAGAACATCGCTCCCACTCCCCCTTTTTCCTATCATGTGAAGCAGTGCCATGCCGTTTTAGAGCTGATCTCCCTGGTTGATAGTAGCCACATAGCCAAATACTTTCTAAGGTGCATCAAGCAGCAAACAACCAGCGCTGGCTGTCTCCTCACCTAACTCCAACTGGGCAAGGTGGTCAGAGACAATTGCAGCAACATTGTGGCTGCTTTATGTTTGAGGAAAAAAACACATGCGCCCTGAATGATGCATGCGATACATCTAGTCGTGCAGCGTTTGTTAAAAAAAAGTACAGTGGCCTTTGGAAGGTGCAAATAGTAGTAATAATAATCATATAATATAATTGTAATCAGTCCTCACCTCTCCTGTCCTTATACTATATACAGTGATAAGCAGGGTGTTCTAGTGGTGATAGATAATCAGTTCTCACCTCTCCTGTTTTCTCCGCTGTCCCTTATAGTAGGTATAGTATCGTCATGCCTGCAGTCATCCCAAAACTTCTCGATAGAACAGGAAGACAGCATTAAAGGGTTTGTTCAGGAATAAGTAACTTTTCACATGTGCCCGCAGCCTCTACTATTGAAAGAGTCATACGTACCTGTTACCCTTAGCTCCGGTTATGTGTGCCAGCTCCTGTGTGTCCTTCTTCCAGTAAATGTTGTTTGCTTCCTCGCTGGCACAGGCATGGTCACCTGCTTTACTGCAGCCAATGACTGGCTTTAGTGGTGATGTGTATCTTGTGGACATGTTACCCCTGAATCCAGTCATTGGCTGCAGCAGAGCAGATGATTATGCCCATTCCTAGGAGGTAAATAAGCCATGGACCAAAAGAACTTTGGCTTACCAGCTTCACAGCCCTGGGGCGGCCAGCAAGGGCAACAGGTGCACAAACAATGTAATGTTATATACACACAATGTAATGTTAGGGATGGAATATAAGGGCTGCTCTCCCTGCATTGTAAGCTGGTTGGAATAATGGAGCGATCAGATGGGATTTATACAGGAGACCTGCAGATCTTTGGGTCAGATAACTCCTGCTGTCCGGTCATTTTTGGTCATCATTCTAATTACTGATCTTTTCAGGTCATATAAAACCTTCCACACGACTTCTCTAACCGTCTGATGACTTCTACAATATTTCTTTCACAGATTGTGAATCCGGGTGAAGATCTGAACAATATTAATCCTACAGAGACATATGTGAGGGGCGATGAGCAGAGTACAGAGGACATTCCTACAGATAACCGCCCAGGTGAGTAGTGACCACTAAGTAAAGCAGAAAGGTCTCTAAGATTCTGCTTATACAAATAAAATAGATATATTGTGCAATGGGAGAATAATGATATTACAATTATTATTATTATTGATGAGTATATATGAAAGTATAAAGTAACACAAATAAATATCACATACGGAGAGACTTGTACACAATAACAATTACTACTAAAACTAAAGTTACTCCCAAGACCACTTGGTATCTAAACCACAAATTCCTATCCCTCTACAGTACAGTGTAGTTACTATACAGAGGTCTTCTCATGTCTCTCCAGTCCCTGTCTTTGCTCTGGCCCCTCCAGGTTTCCTATTCTGTAGCGTTTTTCTTTTCTCTTCTCCTTCTCTCTTCTTTCTTCTGCCTCTTCTCTTCTTCCTTCCTTCCTTCCTTCCTTCCTTCCTTCCTTCCTAACAGCCAGTCCAAGCATTGTCTAGAATATGGCTTGGACACATCTTTTTGGTTGTTCCTTATTGTTTTCTAGCATTTTTCAGTTAACTCTTGAAGACTGATAGAAGCAGCTGGAATGTTGGGATTTTCCAGCATTTTCCTGCCCCACTAGCCATGTACCACCTACTGGACAATTGTCAGCCATTCTTTAGATAATATTTTTGACAACTACAGTTCCTTTTGATATGCTAATGAGTCGTTGTCCACATGAGAGCCAGGGCCCTGCTCTAACAGCCCGGACTGGCAGGACTGCTGACTCTGGCTGTTTACACTTTACATGCCATGGGCAATGGCCCCTGCCGCATGTAAAGTGCTGACAAAGGGAGCGGACTCACTCTGTGTCCCATCGGCACCCCGTAAATGCGATCGCGGGGTGCCAATGTGTGTGAAGGCTGACTGAAGTCTCGAGTAATTTCCGCCGTGAACACCGTAAAAAAATAATAAAGGAATTGCTAATTTATTTTTAGTTGCCACTGAAAAAACTTAATAACAAGCAATCAAAAAGCACTATTTACTCTGATATGTTACCAATGAAAACTACAACTTGTCCCGCAAAAAACAAGGCCTCATAAAGCTATATAGACGGAAAAATAAAAAAGTTATAAGGCCCAAAACAGTCTGGTCACTAAGGGGTTAATGATTGTCCGAGGAATGTTCTGCCATGCTGAATGCATTTGGGAAGCAAATCATCAAGATGTGCTGTTTATATCTAAAGGTGCATTTACACCAACAGATTATCTGACAGATTTTATGAGCAATCATTGGTCAGATGGCCGTTGGTATCTGGTGGGACCTTCCATCGCCCTTTTGTATTCAGTATAAATGGTGTCAGTGTGCAGCATAATAAATCTTCTACACTAAATACCAAGTAATACTGGATCACATATTATTTAACATTCCCTAATTGACTCTTCTGATTGATTCATCAGAATTACACCTGAAATTAATTTCAAGAAATAGTTCATCTGTAGTGATAGAATTTTAAGTATCAATGGATGGTGTTTTTTTTTTTTTAACTCGTTTTATTGAAAAAGAGTAACAAGGCATATCTGTGGTACAGTTGCATAGACAGGATACCAAGACATAGTACAGATCCGGTCACGTGGAATGACATTGATACATACACAATCGAACTGATGAAGAGAAGGTACAGCATCTCCAGGGCATATACAGCAGAAATACAATAAACTGAGTAGGACAAAACGGAAAAAAAAAAATATCGATCCTATCCAGGACCAATAGAGACTGCAGACCCCATCGAAGTCGTTGAGTGTGAGTCACACCATAGGCCCCACACTTTCTGAAATTTATCCGGACACTTTCTATTGACATATAGCACCTTCTCAAAGGGAATTACTTGATTAACCAACCTTTTCCATATCCCCAAAGTCGGTAAATCATCCGCCATCCATTTGAGGGCAATAACCTTGCGGGCTAAGAATAGGGATTCGCTTAAAAATATCTTGTTATAGTGAGTCCAACCATCATTATCTAGGATACCCAACAGAGACACCTTAGGACATAGTGGAACAGGACCTAGGCCCAGTGATGAAAGCACTCCCAGTACCGCCTGCCAATATGACTTAATGTGAACACAGTCCCACATCATGTGCCAGAAATCCGCGTTATTATGAGAACACCTCAAGCAGTTGGAATGGGGGAGTCTCCCCATCCTGTGCAGCCTAGTGGGGGTTAAGTAGCTGCGGTGTAACATAAATAACTGGATCAACCTATTATTGATCGAGGGAGATACCTTAGTTACTGCTTCCAACGCCTCTGACCAATCCTCCGCTGAGAGAAGCGGGATATTCCCTTTCCATCTTGCCTCAGCCAGCATAGGTTGTGCCGACATGTGATTCTCTAAGAGATGGGTGTAAAGTACAGATACTATGCCCCGGGGTCCCTGTGATTGAATAACTCCTATAAGGGGGTAAGAAGAAATGGCCCTATTTCTATCCCTAAATTGTTCCTGCAGAGCATGCCTAATCTGTAGATATTTAAAGAATTGGGTGCGTGCTAAACCATATCATTCTTGGATTTGAGAGAAGGAGCGTAGGACGCCTTCACTATACAAATCCCGCAAAGCTATAATTCCGGACTCTGCCCAGGCGTGTGTACCCGCTATCCCTTGCAGATGGGGGAATAAAGGGTTATCCCATAAAGGTATGGTGTCGGCCCAGTCTTGATACTGCCTCAGTTTAGCATCCCTCCAAACTTGTTGTGCCAGCCTATGTACCGGTAATAAATGTCTCGACAAGTAGCCAACCCTCTCCAGTACTGGCCACAAGTTAGATATGTCCAGGTGTTGCTGTAAGTAGTATTCCATGTTCTGCAAGGGCTCCCCGTTAACCCACCCGGCTAAGAACCTCAGTTGTCCTGCCAGAAAATACAGATGGAAATTCGGCAGCGACGCCCCTCCCTGCGCTTTGGACCTCTGTAATGTGTTCATGGCGAGTTTGTGCCTGGCTCTGCCCCAAATGAACTGAATCATTGAGGAATGAAGCCGGTCCAAGAGATTCCGTGGTATTGGGGTGCACGCATGTTCCAAAACATACAACCCTTTAGGCAACAAGACCATTTTGATCAGATTAATCCTGCCCATAACAGACAGAGGGAGAGTTTTCCACACCTTAAACTTCTCAGTGAATATGACTTCCAGGGGGGCGGCATTCCTGGAGTAAGAGTCTCCCGGCACTCGGGTGATGATAATCCCCAAATATTTAAAGTGGTCTACTACCCTAAGGTTATGATAAACTGCAGGCCAATCGGATCGCCATAAAGGCATCAGGGCAGACTTAGCCCAGTTAATGTGCAACCCAGAGAAATGGCCGAATTGCTCTATAATCGTGATCGCTCGTGGTAAGGAGGTACCCATATCGCTCATATACAGTATGAGGTCATCTGCATACAGGCCTACTCTGTCCTCCCTCCCCCCCCAACCCAACCCCTTTAAATGTTGAGTCAAGACGGATACGCAAAGCCAGGTGTTCAATGGCAATTGAAAATAATAGGGGAGAGAGAGGACAGCCTTGCCTCGTGCCCCTCTGCAGTGGGAAGCAGGGGGAGGCCGCACCATTAACTAAGATACTAGCTCTCGGATTGTTGTATAATATCCGAATCCATTGTAAGAACCTAGGGCCGAAGCCAAATTTCCCCAATACCCTCAGCAGGTACGGCCACTCTAGCGAATCGAAGGCCTTGGCCGTATCTAATGAAGCCATCGCCCACTGTCTCCCACGGCAGGCTCCAATTTGGGCTATGATTTGCGCTCTGCGGATGTTATTAGAGGTAGACCTTCCTGGTATGAACCCAGTTTGATCGCAATGAATTATGTTAGACACTACTTTGTTCAACCTATTGGCCAAGATCTTTGTCAGGATTTTGTAATCCAGGTTCAGCAAAGATATTGGCCGATAGGAGGCACAGTCCGTCGGCTCTTTGTCCGGTTTAAGGATCACCACTATGGATGCATCATACAGGGAGTCTGGGAGTCTACCAAGAGGCCACGCTTCCTTGAACATCTCTCTCAGTTGTGGTCCAAGAATGTCAACATACCTGGAGTATACCTCCAGAGGCAACCCGTCAGGGCCAGGAGACTTCCCATTTGCCAAACCGGCAATTGCGGCTTGTACCTCCTCCAGAGTTATGTCCTCCTCCAGTAGGTTGCTGTCTTCCATTGAGAGTGATGGACAAGATATCTCATCCAGGTAACGCTCAAGTTCCGTCTCTGAGTAAGACACTCGTGATTGATATAACTCACGATAGAAGTCAGCAAAACACGCCACTATGTCCGGTACAGAGTCTTTGATCACTCCATCCAGAGCCTGAATACGTAAAACCGGCGGTGCAGAGGTATTTCTATGCACTATTTGAGCCAAAAGTCTCCCCGCCTTATTTCCTACCTCAAAGGCCTGCTGCTTATAAAAGAATAGCCTGCGGTTACTCTTTTAATGCAAGTGGACTAAATACATCTTGCCTTTCAACAGCCAATCCTGCCTATGTGTCTCCGAAGGATCTGATATGAACCTAGCTTCAGCTTCCCTAACACAAGTATTAAGGGAGTCCTCTTTTTTCCTAGTATCCCTCTTGATAAAAGAAATCGATGATTTAAGGCATCCCCTCAGATATGCCTTCATCGTTTCCCATAAAAGGAGAGCATTCGTCTCAGCATCATGCACCCCAAGGAAAACCTGCAGTTGGTCCGGTATCCTATCCTGCTCCTTCAATAAGGTCAGCCAAAATGGATGAATCCTCATTTTCAAACTGGGGGTCATTCCCTGTGCGACATTGAACTGCGCGATCAAGGGCGCATGGTCAGACACATTTTGAGGGCCATAAAAAACGTTGGACAGCTCCAAGTAGGCATCAGGGGATCCGAACATGTAGTCTATTCTGGACAGAGCTCCCTGGGAAGGAGTAAAACAGGAATATTCTACGAGATCTGGGTGTTTCTCTCTCCAGAAGTCTAGCCAACCCACCTCGCCAGCCCAAGCCGCCAGCAAAGTAGGGGGGCTATGAGCCGGCGAGGCCGGGGAAGCACGGAAGCGGTCCCTCCGTGAATCCATGACCATATTAATGTCCCCCACACACAAAAGTTTCGCATGCGGGAATTGAGCTGCAAATATGATTGCAGTTTGTAGAATGGTTAGATCAGCAGGAGGGGGACAGTAAACGCTCAGGATCACAAACGGAGCGCCATTCACATGCGCATAAGCAAAAACATATCTACCCTCCGTGTCGCTCTCAGACGTATGTAGCTCCCATCTGACAGAACGGTTAATTAACAGAGACACACCCCTGGAATGCGAGGTACCATATGAGTGATATGCACATTGAACCCACGGTTTCCGCAGTCTGGCGGAAGTATCAGCCGTCAAATGGGTCTCCTGTAGACTAAGTATGTGAGGAGCATACCGGCGGACATGTGTAAAAACAGACAACCTTTTACCCACGTCCCCAAGCCCTCTCACGTTCCAGGACATTAAATTTAAGGCGGCCATAGCATTCGCACCTCACATATCAATACGGGTCTACGCTTCTGCTGCAATGTCGAGCAGCCTCCTCCCACCACGCCACTACTCACATCCACTTTTCTACCTGTACTAAATGGTGTACCACTTAATGCCCAAACCAAGTATACAAACATAAGGCAAAACAGGACATGCCAAAAACAAATAGTGCAATAACGTGCATTTCGCCCAGAATGGGAAATTGATTTCCCTGTGGCAACAAAATCAGGGACCTGCATAGTACAAGGTGGTAGCAAAACCATGCAGGTATCTGACCATCTCCCATAATATTGTATAGCATATTGACATATAACGAATGACATAACTAAGTAATGGCAAAACTCACTCCGGGGTGGCTGTTCACGATCACTATAAAGTCCAGAGCTGAACATGTCCACATAGTATAAGTAGCCACACACCACCCTCAGAGAGCAACAAGTCCTGTTGACAAAGTCCCGGTTCAAGAAAAGAGGGAGAGAGAAAGAGGTATCAAAGCCATACCACACCTCAAGATGGCGCCACCCTGCGCAGTTTCCTTGCGACCCAATCATCCGCTTCCCTAGGGTCAGTAAAGAAGTGCGATTATTCTCCATCCACCACCCTCAGCCTGTCGGGGTATGCCATGGAATAAGCTAAGTTCATGTCTCGAAGCCTCCTCTTGACAGAAACGAAGGTCGCACGCTTTTTCTGAAGCTCGGCGGAGAAATCTGGAAACAAGGACACTTTGGTATTCTCATACATGATGGTCTGCTTCCTCCTTGCCTGTGTAAGGATAAGGTCACGATCCTTCCAATTCAGCATACGTGCCAGCAGCGGTCTAGGTGGAGCCCCAGGTGGCGGTGGGCGAGCTGGAACCCTATGGGCCCTCTCTACTGCGTACGCCATGGAGAAGGCTGCCTCCGGAAAGGTAGATTTAAACCAGGCTTCCAGGAAAGTGGCAGGATCAGGCCCCTCCGAGCGCTCCGGTAGGCCCAAAATGCGCACATTATTCCTCCTGGCTCGGTTCTCCAGATCATCACACTTTTGCCTCCACAAGGAGACCGAATCCTCCAGGGCATGGATCTTGGCTGGTATGGGGCGAGTGAGATCCTCCAGGTCTGAGATCCTCTCCTCCGCTCCCTTCACCCGCTCTCTGAGCTGCTGGACATCTTTTCTAAGGAGGCCTACATCCACACGTACAAGTGCTGTTCATGCGCCTGTTTGGGCGAGTGCTCTGGGGTATCGTGTTCTTCGTCGATCGCCTGCTGAGCCGCTTGGCCGTGAGTGTGTTGAGTGCGGGGCGTACTAGTCGTTGCGGCGCCATGCTGGGAGTCTTGGCGCACATATTCTTTCAGGCGGTCAGCCGCCGCTTGAGCTTTGCTGGGACCCATGATGAGATTCTGTAAGGTCTCGTAATGTCACCCGTCTATCCTGTGAGTAGGTAGACCGTGTCAATGCTCAGGATTGTTCAGGATGCTAAGCCGGAGCTCAGATCAGATGCGGCCGCTCATGTCGGCAGTTGGCCACGCCCCCCAATGGATGGTGTTTATATATGAATCGCAGGCACTAAATATTAATCCACGAAAAAAGAAAGATTTTATGGAGCGTGCCATCCAGTTTGTGAGAGTGACAGGAATGTGCTTCCTACTGTCCATTCTACTCTCCTCCCTCCGAGTCCAGCTGCTGTATCTGTCATCCATTATAGCCCAGGTCTCATTCCCTGGCCTGCACTCTCCCCAGCAGCAGGTGTGATACAGTGATGTCATTGTACCTGCTGGGCTGAGAGGGAGAGCGCACAGACCTGAGATAATCCCCAGGCCTGTGCGCTCTCCTCAGCTCTGCAGGAGAGATGACATCCTCACATCACGTCTGCTGCTGGGAAGAGCATGGTGTGCTCGATATTAAGGATCTTCACTACTGTAAGGGGCACTAAGGGGGCATAACTACTGTTTGGAGACATTAAGGGCATTGTCCTGAGGGCACTAAACGGGAATTCTACTGTGAAACGGACTCTTAGGGGAGATAACTATGGTGTCGGGAACTAAGGGGGCATTCAATGCCTCTTGTCTACTGCTAGGAAATGTTTTATTTAGATGTATTGTGAGGAGTACCTTTCATTCAGGGGATCAACCTCACAGATAGGGCTTCAGGACACCTGATTCAAGGTCCAAACAATGCATTTATTGTGGCACACCATCAAAAACAAAACAATACTTAATAAACGCCTTTCTCAGTCCAGGCTCTACCTAAACACAGTCATATCCCTGACTCACCTAAAGCACCGTTCACACACTGTCATCACATGCGGCTTTCTTAGCCAGTAGTCCAGCTCACTTCCAGGCTCTAACAAAGTCAGTCCAGGCTTTCTCCCAGCCTCGTGGTCCCTCAGCCTTGCCTGGCTGAGACCACATTCACAGAGCCTCCAGGCCTCTGTCCACGGGTAATACACTCCCCCTTTACTGACACCATGGGAGGTGCTTTATGCCAGCCTGAGTACCTCCAGCTGGTCTCACCTGTGGTGGAATAGGGGTATGGACCACACTATCCACCCCTTCCTTGCCTCTAACCTGTGTGAGACCTGTCACTGTCTCAAAGTATTTAAAATGACTGGGTGGAGGTTGCAGCGAAGTTGCTCAAGGTGGGGGCCAACCTGGCCTAGTTATACCCCTCAGTCTACTATTAGATCGTGATGTTTTTGGCCACCACTGTTTTAGTCAGTTAATTCTTGTATTTTGTGCCATACCTTTCTGTGGATTTTATTTTATACTGAAATGTAATAAAATTTCAATAAAATATTTTGCTATATAATTCATCAATAAGATGTCTTTTTTCTTGGCAGATGACTGTACCAGGAACATAGAGAAAGATCCGGTATCTTCAGATTTTGAAGTAGATGATCGGGGTATCATACAAGATATATATGAAGAGCATGCCAATATCCAAGATATATCTTCATCCAATCACAGCAAAAATGTATTATTTGATCCTTTTAAACAGGTCCGATCTTCTGATTCATCACAGACTGTAACACAGAATAAAAGTCACAGAAAAGGTGTTAAAAAACATCCAACAGCTCACATAAGAGGGAAGCATTTTTCATGTTTAGAATGTGGAAGATTTTTTGGATATAAATCAGAATTAGTGAGACATCAGAGAAATCACACAGAGGAGAGGGCTTTTTCATGTTCAGAATGTAGTAAATGTTTTAAGCATAAATCACATCTTGTTATACATCAGAGAAATCACACAGGAGAGAATCCATTTTCATGTTCAGAATGTGGTAAATGTTTTAACAATAATTCACATCTTGTTGTACATCAGAGAATTCACACAGGAGAGAAGCCATTTTCATGTTCAGAATGTGGGAAATGTTTTAAGCATAAATCAACTCTTATTAGACATCAGAACGTTCACACCGGGGAAACAACATATTCATGTTCAGAATGTGGGAAATGTTTTAAGCAGAAATCAGAACTTGTTATACATCAGAGAACTCACAAAGGGAAGAAGCCATTTTCATGTTCAGAATGTGGGAAATGTTTTCAGGATAAAACAGCTCTTATTAGACATCAGAGAGTTCACACAGGGGAGAAGCCATTTTCATGCTCAGAATGTGGAAAATGTTTTAATCAGAAATCAGTTCTTGATAGACATCAGAGAATTCACACAGGGGAGAAGCCATTTTCATGTTCAGAATGTGGGAAATGTTTTAATCAGAAATCAGTTCTTGTTACACATCAGAGAAGTCACACAGGAGAGAAGCCATTTTCATGCTTAGAATGTGGTGAATGTTTTAAGCGTAAATCACATCTTGTTACACATCAGATAATTCACACAGGAGTAAAGCCATTTTCATGCTCAGAATGTGGGAAATGTTTTAACCAGAAAGTAACTCTTGTTACACAGCATAAAATTCACAGAGAGAAGCCATCTCCATGCTTAGCCCACTAGTGGCCACCCTTAGGGCTGTTTCACACGAGCGGATGCCGTGCGTGACATCCGCTCTGTGAATGACAGCCAAGACCCGATGCAGACTGCAGAGGCACGGAGCATTAACATGACTGATAATGCTCCGTGCCTCTCTGTGATCTCTTTACTACAAAATCACAGTGAGATAAAGTTGTCATTGTGATTTCGTAGTAAAGAGATCAGAGAGGCACGGAGCATTATCAATCATGTTAATGCTCTGTGCCTCTGCAGTCTGCATCGGGTCTTGGCTGTCATTCACAGAGCGGATGTCACGCACGGCATCCGCTCGTGTGAAACAGCCCTTATGTTTTTTTTTTTTATGGTAGTAAGTGTCACTAACTGGCTTTATTCCGTCAGACACTCCTTTTTACAGGGAGATAAAACAGAACCTTGCTTTGAGTTACCAGAGGTGGCCGAGGGCTTGGAATGATGATTGGGACCACTGTGAGAGCTTCCCAAACACGTATTATGTCTTCTGTATTGAATGAATACCGGTCATCAAAGGACAGCTCTAATAAAAAGTGAAAGTTTATACTGTATGTATATCCCCTCTAAACAAAAATGTTTGGGGAGAGGAAATAAAAAAATCCTACAGGGCCCGATATAAAAATATAACTACATATTCCAGCCCCAGTCTGTTCTACCTTTTATAAGTATTTGTAAAATTAAAAACATCAAATATGAGCTTGTCAAGAAACCGTCAGCTCTTACTGGGTTTTATCATTAATGTGGAAGTTCACCCACCAAGTGACGACCCAGGTAAGGATTGTCTAATTACATAGAAGCCATTACTCGTCCTCCTAAAGGAATATCATCTTAATCTGTACACCCTGACCAAAATATACCTGTAGATAAACCCAACAAGTGGGGTCCCCACCACCCCTGTATTTGTAGAAGTCATGTGCTTCACTCATCTCGCATGAATTTACCAGTAGGGGAATCCTTGGGTATTTTCTTCTTTGTATGTCCCACTAGCGCTGGATTTTTTAAGTTTTATAATTGAAGACTTGATATAAAATATCTTTATTGGATATATTGAATTTTTAATCATTTTGTTTCCTATGACTATTTTAATTCTTATTATTGTATGGTGATTCGGAGATGATATATTTTATTTGGAGGATCTCTAATATTCAGGACATTCCATGAGCGCAGTTTTGTCTGGGTTTATAATCGGATGTCTTACACCTGACATTCCCCTGCAGTGTCCCCGACCTGTGTTCCACTGTAAACTTAAAATTCTGCATGGAGAGAAACCATCTGGTGACCCGAGCATTCCTCTCCTTCGCCTGACTTATCCACGTAAGAGGTAAGTGATCAGTCAACAGGCAGAACGTCCTCCCCAGCAGATAATAGCGTAGCGATTCAAGTGCCCATTTGATGGCGAGACACTTCCTCTCCACTACACTATACCTAGATTCGGCTGGCGTTAGTTTGCGGTTCAGGAAACTAATGGGATGCTCCTCCTCTTTAACCTCCTGAGACAGTACAACACCTAGACCTACTTCAGAGGCATCTGTCTGTTCAATAAACTCTTTATTGAAGTTGGGTGTAACTAGGACTGAGGTCTGACACAACACCGACTTTAGTAACCTGAAGGCCTCCTCTGCCTGAACACTCCAGCTAGCCATTACAGACTTCCGTCCTTTCAGGAGGTCTGTTAATGGACAAGACAACGTGGCAAAATTGGGAATAAATCTCCGGTAATATCCCACTAACCCTTAAAAAGCTTTTACCTGCCTCGTCGTAAGGGATCTGGGCCAGTTCTGTATGGCTTCTATTTTATTTACCTGGGGTTTAATGACTTCCTGTCCAATTACATACCCCAGGTACCGAGCTTCTTCCAACCCTATTGTACATTTCTTCAGGTTGGCGGTCAACCCCGCTTTCCGGAGAGAGTCTACCACCGCCTGCACCTTGGGTAAGTGACTCTCCCAGTCTGCTAAACACTGCAATATCATCAAGATAGGCCGAAGCATACTGACGATGGGACCGAAGGATGATATCCATTAACCGTTGGAAGGTGTGCCATGTAAGCCAAAGGGCAACACCTTATACTGAAACAGCCCTTCGGGGGTGACAAAGGCAGTTTTCTCCTTTGTAGCCTCCCTTAAGGGCACCTGCCAGTACCCTTTTGTGAAGTCCAAGACCAAAAAGTATCGTGCTTGCCCTAACCGTTCTATCAATTCATCGACCCGAGGCATGGGGTAAGGCGTCAAACTTTGATACTTCACCGAGCTTCCGGAAGTCGTTACAGAATCGTAATGTTCCGTCTGGTTTTGGTATAAGGACTATTGGACTAGCCCACTCACTTCGAGACTCTTCAATTACCCCTATTCGCAACATCGACTTTACTTAGTCAGAGATGGCTTGTCGCCGAGCCTCAGGCATCCGATATGGCTTTAAGCAAACTTTTACCAGGGGCTCGGTGACAATGTCATGTCGGACTATGGAGGTGCGTCCAGGAAGTTCGGAGAATACATCCCTATTCCGATTCACAAACTCTTTGACCTCCTGAACCTGTTTAGTAGACAGGCCATCTGCTATCTTCACCGCAGAGGAGGCTTTCTCTGGGATCACTGGTGGCAGAGCCTTCCCCGCAGTCAATACAGAGATCCCCAAACATACTCTTCGCCTATCTCTCCAGGGCTTTAGTACATTAACATGGTATACCTGCTCTGGCTTTCGCCAACACGGCTGGTATACCTTGTAGTTCACTGGTCCTACTTTCTCCATCACTTCGTAGGGTCCCTGCCACCTAGCAAGGAACTTACTGTTGACCGTGGAAACAAGTACCAGTACTCAGTCGCCCGGGTTAAAAGTCCTTACCTGGGCGGCCCGGTTGTATACCCGGCTCTGGGCCAGTTGTGCCGCCTCCATATGCTCCCGGACAATCGGCAGAACTGTCCCTATTCTTTCTTGCATTTCTCTATGTGTTCGATAACACTCTTGTGTGGGGTGGGGTGGGCTGTTGCTTCCATGCTTCTTTAGCTACGTCAAGCCACCCCAGAGGATGTCTGCCGTACAATAGTTCAAAGGGCGAGAACCCAGTGAAGGCCTGGGGCACTTCTCATGCAGCGAATAATACATACGGCAGCAAAAGATCCCAGTCCTTCCCATCCTTGGACACAGCTCTCTTGAGCATGGTCTTTAAAGTTTTGTTAAACCTTTCCACAAGTCCGTCTGTTTGGGGATGGTAAACAGACGTGTGTAAGTGTTTAACATTTAACAACCGGCAGAATTCCTTCATGACCTTCGACATAAAGGGAGTCCCCTGGTCTGTCAAGATCTCCTTAGGTATCCCTACCTGAGAGAACATGCCTATTAATTATTTGGCTATAAGCTTAGCCGATGTATGGTGCAGTGGAATTGCCTCAAGATATCTGTTAGCGTAATCTAAGACCACCAAGATATGCTGGTGACCTCTTGCCGACTTATTTATAGGGCCTTCCAGATCCATGGCTATCCTTTCAAATGGTACCTCTATGATTGGCATAGGTACCAATGGACTACGGTGGGGCTACGGTTGGTTATCTGACACACAGGACAGGACTGACAGAACCTCCTAACCTCATGTATCGCGGGCCAAAAAAACGCTGCAATATTTGCTCTTGGGTCTTTTTTACCCCCAGATGACCTCCCAGTACATGCGTGTCTAACACCATCCGGCGGTAAGGCTGGGGTACCACCAGCTGCTCTATTTCCTCTTTTTGCACCTTGTCCACCCTGTACAATAGGTCTTGGTTAAAAGCCAGGTGGGGAAACACAGATTCTGCTCTGGATGCTGAGCCACGCCATTGATTACGGTTACCCCTTCTCTCGCCCGCATCAATGTAGGATCCTGGAGCTGGGCTGTCCCGAACATTTCTCGGGACACCTCCAGGTCCGGGATGGATGGGGTCTCTACCGTCTCACCAGCCAACACCTCTAGGGGAAACCTATCGGAATTACACTCTATATCTGTGGCGGTGACCCCCTATGGCTGGTACCCCAGCATCGGGGTCATCGGGTTCAGGGCCCGGACAGTTTTCCCCCCTAAGATAATCCGTACCGTAGTTCCACAGTGTCCAGAAAATGGGTAAGTCTCTTCCCAAAGTGGCGTCATACGGGAGATGTCGCCCCACCCGACACCATGTTGTACTTCCCATCTTGATGCGGACAGGGTAACCCTCTTTGTGGGATACTCACGGAGGTGTCCATGGATACAGACTATGGCTATTTTCTGATTTCCTAGTATTTCTTCTGAAATCAGTGACTCATGCACAAGGGTTACCAGGTTCACAGAATCCAGCAGTGCCTTGACCGGGTACCCATTAACAGAAACCTGGCATAAGGGAGGCATATCAGCGGCCAGCAGAGGGTCAGCAATACACATAGGTCATGCATATAACAAGGACCGGCGAGCGAACCCGCAGTCCATGGGTTCAGAAGTCATAGGGCAGTTAGCCACAACATGTCCCGGGCCTTGGCAGCGCCAGCACCGAAACACAGTGTCCTTGCGGGTCCCCGGGACTCGCCTCACAGGAGTTTTGGTAGCGTCCCTTCCCCCATAGAAGGCCGGGCCCTTGCTCCTGGCTCCCTAGGCTAGGAGGTGGGCTGGCGTGTCTCAACTGAGCAGAGTCCTGTATCAAGTCCTGGGTCGCCATATACCGCTCGACCAGGTTAACCAACTGATCAAGGTTGCCTGGGTCTCCTTGGCCCACCAAGCGCTGTATGGCCCTCGGCAGCATACGCACAGAACGGTCCACTACCACCCGCTCAATCATTTGTGAGGGACTCAAGGTCTCTGTCTGGAGCCACTTCTTTACCAGGTGCAGCAAGTCATATGCCTGAGACCCAGCGGGCCTCTTAAAAAGTCCACTGGTACACCCTTTGTTCGTGCACATACGTGTTAACCCCCATCCGAGCCAAGATCTCACCTTTAAAGGAAACCTGTCACCAGGATTTTTTGCATAGAGCTGGGGACATGGGCTGCTTGATGGCCACTAGCACATCTGCAATACCCAGTCCCCATAGCTCTCTGCGCTTTTATTGTGTTAAAAAAACAGTTTTGATCGATATGCAAATGACCTGATATGAGTCCTGTATCCGGAGATAAGTCAAGCGGAAAAGAGCACAGCACCGCCCCACGTCCTCCGAATCCCCTCCTTGCTGGCTGACGTCACAGAGCTGGAGCGCCGAAATCTCGCGATGCACGAGCTAGCGCATGCGCAGTGTCGGCATCATGTTCATTCCCTGTGCTGGCATTAGCACAGGGAACGAACTACGCATGCGCTAGCTCGCGCATAGCGAGATTTCGGCGCTCCATGCTCTGTGACGTCAGCCAGCAAGGAGGAGATTCGGAGGACGCGGGGCGGTGCTGGGCTCCTTTCCGCTTGACTCATCTCCGGATACAGGACTCATATCAGGTCATTTGCATATCGATCAAAACTGTTTTTTAACACAATAAAAGCGCAGAGAGCTATGGGGACTGGGTATTGCAGATGTGCTAGTGGCCATCTAGCAGCCCATGTCCCCAGCTCTATGTACAAAATCCTGGTGACAGGTTCCCTTTAAGTTAGTCATAGTCCTGGGCGTCCTCACGACTGAGGTAAAAATAGGCTTTCTGGGCGTCTCCTACCAGGAATGGTGCCACCACCTCAGCCCACTGTTCAGACGGCAGGTTTTCCCGCTCCGCCGTCCTTTCAAATACCGCGAAGAATGCCTCCCTGTCGTCCTCAGGACTTATTTTCCTCAGCGCTGACCGGACTTTATCACTTTATCTCTGGCAGCAGACGGAAACAGAGTCACTGCAGGTGGGGTTCCTTGCTGGTATGCTCGTAGGGTCTCTTGCATGGCCGCCATCTGTTGAATCAACAGGTTGTTTGTCTGTTGTTGATGGGCATTCGCTGCTTGCTGTTGCGCATTGCACTCGGCTTGTTGGGCATTAGCCCGGACCAGCTGCTGTAGTATTGCCTCCATTTGATCCGCTGAGATCTAAATCATGTGCCCAGGGACAGGGTACTTCCACCATCAGGGGGTATCCCTGGGCACAGGATTTAGATCTCTATGGACATCTAGGGAAATATATTTCTTTCCTATAGCAATAATCCTCCCCCCCCCCCCCCTCACCTGTCTCCTTATTGTTATACCTTTCACACTAAGTGGCCATTTATCTCTCCCTGTAACTAACTATCCTATTCATAGTAGGAGTTTTTCTTAAAGAGTATCCTTCTTTAAATATAGGATATCACTTGAGCAATTATTTGCTCCGTTACCCCCTTATACTAATAAAGGTATTGTTTTAACAAGCACGTTACATTCTACTTACTTTACATATGATTTTTGGTTGCTCTATATTACACTTTTTGTAAAGCAAGGTAACAAGAAATAGCTGTTTTGGCACCGTTTTTATTTTTTGTTATTTACAACATTCATCTGACAGGTTAGATCATGTGGTATTTTTATAGAGCTGGTTGTCACGTACGCGACAATATCAAATATCAAATTTTTTGGGTTATTTGTTTGTTTAACAAAGCAATAAACAAAATATTATGATTCT
The DNA here is from genome assembly GCF_014858855.1 of Bufo gargarizans. Classification (NCBI taxonomy): domain Eukaryota; kingdom Metazoa; phylum Chordata; class Amphibia; order Anura; family Bufonidae; genus Bufo; species Bufo gargarizans. The sequence continues at coordinate 22,676,336 of NC_058085.1, forward strand.
TTGGTGTCTCCACATTCTGAAAGCCATAGTTTTATTTTATTTTTTGGGTGACTGTCTTGTGTAGGGGCTCATTTTGTTTCGGAATGAGATGATGGTTTGATTGGCACTATTTTGGGGTGCGTATGACTTTTTGATCGCTTGTTATTACACTTTTTGTGATGTAAGGTGACATAAAATGGCATTTCTTATGTTTTTACGGTGTTCTTCTGCTGGCCCAGGGAGGCGTCTGCTAAACCGTGAGTAACCGATGAACTGTTTGTACACTTTGGCCCACCGTGAAGCTTTCGTGTTCTACCCCTACAGACTGGCATGTTGCATAAATTGTCGTCACGAACAGGATCTATATCCTCTATGCCTTATAGAACAGAATCAATATCCTCTGTGCCTTATGTGAATGAGCCCCATTTGTTTGACTGTTTTATTGGGCTAAAAAAATGTTTAAAATGTTTAAAATGCTTAAAAACTGCATGGATATACTGTTCCAACTGCCTAATTTGAAATCGCACTGTTGGAACTGGCAAAATTGCAGATTTTGGTGTCACTGGAGCTGCTTGCTGTGACTGAATTGACTTTGACCTTGAACCTAAAATGGCTGCTGGAGGCCTTCTTATCTAAGTTACTGCTGCGCCATCACTCTACAAAAGCCCTGCTTGGTGGTAAAATTGAGTGCCACCCCATATGCAAAATAACTTTGACGGACCCTTATACCTTCATTGTATTGATCCGGGAAGGCCGGCCTTGTATGCAAAACATTGCACCGCCTCTTATTTCTGTCAGACACACTGGAGGGAGAATCCGCGCACAAGAGGGGAGCGTGATGTGCATACGCACGCCCGAAAAAGACACGAGACTTGGAGTGTAAGCAAACGGGGAAAAAGGGAAGGCGACTACCAGCCATCCTCCACGGAATCTGTATGTAACTGTGTTATAGAAAGACTCTTGCTGGGACTGTTCTTATACACCAGCTGCCCTACTAAGTACCTTATTTGGCTGGCACCGCGATTCTTAAAGGGCTATTCACCCACAAAATAAAGGTGGCCCATCGCAACCTAACAAGTGCGTAAAGCTGTGTGTAATCTACGTTTTATCAAGCATCTGCTGTTACTATGTCTGTGTAGGAAGATAATGTGCAGCCTGATCTCAACAGGTCCCCCGCAGTAGCCACAGCCGCTCCTAACACAGAACCAGCCGCTGCAGCGCCAAATATGATGCCTCTACAGTACTTTGGTGCACCCTGGTTCCCATGATACTCACACTTTAAAAGACTTTAAAGAAAAGATTCTTGCTATTTTCTGGTTGTACCCTGTGACAGTAGAGCAACAAATGGAAATTCTGTTTGCGCAATTGGAAGGAGCTGCCCTCAGAGAAGTGAAGTCCTGGCCAAGCTCAGAGAGCAAAATGCTGGAGCAGATATTTGAAGAGCTCTGCACCATCTTTGAACCCAAGACTGTGTCGGAGGTCAAGATGAGGTTCTTCAGCAAGAAACAGCAATCTGGTGAGTCACTCAGAGACTTTGCATTGTCATTACAGGAAGCCCTCAGAGCTGTGGTACAGGTAGACCCCCCATAAAGCGGAAAATGAGGAAAAGACACTTAAGAAGCAATTCATTGAAGGTGTTAGTACAGAAGCCTTAAAAAGTCAGTTAAGGATGTTAGCGGCTCAGCATTCAAATTCCACTTTCCTAGACTTCAAAGAGTTAGCCATAACTATTATGGGGATAAGTACACCATCAGAGCCTACTAGGCCTGCAGAAATGTCTATGGATAAGCTAGTTGCATCTCCAAAATGTTATTCTTTGTTTAGTCAAGCAACTCCAGCCTCGGTTCCTGATGCAGTTGCCGCCTTGACAGAACAAGTCAACTTTCTGACCAAAAGTCTGGAGAAAGTATGTAAAAAGCTAGAACAGTGGAAAAATACCTTGCTGCTGGAGGATGAGACACCGGTAATAAGACTTTTCCCTCCGGACTATAAAGAGACATTTCCCAGAAATTCTGGTGGACATGTTCCTGACCGCTTCAGTGTTCGGAGGCGACCCACTTGCACGTAATGTCACAAGCCAGGTCATACAGAAATGATCTGTTGGCAGTTAAAAGGACAACCCTCGAGGTCAAGGACCGCCCCTCGGGAGATGAACCAGTAGGTCCAGAAGATCCCCGCTGGATGCCCAGATATGTAGGATCCCGTTCAGAAGTGGTTCTCCAAATAAATGGGGTTCCCTTTGTTGCTTTATTAGACATCGGGTCTCAAGTCACAACTATTCAACAGTCGGCATTTAAGAAATACTGGGATCAGAGCCGGTTAACACAACCCCCAGAATCCTGGCTGAGTCTTATAGCCAGCAACGGCAAACCTGTGCCAGTGCATGTTTACTGGGAGCCAACTCTCCTAGTAGGAGGAACTACTCTTCCCCAGCAAGGTATCATTGTTGTGCAGGTCAGGAAAGATAACAACCCTCCGGTAGTCCTAGGGATGAACGTCCTTATGAACTGTTATGCTTAAATGCTTGAAGCTTTGCAAAATTTTTGCCTACCGTTGCACCTGCCTCCAAAAAGACGATAGAACAGACTATCCGTGTGTTAAGTGGACAACAGAAATTTGCCAATGAAAGAGGAGAGATTTGCTGTGCCCGTATCCGAGGTAAGCAACCAATAATCCTTGGGATCCAAGGCCAAGACTACCAGGCCCTGGTAGAGCTCATCATGCTAAAAGACCATCCTTTAATCCGAGCTGCAAGAAGCCTAGTGACTGTATCTCAAGGTAAAGTGTCTATTCATCTTCTGAATTTAAGTGATCATAGGATAACTTTAAACAAGCACTGCCCTGTGGCTCAACTGCTACAAGTCACTTTCCAAGATGTGATCAGCGTACCTGCTGCTACCACTGAAAAATCTGCCACGAAGCTAAATCCACAAAAACATCCTTCAGATACATTATGGTGGAAAGAACTCAACGTGGGGGATACCGCTATTCCTGAGGAACAAATTGAAGGAGTCTTAAAAGTCATGAAAGAGCATCATCATGTCTTCAGTAAACACCCTACAGATTACGGTGAAGTCAGTGTAATTAAGCACACCATCTCTACCGGTTCACATCCTCCAATCAAGGAAAGGTAACGGCCTATACCACCGACAATGTACCAATCTGTCAAACAGATGATCTAAGAAATCAAAGACTCAAACATCATCCAAGACAGCCATAGTCCATGGGCTGCTCTAGTCCTTGTCTGAAAGAAAGATGGTAACATTCGATTCTGCGTGGACTATAGGAAGATTAACCAAATCACCACAAGGATGCCTACCCTTTACCAAGAATCGAGGAGTCCCTGACAGCATTAGGATCCTCAGCTTACTTTTCTACCCTGGACTTAATCAGTGGGTACTGGCAGGTACCTATTGCCCCTGAAGACCGTGAAAAAGCAGCATTTACTACCACTATGGACCTATTTGAATTTATTGCATGCCTTTTGGACTTTGCAATGCCCCTGGAACTTTCCAAAGACTAATAGAATGATGCTTAGGCCACAAAAACTTTGAAACTGTCCTGCTATACCTGAATGATGTAATCATCTATTCAAAATCCTACGAGGATCACTTAAAACATCTTGCAGAAGTTTTCCAAGTCCTCATCAAGCATGGACATCTAAGTGCTATCTACTAAAGTCAGAAGTCAAGTACCTGGGACATGTTGTCAGTTCTGAAGGTGTCAAGCCAGACCCAGAAAAGATTTCTGCAGTCCGTAATTGTCCTACTCCTACCACAGTAAAAGAGGTGAGAAGTGTTCTTAGTTTTGCAGAATACTACAGACGATTCATCCCTCACTTCGTTCAGATTGCTGAACCAATACAAGAGCCCCTGAGAGGACATCCTAAAAAGTGCCAGAAATCCCAGATATCGGTTGAATGGAATGAAGAAAGGGAAATCGCTTTCCAACTCCTGAAGAAAAAGTTGACAGAACACCCTATCTTGGGCTATCCGGATTATCAACAGCCATTCTATCTCTACGCTGATGCCAGTCAGAGAGGCCTGGGAACTGTCCTGTCTCAAGTGCAAGAAGTTAAAGAGAGAGTAATTGCTTATGCTAGCAGATGTCTTAGAGGTCCTAAGAAAAATGACCAGAATTACAGTTCCTTCAAGTTAGAGTTCCTAGCACTTGTCTGGGCCATCATTGAAAAATTGAAAGACTACCTTGCAGCAAACCCATTTGTGGCCTATATTGATAACAACCTACTGGCGCATCTCAACACAGCCAAGTTAGGAGCCATAGAGCAAAAGTGGGCCTCACGTTTTGCCAACTACGACTTCACCATCAAATACAGAACAGGCAAGTCAAATGAAAATACGGATGCTTTATCTCACCTGCCTACCAAAGAAGACCCTACTGAACAGATTGACATATGGGAAGAAGTGGAAATGCTGGCTTTTTACCGACATTTTGCCCAACAAGATGTCATCAACCATCAAGGGTAAAGACGTTTTCCAATTCCAAGAACAGACAGATCCAAAATCCCAAGTTAAAAAAGAAAGTTAGATCAAGTTGGATCAAGGATTAGGTGAAATTCAAGACGTCTTCACTAGTGGAAGAACCCTGGTAAGAATCCTCAGGAGAAAGCAGATCCAGAGTTACTCAAGCTATGGAGACACCGAAAGCAACTCTTCATGCAAAAGGGATTAATGTTAAGAAGAACCTAAGATCCAATCACAAAACCTTCGGCTGTACCAGATCCTTATACCACGTTGAGATGCCAGAATCGTCCTAGAAATGTACCATGATAGATCCGGACACTTTGGGGTACAAAAAACTGAGGCTACTATCCCAGAAGATTTTATTGGATTGAAATGAGAGGAGGTATTGAGAGTTGGTGTCGAGAATGTTCTACTTGTGCCATTGGAAGAAGTGAAAGACATGACCAAAGAGCACCATTGCATCCCATCGTAAGTAAAAACACCTCAAGAAATAGTGGCCATTGATCATGTAAAGCTACAACCAAGTCACTCAGGATATACCTACGCCATGACCATAATTGATCACTACACCAAATTTGTAATAGCTGTAACCTGTTAAAGACTTGACAGCCAAAACCACTGTAAATGTTTTCTGGAAAAACTTCCTGTTGCCCTATGGATGCCCTGAAAAGATTCTTACAAATCAAGGATCTGCCTTCGAGTCCCAATTGTTCCATGAACTGTGTTCACTTCACAATTGTCAGAAGATCAGAACAACAGCTTACCATCCTCAAGGTAACAGACTTTGTGAAAAATGAATCAAACCTTAATTGAAATATTGAGGGCTGTACCACCTGCTAAGCAAACTGAGTGGCCAACTTTACTACCTCAATTGATGTATACTTACAATAATACCATCCATTGTTCTACTGGATATACTCCGTATTATCTTATGTTTGGCTGTCAAGGAAAGTTGCCTGCAGATCACACCTTGGATGTGCAAGTTCCAGATTTTATTAATCCTCTACCACAAACTGATTGGGTGAGTGAACATCAAAAAACGCCTAGCTGATGCCCAAGAGATTGTCCAAGTCCGTATGGCAAAGGCACGCAACAAACAACAGTACGACTATAACCAGTTTGCTAAAGCAGAACCTTTAAAAATTGGAAACCATGTGTGGCTGAGAAACAATCATCGCACTAGCAATCTGGATAGCAAATGGGAAAGAAAACCGTACCTCATCACAGCTATTCCTAATGGTGAGAATGGTGTCTATGAAATCACTAAAGAAAACAGAGCACCACCAATAGTGCATCGCAACCGTCTTAAGTTGTGTTTAAAAAGAGCTGTTCAAGAGGAAATTTCTTCCACAGTACAAGTGCCTGAAAAATCAGCTGATCCAGAAGGACCAATGCAGACAATTGAGAGACTGTTACTGGACTCAGATCCTCTACAGTGGTTCCTTATGCCGTGGCTCAACATTCCTGTACCCTTAAAGGTAAATACAGTTCCACTTCAGCCAGAAGAACTACCTCATGGAGGATCCTCAAAAATTCCTGATGTACCCAGTTCTCTTGAACCAACGTCTATGGAGTCACTACCACTTCAGCGATCCGACCGGACTACTAATGGACAACCACCTGCCCGTTACAGAGAATTTCTGCAATCGCGGCCGAGAAGAAGACTTCCAGCCCTGCCTGTTCAACAGTAATTCCCTTTCCTTACAATCTGAAGCCACAAAGCCGGGTGAGACATTACTTTGATTGTTTTGCCTTACCCTAAGGACTCTCTACAAACCTGCTTCTACTTGTTTGTTGCCACGTTTAAACCTTGTGCCCGGAGATAGACTTTAACGTACCTGAGCCTCCGTGATGTTCTACTATTACCATTTTGCTCAGGGAACAGACTTATGCCCTGTGAGCCTCCTGCAAAATTGTTGTTGGATTTCATTATGGACTATCCTGGTTTTGACTGTTCACTGTGCCAGGTCAGCGCCCCAGATCACCAGTCTTGAAGGAGAACGATGGCCCCTTGTCACCCAGATTATACTTTGATGTATTTCTAAGGTGTATTTTCATGCTGTTTGTTATTTATATCTGTATCTGCAGGCTTTCCCCTTTTATATCTTTCAGGAGACTTCATCCAGAATGTGTCGAGGGCGACACATATTAAACAAAGGGGGTATGCAACGTCCCACGAGCGTACATGGGTACTGCAAAAGCTTGTTTTGTTATCTGTAATGTCATGCTGTATTTCATCCTTATGTGAAATCCCAGTTACCAGGCTGTCAGGTGCACTACATACATTTTACCTCTAGATGGGGGTAGCACCACAGTATATATAGTGCAGTTCAGGCCTAGTTAGTCAGTTGAGAGAAGGAGTTGAAGGAGTGAAAGTGCAGCTGCTAGCTGTGTTTAATTGAAGTCAGTTTAAGGGAAAAAGAGTGGATAAAGACACAAAGGGCAACAGCCATTTTACCAGGCTTTAAGGACCTTTTGGATTCAAGGTGAAGGACTTATTAGCTTCCTGCAGCCTCCCCATTAAAGAGCTGGAGAAACAGAACCAGGCAAAGAGCTGAATATCAGTGAGTACATAACTAACTACTCTAGCCTGAGACATTACTATAAGTACAGCCTGTTACTGGGATTTATCACATCCAACTCACATGTGTATCAGAGACTTTATTACTGGATGTAAACTGTTATCAAGAACCTGGTTATAGTAAAGTTCTCAGTTGGATTTAAACCTGCCTCATTCTTCTAACTTCACACTACTACCACTCTCAACATTGTGCACCATCAAGCTGCTGGTGTCACAAGCACTCAGAAACCCAATCACCATCAAGGGCACCTCGATCACCACCTGGCCGGTGTCTCCTGTAATAGAGTGTGCCCCGGAGAATCCAGTGCTGTTCTCCCTTTCACTGCACTGCTGGCCCAGAGAGGCGTCTGGGTCAGCAGTGCAGTAACCGATTAACTGTTTGTACACTTCGATCCACCGTTAACCTCATGTGTTCTACCCTTGCGGACTGGCATGTTGCAATCGCATAATCATACTCTCGGGGAGGGGGTAACTCCTGATCTCCACCCTCAGAGAATACGTCAGAAAAATCTGAAAGAAACAGGGGTAACATCTTACTGGATACCATAGAAAGTGATGCGCAGAGACAGTTGTCTAAACAGAAATCACTCCAATTACTGATCTTTCTTGCTTGCCAATCTATGGTAGGATTATGTCTGGTCAACCATGGTAACCCTAGCACTAGAGGAGCAGGAAAACCCTTCAGTACAAAACAAGAAATGGACTCAACATGGGAATCACCCACCCTCAACTGATTATCATGCACCATATCAGTCAGACACTTATGGGAGAGAGGGGTGAAATCAATAGAAAACACAGATATTGTTTAATGCGCTTGTTACCATGACGCTGAACAAACTGATAATCTACAAGGTTAACCCCTACCCCTCTGTCGATAAATAACAATACAGCACTCTTAAGAGGCCCTGTTATTGGAATAAGTACACTTTCCTATAACTAGGATCTATTGGAGGGCAAGTCTGGTGCCAGCAGCCGACTTGTTCCCGGCCTTCACGACGTTCACCCAGTGTGCCATCAGGGTGAGGATTGTGTTGACCAGACTCTTGCCTACTGAGACTGGACTTGTAGGTGAGGGTCTGCAGGTGAGCTGACCCTGTAAAACATTATATGCGAGGGCCTGCAGGTGAGCCGACTATCTAAAAAATTATATGTGAGGGCCTGCAGGTGAGCTGACCCTCTAGAAAATTATATGTGAGAGCCTGCAGGTGAGCTGACCCTCTAGAAAATTATATGTGAGGGCCTGCAGGTGAGCTGACCCTCTAAAAAATTATATGCAAGGGCATTATATGCGATGAATAAGCATGTTGATATGATGGAAGAGGAGGAGGAGGATGAGAAAAAGAAGTTTCAACCATAAACCCTTTTTTGTGGTGAAAGGGGTGCATGGGAATACAGTGTATTCAGAACATTATAAACAACACATTTAAAGTGCCTTTATGCAGCTTTCCTCTGGTGGAATCAAAAAGTCAGGGGCAATCCAGGCCTTGTTCATTTTTATAAGAGTCAACCTGTCAGCATTTTCAGTTGACAGGCGGATATGCTTATCTGTTATGATGCCACCAGCAGCACTAAATACCTGCTCAGACAGAATGCTGGCGGCAGGGCAGGCCAGCACCTCCAAGGCATAGAGCGCCAGTTCGTACCACGTGTCCAGCTTGGACACCCAGTAGTTGTAAGGCACTGAAGGATCATTGAGGAGGCTGACACAGTCTGCTATGTACTCCTTCACCATCTTCCAAAATTTTTCCTAGATCCCTGCTATGTGTATTACTAATAACCCCCCACGATTAAGTCATTTGCAAATTGGGCACAGTGCCTGTAAGAATAGTGTGCACTGTCTCTAAGTGCAAACGCAGGTGCAGTGGCTACAGTAGTGTGTTGTAGAGATAAAGACCGAGCGCAGGCGCAGTGCGCCACAGAAACATGGAGCACCGGCTTCAGAGTGCTAAGTTCCGGCTGAAGAGCAGTGAGGGCTATCGGAGCATACAGAAGGTAAGTCCGGGCGCCAAAGTCCACTGCTCAGCGGGTCATAAGGTAACTCCCAATTGCAGGTGACGAGGGAGTCCGTCACAGCTATAATCCTTATCCCTGTAGGGCACTTCAAGTAGGCACCTTTACACTTAGGTTGGATTGGCTCCTATCTCCACAGTCAGTGAGAAGGTAGCCTATAAATTTCTCATACCAGCGTTCGCCATTCAAGTCTGCCCACTACCCCTGATGAAGCCAGATTAGCTGTCGAAACATGTTGGGGGGCAGTAGTTAGGTTTTATTTGCCATAGTTCACCAGTGCTAGACTGAACTCTGCACTTAGTGTCAATCATTCAGTATGAACAGGCTTTGCTCCATAACTCACGCCTCAATCGTGGGGGGATATTAGTAATTAGGCACAGTGCAATACCTCAGCTAATATAGCAGGGATCTAGGAAAGGCAGTGCGGGTTAGTGCACCCCCGCCTGCGCTCCTACGCTGTATACCAGTCTTGAAGAGCACTTTGTGGAGTATAGCTAGTTTTAATCTTTAAGTTAGCTCACGTGTTTACCTTTTCCACTTATTTTTAATAAAGCTAAGTTTTAGTGTCTGGGACAAGAGTGGTTAGTAGCTGTATTGGCAGAATTGTTTGACTTGTGACAGTAGGCCGCGCAAATCAGGGTGAGGGTGCTGGCGGGGTGTCATGAAACTGTCCCAGGCTTTGGAAAGTTTTGCCCTGCCTCTGTTGGAACTGCTGTGTGTTCCCCTTGTCTCCCCTCCTCGGATGCCCAAGGAACTACGGACTCTGCCGCCAGCATTGTCAGATGGAAAATTTTGGAGCAATTTTTCAACAAGGACCTTCTGGTATTGCACCGTTTTGCTCGTCCTCTCCATCATAGGAATAGAGATGGGAAATTCTCTTTGTAGCGGGGGTCGAGAAGGGTGAACACCCAGTAATCCGTGTTGTCTAAAATTTGTATAAAGCACGGGTCGCGGGAAAGGTAGCCTAACATGAAGTCAATAAAGTAGATCCGGCAGCACTACTATTTTTCAAAGAGAAAGCCAATTTGGAAAGTCCATATATTGTACCTTGTATCCCGGTAATGTTGGTGCCAGCAGATCGGGATCCTGGCCGATGATCCACAGTCAAAATAGTAAAATATAAAGAAATCCGCAGCACTCTTCAGGTAATGGTGAATAAAGTGGATTTATTCCATACAACAGCAAGGACTTGCGACGTTTCGACCGCTCCCGGTCTTTCTCAAGCAAGCTAACATGAAGTCAGCCATGTGTGCCAGAGTACCAGCAGGGAAGACTTCGCTCTCGTCATCAGGAGGATGACTCTGAATCTCCTCATCCTCTTTTGCCCACCCACGCTGAACAGATGGAATTACACTTCCATGGGTGCTACCCTCTGTAGTGGAGGCAACCATCTCCTGCTCCTCCTCCTCCAACTGCGGGTGGTCTGGCTATCACCCTGTGTAATGTCTTCTTCCCCCATTTCCACCTCTTCCACATGCAAAGCGTCGGCCTTAATTGTGAACAGCAAGCGTTTGAGTAGACACAGAAGTGGTATGGTTACGCTGATAATAGCGTTAACGCCGCTCACCATCTGTGTTTCTTAGAACCTCACAGAGGTCAGACATGCATGCCCACTCCTCGCTTGTGAAGAGAGGAAGCTGACTGGAAAGGCAACGACCATGTTGCAGCTGATATTCCCCTACTGCCCTCTTCTGCTCACAAAGCCTGGACAACATGTGGAATGTGGAGTTCCAGCGTGTGCTCACGTCACACAACAGCCAGTGAGCTGCCAATTTCAAGCACTGCTGCAGCGTTGACAGACCGGCTGAAGCTGACGACGACTTGCGGAAATGTGCACACATGCGGCACACCTTCACCAGTAGCTCAGGAAAATTGGGGTAGGTTTTGAGAAATCGCTGAACCACTAAGTTAAAGACGTGGGCTAGGCATGGGATGTGTTTGAGCTTGCCAAGCTCCAAAGCTGCCCCCAAGTTACGGCCATTATCAGACACAACCATGCATGGTTGTAGGTTGAGTGATGAGAGCCATAGCTCAGTCTGGTCTCTTATCCCCTGCCACAGCTCTGCGGCGGTGTGCTGTTTGTCTCATAAGCATATCAGCTTCAGCACGGCCTGTTGACGCTTCCCCACAGCAGTGCTACACTGCTTCCAGCTACCGGCTGATGGCTGACTGGTGCTGCACGTGGATAATTCGGAGGTGGAAGTGGAGGAGGCGGTGGAGGAGGAGTAGAAGTGGGGGTTGGGGATAGAGTAACGTGGGACGGTCGCCGACATCAGGCTGCGGAAGGCCTCAGTGTCCACAAGCCTAAATGGTAACATATCCAGGGCCAGTAATTTGGAAAGGTGCGCATTTAGGGCTATGGCCTGTGGGTGGGTGGTTGGGTATTTGCGCTTACGTTCAAATGCCTGGGGTAAGGACATGTGGATGCTGCGCTGGGACAGGGAAGTGCATGTGGTCGCTGATGGTGCTTGTGAAGGTCCAGGTGCAGGGCGGGAGGCATCCAGGCCTGCGCCTTCGACAGGGGATTATCCAGCATGTAACATAGGGGAAAAGGAGGCAGTGGCGTTCCTCCCACTTATTACGGTGCTTTGATGCCATGTGGCAGATCATGCTGGTGGTGGGGAGTTTGCTAGTGTTCACGCCCAGGCTCATTTTGGTACAGCACAGGTTGCAAACTACTATTCTTATGTTGTCTGCACTTTCCTCAAAAAAGCGCCTCACGGCGGAACACCTACCCCTTGGCAAGGGAGATATTTTCAAGGGGGTGCTCCGTGGAACAGTTGCGGGCCTGTTTGGTGTGGCCCGCCTTCTCCCTTTTGCCAGCCCACTGCCTCTTCCAGCCTGTTGAAGGTGCTGAAGATCCCTCCCCCTCTGAACTGCTGCCCTCGCTCGTCTTTCCACCTTCCCAGGTTGGGTCAGTGACCTCATCATCCACCAACTCTACTTCCTCACTCTGCTCATCCTCCTAATTTGTTGACCTAACCACTACCTCGGTGATTGAAAACTGGGTCTCATCCGCTTCATCAACCTCTTGAGACAGTAATTGCAGTTGGCTTATTGGCAACTGTGTCTCATCATCATCCACCTCATTAAACACTAATTTCCATTCCCCACCATAATCTTCTTGTCACTGTGGATGCTCAAGAGGTTGGGAATCAGGGCACAAGATCTCATCAAGCATGCTTGGCGAGAGGGCCAAACCAAGTAATGGCGATGAAAAGAAGTCCTCGGAAAATCCGAGTGTGGGATCACTTGTTATTATTATTATTATTATTTATTATTTAAGCGCCATTCATTCCATAGCGCTGTACATATGATAAGGGGTGCACATACATAATACAGACAATTGCACTAATCATAAACAAAATGAGTTACAAACTGGTACAGAAGGAGAGAGGGCCCTGCCCGTGAGGGCTTACAATCTACATGGTATGGGAGAAGGACACAGTAGGTGCGGGTGAAGCAGGTCGTGGCGGTATAGAGGCAGCAGGGTCACTGGTTGTAGGCTTGTCTGAAGAGGTGGGTTTTCAGGTTTCTTTTGAAGGATTCCACTGTAGGTGAGAGTCTGATATGTTGGGGTAGCGAGTTCCAGAGTATGGGGGATGCACGGGAGAAATCCTGGAGTCGATTGTGGGAAGAGGCAATAAGAGGAGAGGAGAGAAGGAGGTCTTGTGAGGATCGGAGAGTGCGTGTGGGGGTGTATCGGGAAATTAGCTCAGAGATGTAGGGAGGGGACAGGTTATGGACGGCCTTGTATGTATTTGTAAGTACTTTGAAGTGAATTCGTTGGGCAATGGGGAGCCAGTGAAGGGATTGGCAAAGGGGAGAGGCAGAGGAATAATAGGGTGAGAGGTGGATTAGTCGGGCAGCAGAGTTGAGGATAGATTGGAGGGGTGCGAGAGTGCTAGATGGAAGGCCACAGAGGAGAATGTTGCAGTAGTCTAGGCGGGAGATAATAAGGGCATGTACAAGTATTTTCGCAGATTCAAAGTTAAGGAAAGCGCGGATGCGGGAGATGTTTTTGAGTTGGAGACGGCAGGTGGTGGAAAGGGCTTGGATGTGCGGTCGGAAGGAAAGGGCAGAATCCAAGATCACTCCAAGGCAGCGGGCTTTGTTGACTGGGGATAGTGTGCAGCCATTGATCGTGATAGATAGGTCTGTAGGGGGGGTTGAACAAGATGGGGGAAAGATTATGAATTCTGTCTTATCCATGTTAAGTTTAAGAAAGCGAGAGGCGAAGAAGGATGATATAGAAGATAGACATTGTGGGATTCTAGATAGTAAGGTGGTGATGTCTGGACCAGAGAGGTAGATTTGTGTGTCATCAGCGTAGGAGTGATACTGAAAGCCATAGGACTCTATGAGCTGTCCCAGGCCAAAAGTGTAGATAGAGAAGAGCAGGGGTCCTAGGACAGAGCCTTGCGGGACACCAACAGAGAGGGAATGAGACGAGGAGGTGGTGCGGGAGTGGGAGACGCTGAATGTCCGGTCTGTGAGGTATGATGTGATCCAGGAGAGGGTTCTGTTTTCCCAGACTCTCCATGGTGGGAGGAAGGAGGATCAGGGTGAGGATTGTGTTGTTGACCAGACTCTTGGCTACTGAGACTGGACTTGGTGGAAGACAGGGTGGTGCTTAACAGACTGGAAGCATTATCTGCTGCAATCCAACCGACCACCTGGTCGCACTGGTCTGACTTCAAGAGTGGTGTCCTGCGCCCCCCTGAAAACTGGGACATGAAGTTAAGTATTGAGGATGATTGTTTTTCTTGTGCTCTGGAAGCAGGCACAGTTTCACCGCGCCCAGGGCCATGGCCTCTGCGTGCACCATTAGCATCACTGCCCCTTCCCCGTCCCTTACTGCTCGCCTTCTTCATATTAAATGTTATATATGCTTGAAAGTATGTCACACGTGCACGTGGGATGTGCAAACTTTACACAGGAGATGTGGCGCGGATTATTTAACTGTCCGCAGCGGACACCGTCTATTGAAAAAGTACACTGTATGTCACTGATAAATTTTTGAACCACACACGTTACACTGCAGACATGCCCCTGGTAATCTAGCAACTGACCCAAGAGAGAGTCAACAGAACCACCCCAAATATGCACATCCAACAATCCAAATTTATCAAAAAGTATAAAGTTTATTAGACATACCAACAAAAACGGTTTAAAAATGTATACAATTTAGAACAGTGTGCGGTATACATGAATACAACCGACACACACAGGTCCACTAAGTGCCACAATGAAGCATATACAATATATACCAGCACATGAAATATACAATGACCATCATCAAGCAAATGAAAAAGTAAGATGAGACCATGAAAAATACAAGCAAACCAGAGTAAAGTCTGAAATATATGGAAGTCAAACCTAAATGAGTCGCTGGTGTAGTGGACCTGTAAGATTAAGAACGCACCCAACGCGTATCGCCGGACCAACCCGGCTTCCTCAGGAGTAAGAGACCAAATGTTGGGTTTGTCAGGTTTATAAAGGGTAACTCATGCAATTTACATAAGGTTCACCTGTGCAGCAAGACGCTGTCAGCAATCAAAGGGTGTATTAGGTCATTTGTGAACGGAAACCGGAAGTGCAGGTCACATGATCGGCTGGTGGAACGCATATGCGTTCCACCAAGAAAACCATAGTGATATCTGATTGTCGTAATGATTATTTTAATTTCTTATGTTTTGTTTGGTGCCCCATTGGAGCGAATATCAATAAGGGCAAGTAATGCCCCATATTCGAATTTTAACAATTATTATTATACATTGAATTTCTAAACAAATTAGCGAATGAATGCAGACCCTGGCTATGCGGCTCAAAGTCCCGGATGTACATAACACGTGACCAGACATGAAGCCGCAATGAAACGCATGGTGGAACGCATCGTGCGTCCCACAGAAATCAAAGATCGCACGATGCGGCCCCCACGCGAAAGAGCGGTGTTCCGGCCATGCCTGGTCATAGGCAGGGGACCATGGATAAATACATAGGTGAGGCAATGTAGACAATTTGTATGGCAATGATATACCGGATGTGTAAATCACATGACCGGAAGTTCAGAGCCACAATGAAACGCATGTTGGAACGCATCCTGCGCTCCACAGAGGATCGTGGAGCGCACAGTGCATTCAACATACTAGAAAAAGAGGTAAGTGTATGTCACTGTCCGCAGCGGACACTGTATATTGAAAAGTACACTGGATGTCAGTGGCCGATTAGACGTTATTTAGCGCAGGATGCGCTAAAAATATATATTGCTGCTGTCACACACAATAGTCCTTACAAGGACTTTTGGGTCTCTGGAATGTTTTTCTTATAAAAATAGTTTAAAATCATTCCCTACACTGTCCCTTCCTATGCTCAGCTCTCCTTGACTAGCTTTATAGCACCTGATGACGCGTTCCAGCCAGCCAATCACTGTGATGCCAGTAGCCAACATGGCTATGGCATTACAGTGCGTGCCAGTACCTGCCTGCACATTTATTGGCTGCTTAGCTTAGCTCGGCCAAGTACCGCCATGTGCCGGTCATCGAGATGTCCGAGCTGAACTGCTGTTCGGCCGAGCATGCTTGATCAACACTAATGGACATTAATACATTGTTCTCTGTGGTCACCACTAAAACTGTACCCTCATTCATTTCCGAATTTTCTGATGTATTTTCTGAGAGTATTAATCAGGAGTTACCTCCACAACGGGAGTATGTCTGTCCCGTCAATCTTAATCCCGGAGCTAAACTGCCCAAATCTTGGTTGTATAATCTTTCGGAACCCGAAAGAAAGGCCATGTGAGTGTATATCACCAAGAGTTTGGCAAAGGAACATATCAGACCATCCAAGTCCCCAGTGGATGCTGGATGTTCTCTAAATTGGATCTTAGGGGGGCATATAATCTGGTAAGGACCAAGGAGGGGGATGAGTGGAAGACTGCATTTAATACCCCTGAGGGTCATTTTGAAAATCTGGTCATGCCCTTTGGGTTAACCAATGCTCCAGCGGTTTTTCAACACTTTGTCAATGACCTCTTTCATCATCTGGTGGGGAAGTTTGTCATTGTATATCTTGATGACATACTAATTTATTTGCCAAATATGGACACTCATCAGGTTCATGTGAGACAGGTGTTACAGATCTTAAGAGAGAATAAGTTGTATGCCGAGATGGAGAAGTGTGTATTTGTTGTTTAGGAAGTGCAATTTCTGGGTTACCTGCTCTCATCCTCATGTTTTCGTATAGATCCCGAGAAGGTCTGTGCCGCTTCGACCCAAAATTCTGAAAGCGCTTATGCGGTTTTTGGGGTTCACCAACTACTACCGTAAATTAATCTTGAACTATTCATCGGTGGTTAAACCTTTAACAGACATGACTAGAAAAGGTGTTGATATTTCTATCTGGTCTGATGCGGCATTACAAACCTTTTCTGCTATGAAGGAATGTTTCGCTTCGGCCCCAATTCTGGTGCAACCGGACATGTCTCAGCCATTCATTGTAGAGGTTGACGCGTCTGAGGTAGGGTTGGGAGCAGTTCTGTTGCAGGGTCCTTCACCTAGTAAATGGCGCTCATGTGCTTTTTTCTCTAAAAAACTCTTGACTGCCGAAAGAAATTATGATGTGGGTAATAGAGAACTGCTTGCCATTAAGTTGGCTTTTGAGGAATGGCACCATTAGTTTGAAAGAGCAATTCATCCTATTACGGTGATTACAAACATCTGGCTTATCTGGGGACGGCTAAACGACTGAACCCAAGACAGGCCAGATGGTCGCTGTTTTTCAACAGATTTAACTTTAATGTTACCTACCACCTGTCATGGATGTCGTAGGGGAGAAACACTGATAAGACAACAAGAGGGAAGGGGAAAGACACTAGGCCTCACCGCTAGGGAAGGAAAAGGGTCACCACCTATAAAACCCTGCTCCTGGCCCTAACTCCTAACCGCATTTGCACCCATCGATGGTAGAGATGCCCATGCACAAGAACCTAGAGACCCTGGAGACCCTTGAATGCCCTAAAGGTAATGACAGGGCAGAGACAACATGTTCTTTCCAAGGTGAAGAAACAAGCGTATCGCTAAGGCCTAGTTAACAACAACCAAAGGGATAAGACAAAACAAGACAAGCGGAACACTTAACTTCTGAGGATGATGGAGGAATAGGAACACAATAGAACCACACACACCAGCTTTTCCAAAACCAAATGAATCTATCCAGAGCAAGAAGCGCTGGATAAAGCCAGACTAAATAGGGAGAGGTAATGGTCACATGATCCGCACCTGAACAGGAGGCATGGGCACACCAGCAACACACAAAGTCAAACCAAAATCCAATCACTTATGTGAAGCCAGTCTTTCAGACCTTCTAACACCTGTCCTGGGTGTGACACTGCCCTGGGGTTAAGAACGTTAAGGCAGATGCTATGAAGTGCAGCTTTTCTGGGGGGAAGAATGATTCTAAAGATCCTAGTCCTATTTTGTCTGAAGGGGTAGCTATATCCACCCTATATCCTGACCTTGAGGCAAAGGTGTTAGAGGCCCACGAAGATGCACCAGACTCTTGTCCTCCGGGGAAATTGTTTTTTTCCAAATTACGTCACAAGGTATTTGAGGAACATCACTGTACGGTACTTTCTCTGCACCGTGGGAGTAGATCCACTGTTGACTTAATCTCTCGTAGATTTTGGTGGCCGGGGTTGGTGGGTGTGTTGAGGACTATGTGTCAGCCTGTTGTACCTGTGCACGAGCTAAGGTGACACATACTTGGCCTTCCAGATCTCTGCTTCCGTTGCCCATCCCGTCCAGACCTTGGACTCTTCGAGAAAGACCGTGATTCTGGTGGTAGTCGATTGTTTTAGTAAAATTGCACATTTTATAGCATTACCAAGTCTCCCCAATGCTAAAACTCTTGCACAGGTGTTTGTCGACAACATCGTGAAACTACATGGCATTCCCTCTGATGTGGTGTCTAATAGAGGGACTCCGTTTTTTCCCCCAGATTCTGGAAAGCATTCTGTACTCGTCTGGGGGTACAATTGTCCTTTTCTTCTGCTTTTCATCCTTAGTCGAATGGACAGACTGAACGCTCTAATGAGAATCTGGAGACTTACTTGATATGTTTTGTTTCAGAGAATCAGGAAGACTGGTCTTCATTTTTAGCGTTAGTTGAGTTTGCCATAAATAACCGTAGATAGGAGTCCACTAATAAGTCACAGTTTTTGGGGGAATATGGGTTCCATCCACAGTTTGGCATATTTTCTGGTGCTCAAACTTCCGGCATTCCTGAGGAGGAACGATTTTCCTCTTCTTTGTCTTCTATTTGGCGGTAAATTCAAAATAGCCTGAAAAAAAATGGGCAACAGGTATAAGTGTGTGGCTGACAGGAGACGTATGAGTGGTCCAGACCTGAGAGTGGGTGATTTTGTGTGGCTGTCCACAAGAAACATTAAGCTTAAGGTACCTTCTTGGAAGTTGGGCCCAAGTTTTATTGGTCCATAGAAGAGAACTGCCATTGTTAACCCTGTAGCCTTCCATCTTGAACTTCCTCAGGCTTTAAAAATCCATAACGTATTTCATAAGTAGTTGTTAAAGAAATGTGTCGAACCTGTTGAGCCGTCCTCCTTGCCTCCCCACTCCTCCTTGCCTCCCCACTCATGGTTTAGAATTTCAAATCAGCAGGATTGTGGACTCCCGGGTTCTCCCTAGATCCCTCCAGTATCTCGTCCACTGGAGATGGACCAGAGGAGAGGATGTGGGTTAAAGCAGCCAATTTTAATGCTAGTCGCCTGGTGAGAGCTTTTCACAGAGCTCATCCTGATAAGGTCGGTCCTGGGTGCCCAGAGGTCACTTGTAGAAGGGGGTTACTGTGACGGTCCCGCATGTGAAAGATGTCAGGAGATCAGGGAGACTGGCTGAGCAGGGAGGAATCTAACTGCCTCTTTGATTACTCCTGATTCAGCGATGCTGGTCTTGACCACTCCCCCTGTTTCACATGTAGCATAATGATTTTACACCTCTCCTATTTAGGGTCCATTCACACGTTCGTGGAATGGGTCCGCATCCATTCCGCAATTGTGCAGAACCGGTGCGGACCTATTCATTATCTATAGGGACTGAATGGATGGGGATCGCACACTATGTGCTTTCCGCATCCGCATGTCCGGAGAGCGCCCCTAAATAAATATAACATGTCCTATTCTTGTCCGCAATTATAGGCAGTTCTATGGGGGTGCCGGCCGGGTGTATTGCGGATCCCCCATAACAGTGCCCCCCAATAACAGTGTCATCCACAGTGTCCCCAAAACAGTGACATCTACAGAGACCCCCAAAACAGTGTCATCCACAGTGCTCCCCTATAACAATTTCATCCACAGTGCTCCCCTATAACAATTTCATCCACAGTGCCCCCCATAACAACTTCATCCACAGTGCCCCCCCATAACAACTTCATCCACAACGCCCCCCATAACAATGTCATCAACAGTGCTTCCCCATAAGTGTCATCCACAGCGCTCCCCCATAACAATGTCATCTACAGTGCCCCCCATAACAATGTCATCCACAGCGCCCCATAACAATGTCATCCACAGTGCCCCCCATAAGCTTCATCCACAGCACCCCATAACAATGTCATCCACAGTGCCCCCCCATAAGTGACATCCACAGTGCCCCCATAACAATGTCATCCATAGCTTCCCCCATAATGTCATCCACAGTGCCCCCCAAAACAGTGTCATCCACAGCGCTCCCTTATAACAGTGTCATCCACAGTTCCCCCTCTATAACAATGTCATCTACAGCTTCACGCATAACAATGTCATCCACAGCACCGCCATAACAGTGACATCCACAGCGCCTCCATAACAGTGACATCCACAGTGTCCAAATAACAATGTCATCCACAGCGCCCCATAACAGTGACATCCACAGTGCCCCCATACAATGTCATCCACAGCGCCCCCATAACAGTGACATCCACAGTGTTAAATGAATTCGCCCACTGATCTCACACTGCCAACACACAGAGGGTGATGCCCCACATCATATACATTTCAGTTCAGCCCGGCCCAAATTAATGTAACCCTTTAAAAACACCAGTTACTTATTGAAATCGGTGACAGTGTCCATCTCTCCACTTTGCTGACAGTTCTTGTGCCCAGAACCTGTTTGGGCTGAACTCCCCTGCATATGGTGTGAGATCAGTGCCTGAATTCATTTCAGTCTTTAAATCACACTTTTCTGCCCATTTTGTGCCCGTCTTTTGTATTTTAATGCGACTTTCATCTGATTTCCCCTCGTAGCGCTCACTGCAACTTTTGAATAAGAAACCAACTTCAGCCTTATGTCCTGTATTTATATATCCTTGGGGGTGTGATCCTCATCTTGTAGTGCCACTCATTTTTATCCAGTCATGTTTTTAGTGATTTTTAGAAAAGTAGGAATTTTTATGTTTTGGGCGTTCCAGTCCCCTGCTCCAGTCCAAGTCTCTGAGATATCCTGGACATGTCTTCTATATAGTGCCCCCTGCTCCAGTCCACATCTGAGATCTCCTGGATATGTCTTCTATATAACGCCCCCTGCTCCAGTCCACATCTGAGATCTCCTGGATATATTGTGTATATAACGCCCCCTGCTCCAGTCCACATCTGAGATCTCCTGGATATGTCTTCTATATATTGCCCCCTGCTCCAGTCCACATCTGAGATCTCCTGGATATTGTCACGACCATGGTCATGGTCGTGACTCCTGAACCTGCACGCTGTTGCCTACGGTCTGGTTTGGTTGTTCAACCACAGGTGAGGGCCGCTAGTATGTTGCTTCACTTGTGGTTGCCGCTGGCAACATAAGGAATGTGGCAGTAGAGCAGCTGGAGCTGGTTGCTAGGCTGCTCGCTGTCATAGCATGCGGTTGTCTCAGGCAACTTGTGTTATATGTGTGCACTTTCCCTGTTTGGTGTGCACGGGGTTTATTTGTGTGTTCACTTCCCCATTAAGTTGCTGTCTTCCCTTGCCTGGTTTTGGAAGGGTTAATTCCCTTCTTTCTCTGTGAACACTGGGTGTGTCTGAGTGTGGGTGTGGTTACTTGGGGCTATTTAGCTCCTGCTGATGCCAGTATCTGAGGGGGTACTTCAGCCATGGTTAGCTGGAGTCATCCTCCTGGTTATTTACCATCTGCCAGTGAGGGCCACCCTTGTGGTCATAAGTATAAGTTATTTATGATGTTATTTTATGTTTATGTGGTGTTTATTATTACTGCGGCTATGGATCTGGGTTCCTGTGTGTTTATGTGTGTGTGCTGTGTCCCTTTATGTTTGGGTGTGGACACAAGCTTGTGAGCATGGGATCCAGTCAGTGTGTCTGTGGCAGGTAGGTGTGGAAGTGCTTTTCACCCTCCTGCCATATCCATGGGTTGTTCATGTTTCTACCCCTTTGCAGCTTGGCCAGTTTAGACTCCTGTCTGTCCGTATCCAGGAGGAACAGGTTGTCTACCCAGCTCCTAGCTCAGGGATCTGCGGAGGGTTAGTAGGGATCCGAGGTTCCTGAGTATGAGCCCTCCTACCATGAAGGTCGGCTGATACAGCTAGGACTCAGGGTCAGATTAGGGATGCGCTAGGAGGCGACCTGCTCCCTAACTCTGTTGTCCAGTTCAAGCAGCTTCCACTTTACTTAGCATCACAAGGATTAGAGTTACCCCCACTCTAATCCGTGACAGATATATTGTGTATATAACGCCCCCTGCGCCAGTCCACATGTCACAACCAGACAGCTGAGATGCTTTGACAGAGGCCTTTCAGAACCTCCTCCTTGAGTTTTCTTTGTTGTGGTATTCAGTTCCTCATCTCGTTAGCCTCTCTCAGCTGTCATGTAGTTGGACTGATTGCTTCCCTTTAAATTCCTCCCCATAATGCTTTACTGGGCGGCTTATACTTCTTCCTGGAGTGTGTGTGCATGCTGATCCTGTTTCCCAGTCTGCTACAAAGTTAAGTGCTGTACATTTATCTGTTATTTTCTGTTTGCTGGATCCCAGGTGACCCTGACTCCCTCCGTGTCTGGTGTAGGGAGCCGGTGGTCGTGTCCCCTCACTATTGTAGGGTGTTCAGGGGTTATATAGTCGAGGTACGTGGATATGCAACCATCCACCTTTGGGATCTTTGCATAGGCTGAGCAGCCAGGGAAAGTGCGAGGTCTTGTGCAGGGGTCTCCCTTTTGGTTCCTTAGCTTTGGATCCAGTGAGTCATATATGCATGTTGCATTGTCTTGTTTCCTGTACACCGTCCGTGACATTATAAGCCGCCAAAACCATCTCAAGCATGGATCCGGTTTCACTTTTGGCTGAACGCCTTCAGGGTCTTTCATTGGAGGTAGCTGATCTCCGCAGGACTTTTTCTCAGCTTCAAGTGACCGGTTCAGCTGCCGTTCATGGAGTTTGTTCTGAGCCTAAGATCTCGCTCCCGGATACGTTTTCCCGGGGGTAGTGAGAATTTTGTGCGTTTTAGAGAGGCTTGCAAACTCCATTTTCGCCTTCTTCCCCATTCCTCTGGTGATGAGGAACGGAGGGTGGAGATCATTATATCGCTGCTCAGGGGTAACGCTCAGTCCTGGGCCTTTTCGCTGCCGGAGGGGGCACGGCCCCTCCGTTCAGTGGATGAATTCTTTTTAGCCCTGGGTCAGATATATGATGATCCGGATCGTATTGCTCTGGCTGAGTCTAGACTATGTCTATTATGCCAGGGTAAACAATCCGCAGAGATATACTGCTCAGAATTTCGGAGATGGGCAGCTGATACTGGTTGGGATGATGCTGCACTCCGAAGTCAATTTTGCCATGGTCTTTCAGAGGGATTGAAAGATGCATTTGCCTTTCATGAAAGGCCTATTTCCTTGGACTGTGCTATGTCTCAGGCCGTTCGTATTGACAGGCGTCTTAGAGAGAGAGGAGAGATCTCTCCTTCCT
Organism: Bufo gargarizans; assembly: GCF_014858855.1. Taxonomy (NCBI): domain Eukaryota; kingdom Metazoa; phylum Chordata; class Amphibia; order Anura; family Bufonidae; genus Bufo; species Bufo gargarizans. Next base: position 22,699,342 of record NC_058085.1, read on the forward strand.
GTCATACTCAGTCCCAGGACAGTGCAGCGGTCCCAGGGGGACCAGGGGTCTCAGTCGCTGTCAGCCCCTTCTGAGCAGGAGCCCATGCAGCTGGGGTTGATTGCTTCTGACAATAGAAGATTCAGCTCGCATGGGAGGGTTTGTTTTTGTTGTGGAGGTATAAATCATTTGGCAAATGTTTGTCCCTCTAGGAGATTCAGGCAGTTCTCTGGGAGTAATAAAGAAACAAAGAGGAAAAAATCTTTTAAAAATGTTCCGTCTGTTACTATTGGCAGGGTTGAGACGGAAATTGAAGGTTTTCCGTTTGCTTGTAGTTCCCGTTTTGTCCTGCCTGCTAGGGTGGCGCTAGAGAGCAAGAGCATTTTTTGTGAGATTTTTGTGGATAGTGGAGCAGCGGTCAATCTCATTGATAGTCAATTTGCAATAACTCATGGTTTCCAGGTGTGCACTTTGGGAAAGGATATTCCTGTTTTTGCTATTGATTCCGCTCCACTTTCTCAGAAATCATTAAAGGGCATAGTTCACAATATCCGTTTAATTGTGAGTGATGCTCATGTTGAGGATGTGTCATGTTTCGTCCTTAGCGGTTTGCCTACTCCTCTAGTGTTGGGGCTACCCTGGCTCACTAAACATAATCCCACCATTGATTGGCAAGCGAGGGAAATAAATGGTTGGAGTGACTTTTGCAGAGAGAATTGCCTCACGACATCTGTTTCTGAGGTTGCTACTAAGACTGTACCATCTTTTCTCTCTGAATTTTCGGATGTCTTCTCTGAGAGTGGAGTTCAGGATTTGCCCCCGCACAGGGAGTACGATTGCCCTATTAATCTCATCCAAGGCGCCAAGCTGCCTAAATCTCGTTTATACAATCTTTCCCAACCTGAAAGGATCGCTATGCGTGCTTATATCTCTGAGAGTCTGAGAAAAGGACACATACGACCCTCGAAGTCACCTGTTGCCGCTGGTTTTTTCTTTGTTAAGAAAAAAGATGGTTCTTTAAGACCTTGTCTGGATTTCAGGGAGCTGAACAGTATCACTATTCGTGACCCTTATCCGCTTCCTCTGATCCCGGACCTGTTTAACCAGGTTGTTGGGGCTAAAGTCTTTTCCAAATTAGATCTAAGAGGGGCATACAACCTGGTCAGAGAAGGAGACAAATGGAAGACGGCCTTCAATACCCCTGAGGGCAATTTTGAAAATTTGGTTATGCCTTTTGCTTTGATGAATGCCCCAGCCGTTTTTCAGCATTTCGTGAACAGCATTTTTTATCATTTGATGGGAAAATTTGTATTAGTGTATTTGGATGACATTTTGATTTTTTCTCCTGATTTCAAAACTCATAAGGAACATTTACGTCAGGTCTTGCTCATTCTGCGGGAGAATAAATTATATGCGAAACTGGAAAAATGTGTGTTTGCGGTTCCAGAAATTCAATTTCTGGGGTTTCTTCTCTCCGCTTCTGGTTTTCGCATAGACCCCGAGAAGGTCCGCGCTGTGCTTGAGTGGGAGCTTCCTGAGAATCGGAATGCGCTGATGCGTTTTTTGGGCTTTGCCAATTATTACAGGAAGTTTATTTTGAATTATTCCTCTATTGTTAAACCACTCACTGATATGACCAGAAAGGTCTTCTTGGTCGGTAGAGGCGCGTAAGGCTTTTTCTAATATCAAGAAGAGTTTTGCTTCCGCTCCCATCTTGGTGCAACCTGATATTTCTTTACCCTTCATAGTTGAGGCTGATGCTTCTGAGGTGGGCGTGGGTGCGGTCTTGTCTCAGGGTTCCTCTCATGCCAAATGGTGACCGTGTGCATTTTTCTCAAAAAAACTCTCCTCCGCAGAGAGAAATTACGATGTGGGAGATAGGGAGTTGTTGGCCATCAAGTTGGCTTTTGAGGAATGGCGCCATTGGCTGGAGGAAGCCAGACACCCTATTACCGTGTTTACTGACCATAAAAATCTGGCCTACTTGGAGTCAGCCAAGCGTCTGAACCCGAGACAGGCCAGATGGTCTTTGTTCTTTTCAAGATTTAATTTTGTTGTCACGTTCCGCCCTGGAGTTAAGAATGTGAAGGCAGATGCCCTGTCACTTTGTTTTCCGGGAGGCAGGAATTTGAGTCGGTTGAGGGTTTTGTGGCAGCCTGCGAGACTTGCGCTCGTGCCAAAGTCCCTCATTCACGGCCATCAGGTCCTCTCCTTCCCTTACCCATTTCTTCCCGTCCTTGGACACATCTGTCCATGGACTTCATAATGGACCTGCCTCGTTCCTCGGGGAAGACTGTGATTCTGGTGGTGGTGGACCGTTTTAGCAAAATGGTGCATTTCATCCCTTTTCCTGGTTTGCCCAATGCTAAGACGCTGGCGCAGGCATTTATTGATCACATTGTCAAATTGCACGGTATTCCTTCAGACATAGTCTCTGATAGGGGCACGCAGTTTGTTTCCAGATTCTGGAAGGCTTTCTGTTCTCGCTTGGGGGTTCGGTTGTCATTCTCTTCTGCTTTCCACCCGCAGTCGAATGGCCAGACAGAGCGCGTCAATCAGAATCTGGGGACATATCTGCGCTGTTTTGTGGCGGAGAATCAAGAGGATTGGTGTTCTTTTTTGTCCCTTGCTGAGTTTGCTTTAAATAACCGTCGTCAGGAGTCCTCTGATAAGTCACCATTTTTTGGTGCATATGGGTTTCATCCGCAGTTTGGGACTTTCTCGGGAGAGGGGTCTTCTGGTTTACCTGATGAGGACAGATTCTCCTCGTCTTTGTCATCTATTTGGCAAAAGATTCAGGATAATCTAAAGAGCATGAGTGAGAGATATAAGCGTGTGGCAGATGAGACGTGTGCTTGGTTCGTACCTGAATGTTGGTGATCTGGTGTGGTTGTCTACCAAGAATATCAAATTGAAGGTTCCCTCCTGGAAGTTGGGTCCTAGGTTTATTGGGCCTTACAAAATCCTGTCTGTCATCAATCCTGTTGCCTACCGTCTTGATCTTCCTCAGACTTGGAAGATCCATAATGTTTTTCATAAGTCCTTATTGAAACCTTATGTTCAACCCATTGTACCCTCGCCTTTGCCTCCTCCTCCGATTATGGTTGATGGGAATCTTGAATTTCAGGTCTCTAGGATTGTGGATTCTCGTCTTGTCCACGGTTCTCTTCAGTACCTTGTTCATTGGGAGGGTTATGGTCCTGAGGAGAGTCTCATCAGGGCTTTCCATAGGTCCCATCCTGAGAAGGTGGGTTCTGAGTGTCCGGAGTCCACTCGTAGAGGGAGGGGTACTGTCACAACCAGACAGCTGAGAAGCTCTGACAGAGGCTTTTCAGAACCTCCTCCTTGAGTTTTCTTTGTTGTGGTATTCAGTTCCTCATCTCGTTAGCCTCTCTCAGCTGTCATGTAGTTGGACTGATTGCTTCCCTCTAAATTCCTCCCCATAATGCTTTACTGGGCGGCTTATACTTCTTCCTGGAGTGTGTGTGCATGCTGATCCTGTTTCCCAGTCTGCTACAAAGTTAAGTGCTGTACATTTATCTGTTATTTTCTGTTTGCTGGATCCCAGGTGACCCTGACTCCCTCCGTGTCTGGTGTAGGGAGCCGGTGGTCGTGTCCCCTCACTATTGTAGGGTGTTCAGGGGTTATATAGTCGAGGTACGTGGATATGCAACCATCCACCTTTGGGATCTTTGCATAGGCTGAGCAGCCAGGGAAAGTGCGAGGTCTTGTGCAGGGGTCTCCCTTTTGGTTCCTTAGCTTTGGATCCAGTGAGTCATATATGCATGTTGCTTTGTCTTGTTTCCTGTACACCGTCAGTGACACCACATCTGAGATCTCCTGGATATGTCTTCTATATAACGCCCCTGCTCCAGTCCACATCTGAGATGTCCTGGATATATTGTGTATACAACGCCCCTGTTCAAGTCCACATCTCTGAGATCTCTTGGATATGTCTTCTATATAATGCCCCCTGCTCCAGTCCACATCTGAGATCTCCTGGATATATCGTGTATATAACGCCTCCTGTTCAAGTCCACATCTCTGAGATCTTTTTGATATGTCTTCTATATAATGTCCCGTGCTCCAGTCCATAACGCTGAGATCTCCTGGATATGTCTTCTATATAACTCCCCCTGCTCCAGTCCATGTCTCTCACATCTCCTGGATATGTCTTCTATATAATGCCCCCTCCTCCAGTCCATACCTCTGAGATCTCCTGGATATGTCTTCTATATAATGCCCCCTGCTCCAGCCCACTTCTCTGATATCTCCTGGCTATGTCTTCTATATAACTGTCACAGATAGAGTGTGGGAAGAAGACTCGCACCGAAAGGGGACAGGAACTAGGCCTGGAAACTAGGGTAAAGGAAAAGGTCACCTCCTAGGAAAGCCCTGACTACCTATCAATATGAGCTGACCTCGATGGTAGGAAAGCTCATACACAGGAACCTTGAGCCCTACAAAACCCTGCAAGGCCCTGAAATAGTGTAAGAGCATGAGAGACGACCCATTCCTCCACTAGATTGATGAACAGGAGTCTCGCTCAGGCCTAAATACAAACAACAGGGAAATTTAACAATCAATATACAAATAGGGAAGACAAGACTTAGCTTCAATGAGAACAACAGCAGCATCAGGAGCTCAGCAGAGATCCAAACAACCAGTTAGCTTGAAATCCAGGGAGAGAAACTATAAATCGCTTCCCTTAGAGGGAGAGACAGCACTAAATAGGCAAGGTCAGATGACCAAATATACAACACCTGAAGCAAGGGGTGTGGCCAAACAACAACAAATTCCCAATTGATCTACAAGGAACTTGTAAGATCAACATGTTGCCAGTTTTTCTGATCTCCTGACACCTGTCATAGGAACGTTCATGACAATAACATCCCCTGCTCCAGTCCACATCTCTGAGATCTCCTGGATATTTCTTCTATATAACCTCCCCTACTTCAGTCACTGTCTCAGATCTCCTGGATATATCTTCTATATAACGCCCCCTGCTCCAGTACACATCTCAGATCTCCTGGATATGTCTTCTATATAACGACCCCTGCTCCAATCCTTGTTTCTGAGACCTCCTGTATATGTTTTCTATATAATGTCTCCTGCTCCAGTCCATGTCTCTGAGATCTCCTGGATATGTCTTCTATATAACACCCCCTGTTCCAGGCTTTTTTTGTACCTGAGGAAGGCCGCCCTTGAAATGCATTATATACTAGAACCAATCTCTTGGGTTTTGTATTTTATGTTATTATCTTTAGGCTGGTGTCCTGCCCCAGAAGCTGCGTCTTTACTTCCTGCTTCATGTTCTCTGGAATTTGTAGATTAGGCTGAGTTCACACTTCAGTTATTTGATCAGTTATTTCCATCAGTTATTGTGAGCCAAAACCTGGTGCAGGAGAAAAACACCGAACAAGTGCAGATCTTCCCATTACACCTGATCTCTGAGTCGCTTCACTGCTGGTCTGGGCTCAATAACTGAAGGAAATAACTGCAGTGTGAACTTGGCCTTAGGGGCGGATGGAGCTGTGTATCTTTGTGGCTGTGGAGCCTTATATGTGTGGATGTGATGAGTGTTCCACTTACCTGGGGGCAGGCATGTCCTCCTCTGACAACCCTTCACTATGGAGCCTCCTGGGCTGTAATTTCTACCACCATGCAGTAGGGTAATGGCTAAATACTATATTTGGTAAAGACCTGATAACGTCACAACATCACGTGGCACTTCTAGATCACGTGGATCAGAGACAGGAGAGCTGGGCTATTTTTCATAGGGCTCATGGAGCTTGCCAGTGTCAGCAGCGCGGGGAATGAACTGAAAACCTCCTGCAGTGCTGTAGAAGTACACGGAACCCTACTAATTTAGTAACTTATTGTGTAGTAAAACTGTTGGGAATATGCTGTGAGGGATTGTACACCGAGATGTGGAGGGACTGTGCACTGAGATGTGTGTGTGTGTGTGTGTGTGTGTGTGTGGTGTGTGTGTGTGTGGGGGGGGGGGGGGGGTTGCTGTGAGGGACTGTACACTGAGAAGTGGGGGCTGTGAGGGATTGTACACAGATCTGCAGGGACTGTACACTGAGATGTGTGGGGGAGGGGGGCTGTGAGGGATTGTACACTGAGATGTGGGGGGTGAAGGCTTAAATAGAATAAGGTATATGATCTGTATGCGGGACAGGATGCTGGGTGACATCATACCAGAGGGAGAATATGTTTACATTAGCCTTATGTCCATATAGGGAATGGAGTCTGCCCAGCAACAGTGATTATGTGAATCATATCTGTTTCCAATATGTGTGGAAGAATGTCTATAAAGGTGCTGAATTCCGAGAATTAAAGCAGAACGGTTTCAGAAACACGCCTGTGTGTATCTTATTGAGACCAGTTCTCCGAGGACCTGTCTGTGACAAACAAAGGAAGAATCAGGGTGCATTAAGAAGCAGATTTCTTTCAGCTGGGAGCTCTGTCCGGGATAGAACAATACAGCTTCTCAGTAAGTACGGAACATTCCTGTTGTTAACGACTGGGGACATTCGATGCTTTCCGAACAAAAACATGCTGTTTCTTCTATTTTGAATCCACTTCAGACTCACTGAAAGGAATAGTACCTATCTTTAGGCAAGATAGACTATAAATAGACTACTGGCCAAGTCTAACAGATAAATTCTTTAGGGAAGAATTTGAAAGAGGAATTCTTTAGGGAAGGATTTAAAAGAGGAATTCTTTTTGGAAGAATTCAAATACTGTCTGCACCCTGTTTTTTTTTTTTTTTTTCTTGTCAGCAAATTTCTATTGCTTCTTATCTGTCGCTTTCTTTATGCTCTCTTGTATTTTATGATGTTATGAAGCATTAAGTAATTTTTATGCTGAAGGTAAGCAGCAAACGATACTGTGAAAACTGTACTAACTTTATTGTGTGTGTCCTGGATAACTGTAAGACGCCCCACTATTTTAGCGAGGGGAACCCGCTAACCCAAAACTGGTGAATGCAAGTGACAGTTTGAAGGGATAATACTAACAGTCCGTTGAGAAGGAAGTTGAGCATAGACATAAGTCCTCTAACCCAGTTGACAGGAATTGACGGAGCCTTTACGGTTCAGTACAGCCAGTCCTGGGGAGAGTTCAGCTCTGCTTCCGTCTCACTTCAGTTATAAGAAATGGGTGCAAAACAAGGAAAGGTCTCTCCACCCCCTCCAAATGTAGGTAAAACATGTAAGGATTATGTAGCCCAGGTCTGTGGTACAAATTATTATTTAGTTAGTCCCTGGGTGGATAATATGGCAGGATGGACAGAGGGGATGAAGAGTATAAATTTGTTCCCTCAGGAAGGGGCTAATGACACCTTCCATATGGATATGGTAAAAGGGTTATGATTGGGTGACACTGAAGCTTACCCATTGTGAGGAAGTGACAGGCCTCATGGTTGTTAAGGGAGATATATGGCAGGATTTGCTGTGTCTTCCCCAGAATCACCAGGTCTGAAGAAAGACCAGGTGCAGTAATCACCTGGGGATAAAGGAATCCTCAGAGTGAGAGGAGGTGGGGACTTGCACACAGAAGGCTGGAGTGGCTCTGTGTGGTCTGAGCCAGGAGGGCTGAGAGACCACTATCCCCCAAGAGACACTAGTGTGGGAGCAACCTGGAGGCTGCTGGAGGTTGGGCTGGGAAAGCCGCATCTCATCACGGGTGTGAACTGTGTTATGCTTTAGGTGAGTCAGGGAAACCTATGTGTTTAGATAGGGCCCTGACGGGCAAGGTATTTTATTTTGGCTTTGTGTGTTTTTGCTTTATGCCGTGTGCCACAATAAAGCACAGTTTGGCCTCTAAATCCTGGTGTCTGTGAAGACGTGTGTGATTGCAACCCCTGGAAAAGAGCCAATCCCCTACACCATATTATGGTCCGGACCTGCAGTATATCAAGTTGGGAGGGGAAAATTGGCTTACTTATGCACTATATTGGTATGATAGTGTTAAAGATGTGTGAATTTTATTCTATATTTTGTATATCTAGGATTGTAATGAGTTAAATTTTTCTACTTCCAGGTGCCCAGCCACCCCCCTCTTTGTTTCAAGACTGGAGAGGAGAGAGAGGGGGGCAAAGAGCTGTGCTGTGGGAAGTGTCTGATTTCTCATCTTTCTACAGGTGTCCCATAGAGTGTGGTGGAATGCGTAGGCCAATTATATGGCTTGATGATATGTATATATTATTCACTGCCTATATATTGTTCACTGGAACAGGCCATTGTCAGATATTTTGGCCCTGGCACCCAGACAGAGGAGAGAGGTCCCATAGCAGAGAATCAGGCTTCATGTCATAGCAGAGAATCAGGCTTCACATCACCCACCACTGGAACAGGCCATTGTCAGATATTTTGGCCCTGGCACCCAGACAGAGGAGAGAGGTCCCATAGCAGAGAATCAGGCTTCATGTCATAGCAGAGAATCAGGCTTCATGTCATAGCAGAGAATCAGGCTTCATGTCACCCAACACTGGAACAGGCCACTGTCAGATATTTTTAGGCCCCGGCACCCAGACAAAGGAGAGAGGTCCCATAGCAGAGAATCAGGCTTCATGTCATAGCAGAGAATCATGCTTCATGTCACCCACCACTGGAACAGGCCATTGTCAGATATTTTTAGGCCCCGGCACCCAGACAGAGGAGAGAGGTCCCATAGCAGAGAATCAGGCTTCATGTCACCCAACACTGGAACAGGCCACTGTCAGATATTTTTAGGCCCCAGCACCCAGACAGAGGAGAGGTTCATTCAACTTTGGGTTGCCCCGCAATATAATGGTAAAATGAAAATAAAAATAGGATTGAATGAGGAAGTGCCCTGGAGTACAATAATATATGGTTATGGGGAGGTAGTTATAAATGTCTAATCTGCACAAGGGATGGACAGGTTCTGTGGGATCCATGCCTGGTTCATTTTTATGAACGTCAGCTTGTCCAGATTGGCTGTAGACAGGCGGCTGCGTTTGTCTGTAATGACGCCCCCTGCCGTGCTGAATACACGTTCAGACAAAACGCTGGCCGCCGGGCAGGCCAGCACCTCCAAGGCATAAAAGGCTAGCTGTGGCCACGTGGACAATTTGGAGACCCAGAAGTTGAATGGGGCCGAACCATCAGTCAGTACGTGGAGGGGTGTGCACACGTACTGTTCCACCATGTTAGTGAAATGTTGCCTCCTGCTAACACGTTCCGTATCAGGTGGTGGTGCAGTTAGCTGTGGCGTGTTGACAAAACTTTTCCACATCTCTGCCATGCTAACCCTGCCCTCAGAGGAGCTGGCCGTGACACAGCTGTGTTGGCGACCTCTTGCTCCTCCTCTGCCTTCGCCTTGGGCTTCCACTTGTTCCCCTGTGACATTTGGGAATGCTCTCAGTAGCGCGTCTACCAATGTGCCCTTGTACTCGCGCATCTTCCTATCACGCTCCAGTGCAGGAAGTAAGGTGGATACATTGTCTTTGTACCGTGGATCCAGCAGGGTGGCAACCCAGTAGTCCACACACGTTAAAATGTGGGCAACTCTGCTATCGTTGCGCAGGCACTGCAGCATGTAGTCGCTCATGTGTGCCAGGCTGCCCAGAGGTAAGGACAAGCTGTCCTCTGTGGGAGGCGTATCGTCATTGTCCTGCGTTTCCCCCCAGCCACGCACCAGTGATGGGCCCGAGCTGCGTTTGGTGCCAACCCGCTGTGAACATGCTTCACCCTCATCCTCCTCCACCTCCTCCTCATCCTCGTCCTCCTCGTCCTCCAGTAGAGTGCCCTGGCTGGCCACATTTGTACCTGGCCTCTGCTGTTGCAAAAAACCTCCCTGAGTCACTTCGAAGAGACTGGCCTGAAAGTGCTAAAAATGACCCCTCTTCCTCCTCCTCCTCCTCCTGGGCCACTACATTTACCCAGTGTGCAGTTAGGGAGATATAGCGTCCCTGGCCGTGCTTACTGGTCCACGTATCTGTGGTTAGGTGGACCTTGCCACAGATGGCATTGCGCAGTGAACACTTGATTTTATCGGATACTTGGTTGTGCAGGGAAGGCACGGCTCTCTTGGAGAAGTAGTGGCGGCTGGGAACAACATACTGTGGGACAGCAAGCGACATGAGCTGTTTGAAGCTGTCTGTGTCCACCAGCCTGAATGACAGCATTTCATAGGCCAGTAGTTTAGAAATGATGGCATTCAGGGCCAGGGATCGAGGGTGGCTAGGTGGGAATTTACGCTTTCTCTCAAATGTTTGTGAGATGGAGAGCTGAACGCTGCCGTGTGACATGGTTGAGATGCTTGGTGACGGAGGTGGTGGTGTTGGTGGTACATCCTCTGTTTGGTGGGCGGCAGGTGCCAACGTTCCTCCAGAGGCGGAGGAAGAGGCCGAGGCGGCAGCAGCAGAAGAGGCCGAGGCAGCAACAGCAGAAGAGGTAGCAGGGGGAGCCTGAGTGAGTTCCTTGTTTTTAAGGTGTTTACTCCACTGCAGTTCATGCTTTGCATGCAGGTGCCTGGTCATGCAGGTTGTGCTAAGGTTCAGAACGTTAATGCCTCGCTTCAGGCTCTGATGGCACAGCGTGCAAACCACTCAGGTCTTGTCGTCAGTATATTGTTTGAAGAAGTGCCATGCCAGGGAACTCCTTGAAGCTGCCTTTGGGGTGCTCGGTCCCAGATGGCGGCAGGTTAGTAGCAGGCGGAGTCTCTTGGCGGCGGGTGTTCTGCTTTTGCCCACTGCTCCCTCTTTTGCTACGCTGTTGGCTCGGTCTCACCACTGCCTCTTCCTCCGAACTGTGAAAGTCAGTGGCACGACCTTCATTCCATGTGGGGTCTAGGACCTCATCGTCCCCTGCATCGTCTTCCACCCAGTCTTCCTCCCTGACCTCCTGTTCAGTCTGCACACTGCAGAAAGAAGCAGCAGTTGGCACCTGTGTTTCATCATCATTAGAGACGTGCTGAGGTGGTATTCCCATGTCCTCATCATCAGGAAACATAAGTGGTTGTGCGTCAGTGCATTCTATGTCTTCCACCACTGGGGAAGGGCTAGGTGGATGCCCTTTGGAAACCCTGCCAGCAGAGTCTTCAAACAGCATAAGAGACTGCTGCATAACTTGAGGCTCAGACAGTTTCCCTGATATGCATGGGGGTGATGTGACAGACTGATGGGCTTGGTTTTCAGGCGCCAGCTGTGCGCTTTCTGCAGAAGACTGGGTGGGAGATCATGTGAACGTGCTGGATCCACTGTCGGCCACCCAATTGACTAATGCCTGTACCTGCTCAGGCCTTACCATCCTTAGAACGGCATTGGGCCCCACCAAATATCGCTGTAAATTCTGGCGGCTACTGGGACCTGAGGTAGTTGGTTCACTAGGACGTGTGGCTGTGGCAGAACGGCCATGTCCTCTCCCAGCACCAGAGGGTCCACTAACACCACCACGACCATGTCCGCGTCCCTTACTAGATGTTTTCCTCATTGTTACCGTTCACCCCAATAAGAAAAAAATTATTTGGCCCAATGTATTGAATTCAAATTCAGGCCTTTTTTTACAGACACCTAACACTCTCTGGCTATCTATTTAGGTACCGTATTACACTAATACAGGCACAGCAGTAACGACAGATTTAGCTGAATATAAATTGTAGGCCTATTATTTAGGCGCTGGATGACAGGTATACGTTTACGGACAGAATTAGACTTGGAAATGCACGGTAGCGTGTGAAGTTATTGAGGATGACCCTATCAGCACCTTCAATCTAATATACCCTTTTATGGATAGATTTAAAGTTGGCCTGATACAGCAGAAACCACTGATTTAGAGAATTTATAAGTTGGGAATTGTATTTCAACCCAGAACAAAAATATATCCTTTACCAGACAGCAGACAGTATTACAATTAGCTAGCCACAGCTGAAACACCAGATTTAGGGTATGTCACGGACGGTGTACAGGAAACAAGGCAAAGCAACATGTATAAATGACTCGCTGGATTTAAAAGCTAAGGAACCAAGGGAGACCCCTGCAGGAGACCTGGCACTTTCCCTGGCTGCTCAGCCTATGCAAAGATCCGAATGGTGGAGGTTTGCATATCCACGAACCTTGACTATAAAGCCCTGAGCACCCTACAATAGTAAGGGGACACGACCACCGGCTCCCTACACAAGATACGGAGGGAGTCAGGGTCACCTGGGATCCAGCAAACAGAAAATAACAGATAAAGGTACAACACTTAGCTTTGAAGCAAACAGGAGAACAGAGTCAGCATGCACACACACTCCAGGAAGTAGTATAAAAAGAAAAGCCTTCTGGGGAGGAATTTAAAGGGAAGCAATTAGTCCAACACATGACAGCTGAGAGAGGCTAACGAGAGGAGGAGCTGAATACCACAACACAGAAACTCAAGGAGGAGGTTCTGAAAGGCCTCTGTCAGAGCTTCTCAGCTGTCTGGTTGTGACAGTACCCCTCCCTCTACGAGTGGACTCCGGACACTCAGAACCCACCTTCTCAGGATGGGACCTATGGAAAGCCCTGATGAGACGAGAGGCCTTAATGTCCGTCACTGGGACCCACATCCTCTCCTCAGGACCATACCCCTCCCAATGAACAAGGTACTGAAGAGAACCGCGGACAAGACGAGAATCCACAATCCTAGAGACCTGAAATTCAAGATTCCCATCAACCATAATCGGAGGAGGAGGCAAAGGTGAGGGTACAATGGGTTGAACATAAGGTTTCAATAAGGACTTATGAAAAACATTATGGATCTTCCAAGTCTGAGGAAGATCAAGACGGTATGCAACAGGATTGATGACAGACAGGATTTTGTAAGGCCCAATAAACCTAGGACCCAACTTCCAGGAGGGAACCTTCAATTGATATTCTTGGTAGACAACCACACCAGATCACCAACATTCAGGTCCGGACCAAGCACACGTCTCTTATCTGCCACACGCTTATATCTCTCACTCATGTTCTTTAGATTATCCTGAATCTTTTGCCAAATAGATGACAAAGACGAGGAGAATCTGTCCTCATCAGGTAAACCAGAAGACCCCTCTCCCGAGAAAGTCCCAAACCAAAAAATGGTGACTTATCAGAGGACTCCTGACGACGGTTATTTAAAGCAAACTCAGCAAGGGACAAAAAAATAACACCAATCCTCTTGATTCTCCGCCACAAAACAGTGCAGATATGTCTCCAGATTCTGATTGACGCGCTCTGTCTGGCCATTCGACTGCGGGTGGAAAGCAGAAGAGAATGACAACCGAACCCCCAAGCGAGAACAGAAAGCCCTCCAGAATCTGGAAACAAACTGCGTGCCCCTATCAGAGACTATGTCTGAAGGAATACCGTGCAATTTGACAATGTGATCAACAAATGCCTGCGCCAGCGTCGTAGCATTGGGCAAACCAGGAAAAGGGATGAAATGCACCATTTTGCTAAAACGGTCCACCACCACCAGAATCACAGTCTTCCCCGAGGAACGAGGCAGGTCCGTTATGAAGTCCATGGACAGATGTGTCCAAGGACGGGAAGGAATGGGTAAGGGAAGGAGAGGACCTGATGGCCGTGAATGAGGGACTTTGGCACGAGCGCAAGTCTCGCAGGCTGCCACAAAACCCTCAACCGACTTACGAAGCGCAGGCCACCAGAATCTCCGAGCGATGAGATCCAGTGTGGCTCTTACCCCCGGGTGCCCAGCAAGGACCGTATCGTGGTGTTCTTTAAAAATCTTGTGTCTTAAAGCGAGAGGCACAAACAACCTCCCAGGAGGACAAAGATCAGGAGCCTCTGACTGGGCTGCCTGCACCTCTGCCTCCAATTCAGGAAAAAGAGCAGAGACCACCACATCTTCAGCCATAATGGGACCCGGGTCTTCAAAATTCCCGCCTCCCGGAAAACAGCGTGACAGGGCATCTGCCTTCACATTCTTAACTCCAGGGCGGAACGTGACAACAAAATTAAACCTAGAAAAGAACAACGACCATCTGGCCTGTCTCGGGTTCAGACGCTTGGCTGACTCCAAGTAGGCCAGATTTTTATGGTCAGTAAATACGGTAATAGGGTGTCTGGCTCCCTCTAGCCAATGGCGCCATTCCTCAAAAGCCAACTTGATGGCCAACAATTCCCTATCTCCCACATCGTAATTTCTCTCTGCGGAGGAGAGTTTTCTTGAGAAAAAGGCACACGGTCGCCAATTGGCAGGAGAGGAACCCTGAGACAAGACCGCCCCCACACCCACCTCAGAAGCATCAACCTCAACTATGAAGGGTAAAGAAACATCAGGTTGCACCAAGATGGGAGCGGAAGCAAAACTCTCCTTGATATCAGAAAAAGCCTTACGCGCCTCTACTGACCAAGAAGAAAAATCTACCCCCTTTCTGGTCATATCAGTGAGTGGTTTAACAATAGAAGAATAATTCAAAATGAACTTCCTGTAATAATTGGCAAAGCCCAAAAAACGCATCAGCGCCTTCTGATTCTCAGGAAGCTCCCACTCAAGCACAGCACGGACCTTCTCGGGGTCCATGCGAAAACCAGAAGCGGAGAGAAGAAACCCCAGAAATTGAATTTCTGGAACCGCAAACACACATTTTTCCAGTTTCGCATATAATTTATTCTCCCGCAGGATGAGCAAGACCTGACGTAAATGTTCCTTATGAGTTTTGAAATCGGGAGAAAAAATCAAAATGTCATCCAAATACACCAATACAAATTTTCCCATCAAATGATAAAAAATGCTGTTCACGAAATGCTGAAAAACGGCTGGGGCATTCATCAAACCAAAAGGCATAACCAAATTTTCAAAATGGCCCTCAGGGGTATTGAAGGCCGTCTTCCATTCGTCCCCTTCTCTGACCCTGACCAGGTTGTATGCCCCTCTTAAATCTAATTTGGAAAAGACTTTAGCCCCAACAACCTGGTTAAATAGGTCCGGGATCAGAGGAAACGGATAAGGGTCACGAATTGTGATATTGTTCAGCTCCCTGAAATCCAGACAAGGTCTTAAAGAACCATCTTTTTTCTTAACAAAGAAAAAACCAGCGGCAACAGGTGACTTCGAGGGTCGTATGTGTCCCTTTCTCAGACTCTCAGAGATATAAGCACGCATAGCGATTTAGGCAGCTTGGCGTCTGGGATGAGATTAATAGGGCAATCGTACTCCCTGTGCGGGGGCAAATCCTGAACTCCACTCTCAGAGAAGACATCTGAAAATTCAGAGAGAAAAGATGGTACAGTCTTAGTAGCAACCTCAGAAACAGATGTCATGAGGCAATTCTCTCTGCAAAAGTCACTCCAACCATTTATTTGCCTCGCTTGCCAATCAATGGTGGGGTTATGCTTAGTGAGCCAGGGCAGCCCCAACACCAGAGGGGTAGGTAAACCGCTAAGGACAAAACATGACACATCCTCAACATGAGCATCACTCACAATTAAACGGATATTGTGAACTATGCCCTTTAATGATTTTTGAGAAAGTGGAGCGGAATCAATAGCAAAAACAGGAATATCCTTTCCCAAAGTGTGCACCTGGAAACCATGAGTTATCGCAAATTGATTATCAATGAGATTAACCGCTGCTCCACTATCCACAAAAATCTCACAAAAAATGTTCTTGCTCTCTAGCGCCACCCTAGCCGGCAGGACAAAACGGGAACTACAAGCAAATGGAAAACCTTCAATTTCCGCCTCAACCCTGCCAATAGTAACAGACGGAACATTTTTTAAAAGATTTTTTCCTGTTTGTTTCTTTATTACTCCCAGAAAACTGCCTGAATCTCCTAGAGGGACAAATATTTGCCAAATGATTTATACCTCCACAACAAAAACAAACCCTCCCATGCGAGCTGAATCTTCTATTGTCAGAAGCAATCAACCCCAGCTGCATGGGCTCCTGCTCAGAAGGGGCTGACGGCGACTGAGACCCCTGCGCACAGAACGGGACCGCTGCACTGTCCTGGGACTGAGTATGACAGGAAGGGGACATCTCTCCTCTCTCTCTAAGACGCCTGTCAATACGAACAGCCTGAGACATAGCAGAGTCCAAAGAAATAGGCCTCTCATGAAAGGCAACTGCATCTTTCAATCCCTCTGAAAGACCATGGCAAAATTGACTTCGGAGCGCAGCATCATTCCAACCAGTATCAACTGCCCATCTCCGAAATTCTGAGCAGTATATTTCTGCGGATTGTTTACCCTGGCATAATAGACGTAGTTTAGACTCAGCCAGAGCAATACGATCCGGATCATCATATATCTGACCCAGGGCTAAAAAGAATTCATCCACTGAACGGAGAGGCCGTGCCCCCTCCGGCAGCGAAAAGGCCCAGGACTGAGCGTTACCTCTGAGCAGCGATATAATGATCCCCACCCTCCGTTCCTCATCACCAGAGGAGTGGGGAAGAAGGCGAAAATGGAGTTTGCAAGCCTCTCTAAAACGCACAAAATTCTCACTACCCCCGGAGAACGTATCCGGGAGCGAGATCTTAGGCTCAGAACAAACTCCATGAACGCAAGCTGAACCGGTCACTTGAAGCTGAGAAAAAGTCTTACGGAGATCAGCTACCTCCAATGAAAGACCCTGGAAGCGTTCAGCCAAAAGTGAAACCGGATCCATGCTTGAGACGGTTACGGCGGCTTATAATGTCACGGACGGTGTACAGGAAGCAAGGCAAAGCAACATGCATATATGACTGAGTGGATCCAAAAGCTAAGGAACCAAGGGAGACCCCTGCAGGAGACCTGGCACTTTCCCTGGCTGCTCAGCCTATGCAAAGATCCGAATGGTGGAGGTTTGCATATCCACAAACCTTGACTATAAAGCCCTGAGCACCTTAAAATAGTGAGGGGACACGACCACCGGCTCCCTACACAAGATACGGAGGGAGTCAGGGTCACCTGGGATCCAGCAAACAGAAAATAACAGATAAAGGTACAACACTTAGCTTTGAAGCAAACAGGAGAACAGAGTCAGCATGCACACACACTCCAGGAAGTAGTATAAGCCGCCCAGAAAAGCCTTCTGGGAAGGAATTTAAAGGGAAGCAATTAGTCCAACACATGACAGCTGAGAGAGGCTAACGAGAGGAGGAGCTGAATACCACAACACAGAAACTCAAGGAGGAGGTTCTGAAAGGCCTCTGTCAGAGCTTCTCAGCTGTCTGGTTGTGACAGGGTACTGCTATTTTGGAAATTGTATTTCACCCCTCAATAAAATAGCAAGCACAGCCAAGCCCTTGATGTAGGATATAGCACAAAAAAAACCACACTATTGATGGTTAAATGGACTTGGTGGCAGCTTGTGCTGGCGCACGACAAGACACAAAATGGCCGCCGATCACCCCAGAAAAAAGTGACTAAAAAACGCTCTGGGCAGCCTAAAAACAGTGAGCAATTGAATAGCAGAAGTTGAATGATTCACAGCTGTAGATCGATCACTTCATTAAGTGTTTTTGCTGAGTAAATCCCTGCCTAGTGCCTAATCTCTCCCTAACAGCAGCAGCTGCATCCTCTCCCTACACTGATCAGAGCAGAGTGACGTGCGGCGCTATGTGACTCCAGCTTAAATAGAGGCTGAGTCACATGCTGCACTGGCCAATCACAGCCATGCCAATAGTAGGCATGGCTGTGATGGCCTCTTGGGGCAAGTAGTATGACGCTTGTTGATTGGCTGCTTTGCAGCCTTTCAAAAAGCGCCGAACACTGAACCCGGACTTTTATGAAAATGTTCGGGTTCGGGTCCGTGTCACGGACACCCCAAAATTCGGTACGAACCCGAACTATACAGTTCGGGTTCGCTCATCCCTACTGATAAGTTTAACCTTAATAATGAACTGAAAAATAAAGTATTTAAAGTATGGATTCCTTCACATATGGCAAGGAGATTAGAGACCACGCCAAGAACAAATGATGAGCGTGAAATAATATATAGTTCCCCAGCAGATCGATTGAGGCAACTTCTTTTATTTACTACTGGAGAATCTACTCCTACATTTGAAATCCTTGACATGTTAAAGCCAACTTTACAGGATGATCCATTTGCATTCTTAATAAAATTTTAACAGGCTTATAGAATGGTCATGGAAATTGAGGATGATTCTGAACCCACCTCAATGATAAAGTCATTTGTAAAAAGATTCAAATACCTTGATCCAGTCTCCAGGGAGTTAGCATTAGGAAAGCTAACTCCCTGGACAAGTTACTTGTTATCATTGTGGGAAAATTGGACATTTAAAATGGCAATGTAGGAAATTCTTTAGCGAGACACAAAATTCAGGGAAAGAGAATGGTTTTGTGCCAACAGCTCCTTCTCCAGAGCAGTATCAGTCACAGTCACCGTATGCACCTCTAATACGACAAATTAGAGAATTAACATTGAATAACACAACGTACAAGGGGAAAACTTATGGTGATAAGATTTAGGGGGCAACTGGTTTGTTACCTTTCCCATGACTAGGACGAACTATGACCTCTCGTCCTTTGGAACTAGTAGCTCCAGTTTCATTGGATGAGTGTGGGAGACCTTTTGTAAGGGGATCTTTACAGGGCAAAGAGGTTACATTTCTCATTGACACAGGAGCTCAATTAAGCGTGACTAATCAGGATTTACCTCTAACTCCAAATGCACCTGTTTGTACAATTGTTGGTTTTAGTGGAAAGAGCGGTACTAAAGCGATTTTAGCTCAGAATGTTGGTTTGGAAATACCTGGCTATCTGAAAACTGAAATTGACATTTGTCATAGTACTAACTCTAAAAACATCATAGGAACTGACATCATGAAAAAATGGGGTTGGGTCATTGACTTAGGGAATAAGGTGATCTGAAAAGATGTTGATGGATCTAATTGATCCCACTGAATACAGTCATGTTGGGACTGTTAGCTTAACAGAAGTTGTTTCTTCAGAACATTTGTGGCCAGATACTGGTAATAATGAAGTTTTAAAAGGAATTGTACAATGTACTCCTTGTTTTAGGGCACAACTCAGAAATTAGGTGAGCACAATAAAGGAAGTGCTTGTAAATGTAGAGAGGAGAGATCCTCCTCCCCAAAAGCAGTACAAATTGCCACCTGAATCAATTGGTCCCATGTCTAAAATCATACAGGAACTGCTTGATCAGGGTGTCACTAGAAAAGCAAATTCAGTAACGAACAATCCTCTGTGGTGTACCGTGAAGCCTGATGGTTCATACCGAATGTTATTGGACCTAAGACTGCTGAATAAGTATACCCCAAGTGTGGCACCCATTGTTGCAGATACTCATGACATGATGGCACGACTGAATGCTAAGGCAAAGTTTTTCTCTGTTTTAGACATCAGTAATGTTTTTTTCAGCATTCCTCTTGCAAAGAGTTGTCAATACAAGTTTGCATTTTCTTTCATGGATGAGCAATATGTATTTTGCAGATTGCCTCAAAGAGCTCATTTATCACCTAGCATATTTTATCAGGCAGTTGCAAAAGTATTGTCCAAATTTTCAAGACCCGATTGTCTGTTGCAATATGTTGATGATATTTCTTTAGCCACTGAGGATAGAGAGTTGCATTTGTCTCTCTTAGCAGAATTGTTTTCATTGTTGCATGAAGCAGGTTTGAAATTGAATACCCAAAAAGTCAAGTTGTTGAAAAATAAAGTGAGATATCTTGGAGTGTTAATCAGTCCAGGAAAGAGACAGCCTCTTCAAAAAAGGATTAAAGCTATTGCTTCTCTTCCCATTCCAACATCACACAAGGCTCTAAGACGTTTCTTGGGTCTGGTAAACTTTTCCAGAGAATTCATAGAAGGGTTTTCAGAAAAAGCTAAGCCTCTTTATGATCTCTTGAAAAATAATGATGATGACTCTTTTGGACAATGGGAAGAGGAACAACAGAAAGCATTTGAACTTTTAAAGCAAAATATGCAAAACTCTCCAGCATTGTCAACAGCTATGCCTCTGGCACCTTTTGCTTTGCAGGTTCATACCTCAGACACGGCTGTGTCAGCTGTACTCTTGCAGTTGCAAGGGGGAGAATGGCGGATTTTGGGCTATTTCTCCAAGCTTCTCACACCTGTGGAAAAAGGGTTTGAAACTTGTGCAAAACATTTGGTGGGTGTTCATTTTGCTGTCAAGGCAATAGAACACATAGTTTAATTTAACAAAATCATTCTGCAGACTCCTCACTCCACATTAAAACTTCTCCTTGAGAAAAACATCCCGGGTGTGTCACATCAAAGATTTGCACATTGGTTGTTGTCTTTATCATCAAAGCAAATTGAGATTGATCACAAAGCCAAGTATGTACAGACGTGGACAAAATTGTTGGTACCCTTTGGTCAATGAAAGAAAAAGTCACAATGGTCACAGAAATAACTTTAATCTGACAAAAGTAATAATAAATTAAAATTCTATAAATGTTAACCAATGAAAGTCAGACATTGTTTTTCAACCATGCTTCAACAGAATTATGTAAAAAAATAAACTCATGAAACAGGCATGGACAAAAATGATGGTACCCCTAACTTAATATTTTGTTGCGCAACCTTTTGAGGCAATCACTGCAATCAAACGCTTCCTGTAACTGTCAATGAGACATCTGCACCTCTCAGCAGGTATTTTGGCCCACTCCTCATGAGCAAACTGCTCCAGTTGTGTCCGGTTTGAAGGGTGCCTTTTCCAGACTGCATGTTTCAGCTCCTTCCAAAGATGCTCAATAGGATTGAGGTCAGGGCTCATAGAAGGCCACTTTAGAATAGTCCAATTTTTTCCTCTTAGCCATTCTTGGGTGTTTTTAGCGGTGTGTTTTGGGTCATTGTCCTGTTGCAAGACCCATGACCTGCGACTGAGACCAAGCTTTCTGACACTGGCTAGTACATTTCTCTCTAGAATTCCTTGATAGTCTTGAGATTTCATTGTACCCTGCACAGATTCAAGACACCCTGTGCCAGACGCAGCAAAGCAGCCCCAGAACATAACAGAGCCTCCTCCATGTTTCACAGTAGGGACAGTGTTCTTTTCTTGATATGCTTCATTTTTTCGTCTGTGAACATACAGCTGATGTGCCTTGGCAAAAACTTCGATTTTTGTCTCATCTGTCCACAGGACATTCTCCCAGAAGCTTTGTGGCTTGTCAACATGTAGTTTGGCATATTCCAGTCTTGCTTTTTTATGATTCGTTTTCAACAATGGTGTCCTCCTTGGTCGTCTCCCATGTAGTCCACTTTGGCTCAAACAACGACGGATGGTGCGATCTGACACTGATGTTCCTTGAGCATGAAGTTCACCTTGAATCTCTTTAGAAGTCTTTCTAGGCTCTTTTGTTACCATTCGGATTATCCGTCTCTTAGATTTGTCATCAATTTTCCTCCTGCGGCCACGTCCAGGGAGGTTGGCTACAGTCCCATGGATCTTAAACTTATGAATAATATGTGCAACTGTACTCACAGGAACATCTAGTTGCTTGGAGATGGTCTTATAGCCTTTACCTTTAACATGCTTGTCTATAATTTTCTTTCTGATCTCTTGAGACAGCTCTTTCCTTTGCTTCCTCTGGTCCATGTCGAGTGTGGTACACACCATATCACCAAACAACACAGTGATTACCTGGAGCCATATATATAGGCCCAATGGCTGATTACAAGGTTGTAGACACCTGTGATGCTAATTAGTGGACACACCTTGAATTAACATGTCCCTTTGGTCACATTATGTTCTGTGTTTTCTAGGGGTACCATCATTTTTGTCCATGCCTGTTTCATGAGTTTATTTTTTTACATAATTCTGTTGAAGCATGGTTGAAAAACAATGTCTGACTTTCATTGGTTAACATTTATAGAATTTTAATTTATTATTACTTTTGTCAGATTAAAGTTATTTCTGTGACCATTGTGACTTTTTCTTTCATTGACCAAAGGGTACCAACAATTTTGTCCACGTCTGTACTTCCTCAACTAATGCAGTATGAAGGGAAAGTGCATGAATGCTTAGAGACATTTTGTGAACCAAATTCATCTCTTTTTAGAAGAGATGCAGAGAACGTTGATGAACCAGTGTTCGTAGACGGCTCCAGATTCTGGTCAGAGGGAAAATACTATTCAGGTTATGCTATCTGGAATCCTGAGAGGGGATATGCAGTTCAGCATAGGCTACCAGGACACTATTCAGCTCAGACAGCGGAGTTAGAAGCTGTCAAGACAGTACAATTGATGAGAAAGAAAACAAGAGTCCCTTGGTTATTTTTAGTGACAGCTCATATGTCGTGAGATCACTGACAGACTATTTACCAGTGTGGGAGAAAAGAGGTTTTGTAGATTCCTCTAACAAGGTCCTGGTTCATAGTGATACACTCAAGGAAGTATTCAAGTTGGCTACTAAAAATCCAAATGGGTATGCTAAAGTCAAAGTTCCCTCACATAAAAAAGGCAAACATGAGCTAGTTATTGGAAACAATACAGTAGATGCATTGGCTAAGGAAGCAGCTATGACAGGAAAGTTGGAGGGAGAAACTGAATCTTAGGAAAACAGACACGCATTTGCCTTCCTTTGCAGAAGAACAAGCAAAGGATTTTTCCATTGTCCTCCCTTTGTTTGTGAAAACGGGGTTTTGTGTCATGACTGTAAGGGGGAATTGCGTCCTGTTGTCCCAACACACTTACAAATTGAATTCACCAAATACAATCATGAGAGTTTAGGTCATTTGGGTGAGGAAAAATTGTTAGGAGTTCTCAAAGAGAAATTTTACTGGGACAAAATGGAGAAGACTGTCCAAGATGTTGTTCAGTCATGTCTCATTTGTGCTCAAGTCAACCCGCGACCTAAAGGACAAAAGCCTCCACTTTTACAAATTGCACCTGCAGATGGTCCTTGGTCTACATTACAGATAGACTACATAGGTCCTCTTCCTTCAGGTAAACATGGACTCAGGTATGCATTAGTGGTGGTGGATGTATTTTCAAAATGGGTAGAGATCTTACCTGTCAGGAAGGATGATGCTCTGTCTACAGCAAGGGCATTGATGACTCATGTGTTTTGTACTTGGGGGATCCCAAGAATGATTACATCTGACAGAGGAAGTCATTTTACATGTAAAATCATGCAAACAGTTTGTGCTATTCTAGGCGTAAAACAACAGTTCCATGTATCGTATCACCCACAATCTGCAGGCATTGTGGAAAGAATGAACAGAACAATTAAGACAAGGATTGAAAAAATGTTATTAGACAAAGGGAATACATGGGTTGATGCAGTACCCTTTGTACTGGTGAGTATAAGAGGAACTGTTTCCTCTACGACACAATATACTCCATTTGAATTGATGACGGGAAGAACAATGCCATTCATTTTCCCAAACTAACCATTCTTGTCTACTCCTCAAAAAGATGCAATAGCAAGATCCAGGTGGTTACAGTTATTACAAGAGAATTTAAGTACAATTCTTCCATATGCTGCATCCAAAATGCAACGCATGATACCACCTCACTCTTCTAAATTTGTGAAAGGTGCTTTTGTAATGATTAAGACCTTCAGGAAGAGTGGACCTTGGGAAAGTAATTGGGAAGGTCCCTTTGAAATCATTGATACTATGGGACAAGTAATGATTTTGGTTCAAAGAGCACCGAATGCTTTAAAGAATACTCGCAGACAACATAAATTGTGGGTACATGTTGATCAATGTAAATTGTATGTACCAAAATAATGATACTGCTTTTCTTCATAGGGAATGAAATTCTTCATAGAATATGCATTCTATAACGGAAAAAGATGTCTTCAGAAAACAGTTTCATGATGAGAATGTCATTGTTGATGATGATGTTCACAACTACGTTCGCAGAATTCTTTCATGATAAAAAGAGTGACCATGATACAGAGACTTCAATCCTTGCACGAAGGAGAAGAGGATTTCATCTTGAGGATTTTCTGGAAGAACAAATTCAAGATAATTCCAGAGACATTTCCGGAAGTCTTTGCATGGGTTATGGCGTTAACTGTTGTATTGAATTACACTTCAGACATGATACACACATTGAATTACATGCAACAGCAGGACCAAGTTCACTCAATTACAAGGAACATTCACACATAACAATAGAACAGGTACATGGGAGTGTACATCGATAGATGTATTATACTGGAGTATCGTGATAAAAGGAGTCAGCTACATGGTCTGGAGACCTCACAAATGCTAAGATATCATTAGGAAGAGTGAGAAAATCTCGAGAGGAAATTTGGTTTCAAACCCAGAATTATGTAAAAATAATTGATTCATAAATTTTTCCCAGAAAAGTTGATGAAGATTGGGTGGAAAATTGGAGATTCCAAATAATTAGGGAACCTGTTGAAGTTAATATAACCATCAATTTCAGAGGTACAAATGTTATTAATCCTGAAGTTCAAATCGCTCCAACATTGGTGAATATTCAGGAAGGAACAGATCCATTATATTTAAAATGCAACACAAGATTTGAGATTCCATCTGAATCAGTGGTAACTTGGACAAAAGGAGAGGTATTTTTAGGTAGTTTCTCTAATGGTCCAACTAACATGATTCATAAAGGTCAATCTGGGAATGTGAAATGGTTTGATAAAAAGTTCATATTTTATAAAGACCATTCATCTTCCAAAGATTCAGGAATTTATCAGTGTTGCATATTAACTATAAATAATCATAAACAATGTGAAACTGTAAATGTCACTGTGTGGTCACCTACAGAAAATATTTGTACCAAGGTTAAATTTGAACCATCTAGTCCTTTCCAGATTAATCACTTCCAGTCGAAGTCTCTTTTGAGAAATGGTAAATATGTCACCATAATGTGGACATTTAATATATCAGACTGGAAAATATCATCAAAGTATCCTCAATGTGGAAAGCATCTTGCTCACATGGAGGAAGGTTTAGAACGATGGTTTAAGAAGAGTATTTCCAAGCAAACTAGAACTAAAAGAGGTATAGTAGAGGGTATTTTAGGAGGAATAGGTACCTTTGGAAGCTTGGTCAATACAATGAATATAAATTCATTACAATCAGATTTATGTTATCTGGGAAAGAAAGGAATTAAAGTACAGAAAAGTCTGAATCAGCTTTTGGAAAAAATGATTGTTAATTCTGTAGTTGTTTTAGGATCTTCTGTTTCGCATCTTCAAGATGTTACTTTAAGTTTGATCCGAAGTGAACAAGAGTCAGAAGTAGCCAGGGCATGTATAGAAATCCAAATAGAATATTCTACGAATTTAAAAATGATGGCTCAGGCTTTACAAAGTGGAATTACTCCACTTGGTATATTGGAAAATTTACCTATGAAATATAATTATAGTATGAGACATATAGATTTATGGGTAAATAAGTGGTTAGGGTGTAATAAGAACACATGTACAGCGACCTCATTGATTCCAGTAGCTGGAAGAGAACAAATGGTCGTTCCAATAATAGTTTTAGGAATTCCTGTGAGTGAAACACAGTTGATTTATTATCAATTGCAATATACAGAATTTGCATATGATGGTTCTCATATAGAACAATTGGATCTTTCTTCATGTCTACACTTTGTTTCTAAAATAATCTGTTTACCGGAGCAAGATAAGGCGATTTATCATTCTTGTTTCCATAATCAAACTTCTTGCCATGCACGGATTGAGAATGTATACTCAATTCATGATTTGGTAACTCAAGTTGGTTTAAACAAAGTTTGTGTACAAGTGATGTCTGAGAAAGAAAAGGTTGTAGCATTCTTTTCTTCTTGTATACATTACGAGAATTTGACAAGAGGTCTATATTGTTTGGAAGGAGATTTGAGAGCTATTTCTATGAATTTAGGAAGACTTAATATTTCTTCCATAAATACAAATCAATTAAAAACCCTTCCAGTACAATTCAATCTCACTCAAATTGATAAATTTCCGTGGGATAAGTGGACAGAAGAAATTAAAAAGGATAAAGGTCTTTTAAAAATATTAAACGAACAAGTAAAAGAAGCTGAAATTGCATTTAATCATCATCAAGGACAATTATCAGAAATAGAACATGAATGGAATACTATGTCTGGAACATCTTGGTGGGGAAAATTTAAGAAATCTGTAAATATGTGGACAAAATCTTCTGCACAAACAGCAGTTGGGAATACTTTGTCCCATCCTATTATTATTATATTTATTGTGATATTTTTGTGTGTTATCTATCAAATTTTTATTATGTACAAGATTAGGAAAACATATAGGAATATAAAGGAAGAAATTAATAAGGGAGACAACATTTTAAAAGAAATGTTAAAAAGAACTCAGTATTCCAATTCTATATTGAATACTGAACCAAAAATTGATCAATCAACCAAGTGCTATAACATAGTCAATGAATGAATGTGATATGAATGTGATACGAATGGTGAATAATTGCGTTAAATTAGAAGGTTATGATTGAAAAATTAGATTTAAAATCATAATCAGGGGGAAATGTAAAATAACATATTAACACTTTTTAGTAGGATAGGGTATTTTAAGGACCATGAAAGGTCAGCACTTGTGTGACGTGTCAATTTTGACAGTTCTTGAGACGACAATAGTATTTGGAAAGGTTAGGAATCCTCCTAACTCAGCATATCATTATTAGCTTTACAAATAAGGAAACTTAGAAAACCATGATGTAAGGGGTTTTACTAGTTAACCATATATGTCTGTTATAATGATAAATTTAGGATACAATGTAACTCTATGGAGAGTCAACCTATAAAAAGGCTTTGTCTCATGACATTGGGAGAGCATTCATTGACAAGACACCTGTGCTCTCTACACACACACACATTCACACATACACGTTACTTTAAGGGAATCACTTTTTCTTCACTCATTCTAAATTGGTTTATTACATGCTTGTTATCTTTTGAGATTCTTCTGCTGTAATTTATATTTTTCTCTTCCTAAACTTTGTAACTGTTTCTTTTTATGCGAATTAAACCCTTTTAACTTTTATCTTTCATCAAGAACTCTCCATATTTTGTTGGCTCCTTCTGAAGCATCTCTTACAAAATTAAGAAATGCTGGACGATATTTAACACCTGTACTCACCCATACCACTGTTCCTACTCTAGAAAGGCGCAAGGGTCCGTCGTTGATGGAAGGTATGTGTCACTGAGGTTCCTGGCCTCAGTGAAGTAAGAGCTGGTATTTGTAAGTGTTGCTATTTTTAGTATGGCTGTATGCTGAACTGGGCCGGCTCTTACTGGGAGTAGCCGAAGTGCTGGGTGGGTGGCTTCTCCCCACACTCCAGGCCAGGTCTTTACTGGCAGGGCCGTCTTTAATATTGATTGGACCCTGGGCAAAAATTTACTTGGGCCCCCTGGATCCCGCCTTCCCACACCTTAGCAGGCAATCACGCCCTCCACCACAACACACACACAAAAAATCCACACATCTGGTAGAGTCCAGTGAATGACTGTAAATACTTCCAGTTCTGAAGACTCCAGCGGCTCAGGATCAGTGCTCTGGGCAGCTGGGCTCAGGCTGGAAGTGGGCACCGCTCTGCAGGAAGGAGACCAGGGCTCGGCTCACCCTAGTGTTACAGTGCACCCCACAGTATGCAGTATAGCACCCTATAGTATACAGCACCACACAGTATGCAGTATAGCACCCCACACTATACAGTACCCCACAGTATATAGTAGAGCAGTATAGCAGCCCACAGTATACAGCACCTCACGGTATACACCTCACTGTATACAGCACCCCAAACTATACACGATACAGCCCCTCACACTATACAGTACAGCAGTATAGCACTCCACACTATACCGCACCCACAGTATACAGCCCCCCACACTATACAGTACAGCAGTATAGCACTCCCCCCCCACTATACAGCCCACCACACAGTATACAGGCCCCCACACAGTATACAGGCCACCCCCCCCCCCACAGTATACAGCCCACCACACAATATACAGCCCACCACACAGTATACAGCACCCCACTATACAGTAGTTTACAGTATATTAACATAACAGCCCCTGTCACCTTTTTCTGATGTAATCTTTACACAAAAAAGCTCCACAGTTAACTTCTGCAACACTCCTGATAGGACCTGTGATGACCTCATAGCCATGTGACCAGTAATTGCTAGGTTACTGGTCACATGGTAATGATGTCATTAAGGTCCTAGATCAAAACTCATTAAGGTCCTAGAATTAAGATCATTAGCACAGTACGATCATGATGCCTGTGTAGCCGACAGCCTGGCACCCGGGGCAGTAGCTAGCAGGGCTCAAGAGGCAGCTGCCTTGGGCCCCCCAGGAGCAACTGGGCCCAGGGCAGCTGCCCCTTTTGCCCCTTGGTAAAGACGGCCCTGTTTACTGGCCTATATCAAACCCAGCCAGCAGTCTCAGCTGGGTGTGGATTACTCCTCGCGCTGTCAGTCCCTGCGTGTTTTGGGATCTGCAAACTTGTGCCGTGCAAAAGGGCTGGGAGCCACATGCTGAGAAACAGGCACCTAAAGCCTGCTGTGGACCACAGGTGGAGAAACTGCAGACCAGGTGAAGGTTTTTGTTCTGTGGACTTTTCATGGTGTGAACAAAACACCTAGACTGCAAAATGTATTTTTGTTTTTCCCTATGTGTGAATAAAACACTGAACTGTTTAAGTTAAGACTTTGTGGTTGCCTCTATACTGCGTCCGCTAGCCTGCCTACCAGAGCAAATCCCCACACTACCTACTTGCACAATCTGTCCTAAAGTGGCGGCCCACAACTGGATGACAGTCCCTTCCTGACTAGGCGCTGGGGCCTATGAGAGTAAATAATAAATGTAATAACAGAACTGGATAAGAATCCAAAGCAAAGTCAAAATCCGGCCAGTGTCCAAATCAGAGGAATACATCAGAATCACCAAAACAAGATACAAGCACAGTACCAAAAACAATACGTGCTAGTGAGGCTTAGAAAACCCATCACAGATTCCTGCACTGCCTGTTTCACTGCCGAGAAACGTAAACCTTTGCTCCCTTAGCTTAGCTTACCGCAGCTAAAATAAAAACCACAGAACACCTTCCTTTGTTGGGTGGAAGTTGGTCACAGCTTTATTTAACTATTTATTTTTAAACACCAACTTTTAGTTCTCCAAAAAATATATCAAAACACGGAGTAACAAGAAGCAGTATGCCCCACGGAATCCCTCCGTGGGCAAGTCCGCCTTCTTCTCCATCTCCTTTTTTTTTGGCACCGACCTCTGCTGTGACTTCTGTTGATGGTGATCATAACCTGAAACCAGGGAGGGCGGGTGGGAAGCTGTTAAGGTGCCGGAGAGAAAAGAGGAAGGGCGAAAGGCCACTGGCCCTTTTAATAACACTGGCCAGACCATTCTCTGCGGCCAATAGGAACAAGGGGATGACACAGGTGGTTATACTGCACACCCATTCTGATTAGATACCGGCACTCATGAAAACAACCCCTGCGGGATATACCATTATTTCTTTATTAACCTCCTACTCCCCGCACTTCTCAGCAGTCTGAGACGCCTCCGTTTATCCTTGGCGTCAAATAAAATCTCCCTCTGACAGAGAGCATGTGACACCGAAGCCTCACCTGATTGGTCTGACTTCTCTGCTCCCTGATAGGCCCGAGAAACTCCCATGTCAGTGGGGCTTTCTGCAATGGCAACAGAATGATGCCGTCAGCGCCACCATGGAAGTGGGGGGCACCACAGGAGCAACACCAGGTAAGTTCTTGACATGAGGCCTATGTGAGTGAAAGGCGGGTGACGGTGCCCCGTCATCGACTGCTGCATTTCTCAGGATTAGAGGATCAGATCTTCACACGAAAGATATGTTATGTTTCAGGGAATCCTACCCTAGATGGCGGTATGCTTACTTTGAAACTGATTTCAACTCCCTTTAAAATGTGCAAGTGGCCCTGGATAAAAAATAAACAAAAAGCAGCCCCATGTTGTAGGGGGGTTCAAATTGACAGAAGGTAGGGCCAACCCAAGTAGGCAAGGCCAGCAATACCAAGTGCAGCACAAAATGCCGTCCTCGCAGACCCAAATAAGACAGTGCAGCACAATATACTGCCCCAGCAGAACCAGACACCACAGTGCAGCACAATATACTGCCCCAGCAGAACCAGATACCACAGTGCAGCACAATATACTGACCCAGCAGAACCAAATACCCCAGTGCAGCACAATATACTGCCCCAGCAGAACCAAATACCCCAGTGCAGCACAATATACTGCCCCAGCAGAACCAAATACCACAGTGCAGCACAATATACCGACCCAGCAGAACCAAATACCACAGTGCAGCACAATATACTGCCCCAGCAGAGCCAGATACCACAGTGCAGCACAATATACTGCCCCAGAAGAACCAAATACCACAGTGCAGCACAATATACTGCCCCAGCAGAACCAAATACCACAGTGCAGCACAATATACTGCCCCAGCAGAACCAAATACCACAGTGCAGCACAATATACTGCCCCAGCAGAACCAAATACCACAGTGCAGCACAATATACCGACCCAGCAGAACCAAATACCACAGTGCAGCATAATATACTGCCCCAGCAGAACTAAATACCACAGTGCAGCACAATATACTGCCCCAGCAGAACCAAATACTACAGTGCAGCACAATATACTGCCCCAGCAGAACCAAATACCACAGTGCAGCACAATATACTGCCCCATCAGAACCAAATACCACAGTGCAGCACAATATACTGCCCCAGCAGAACCAAATACCACAGTGCAGCACAATATACTGCCCCAGCAGAACCAAATACCACAGTGCAGCACAATATACCGCCCCAGCAGAACCAAATACCACAGTGCAGCACAATATACTGCCCCAGCAGAACCAAATACCACAGTGCAGCACAATATACCGCCCCAGCAGAACCAAATACCACAGTTCAGCACAAAATGCCGCCGCTGCAGAACCAAATGCCACAGTGCAGCAAAAAAACTACTGCTTCAGCAGAACCAAATATGACAGTGCAGCACAATATACTGTTGTCCTGGTCACGGTATTCAACTCTATCACCATCCTGAGGATGGCGATACAGTTGAATTCAGAAGGTCGCCTGCGCCTGTTGGTCAGATGCATAAGTACCTGAAGCTTCTACATTGATTTAATTAAGGGCTCATGCACACGACAGTATGGCTTTTTCAATGTTTTGCGGTCCGTTTTTTACGGATCTGTTCCGTTTTTTGTTTCCGTTTCCTTTCTGTTTTTCCGTATGCCATATACAGTATACAGTAATTACATAGAAAAAATTGGGTTAGGCATACCATTTTCAATAGATGGTTCAGCAAAAACGGAACGGATACGGAAGACATACGGATGCATTTCCGTATGTGTTCCGTTTTTTTTGCGGAACCCATTGACTTGAATGGAGCCAAGCACCGTGATTTGCGGACAAGAATAGGACATGTTCTATCTTTTCACGGTACGGAAATACTGAAACGGAATGCGCACGGAGACACTTCATTTTTTTTTGCTGAACTATTGAAATGAATGGTTCAGTATATGTACCGCATACTGAACTAAAAAAACGGCCAGTATACTGAACGCAAAATACTGTCGTGTCCATGAGCCCTAAGGCTGAGTTCACACGGGAGTGACGGATTAGGTCCGGATGCGTTCAGGGTGCGTTCAGTGAAACTCGCACCATTTTGCAAGCAAGTTCAGTCAGTTTTGTCTGCGATTGTGTTTGGTTATTCAGTTTTTTCCGCGCGGGTGCAATGCGTTTTGATGCGTTTTTCACTCGCGTGATTAAAAAACTGAAGATTTACAAACAACATCTCTTAGCAACCATCAGTGAAAAACGCATCGCACCCGCACTTGCTTGCGGATGCAATGCGTTTTTAACGCAGCCCCCTTCACTTCTATGGGGCCAGGGCTGCGTGAACAACGCAGAATATAGAACATGCTGCGATTTTAACGCAACGCAAAACTGATGCGTGAAAAACAACGCTCATGTGCACAGACCCATTGAAATGAATGGGTCAGGATTCAGTGCGGGTGCTATGCGTTGACGTCACGCATTGCACCCGCGCGGAAAACTCGCTCATGTGAAAGGGGCCTAATGCTGAGAGCATCAGATCATTATGCGCCTGGCCAGAAGTCATGAGGAGGACTTGGGCAACCCTCTGGGTGTTGGCCCGCCAGGAAATTTCCCTGTAGAGTCTATGGCTAGTCCACCCGTGTGTGCGCTTTTTTTTTTTTTTTTTGTCTTGCATATCATGTCATTGTGTTTGCTCAGTGGAAGACTTGGGTGTGGGGACTTTTGCACTGGCGTGCATGGTCTTCATTTACTACATTCCAGTACTTACCGGCCATAAACACTGCAAAGCTCATGTTTGCTTCCCTAATGTAACCGCTGTCACTCGGATCAGGTGATTTGTTAGGCAATGTCTGATACTTTGCCAGACGTCTGTTTCCCGTAAACCAGCCTTCCCCTAGCAACGGCAAGGATGAGGAATGACAGCACAGCATGCATATACATAGAGACAAAGACTGCAAGGCCATCTCAAGTATCAATGTCACGTCCAAGATTAGATTTTTTTTTTTAGAGAAGCAGCACCCCTCTTGTTCATAGGCTGTATCTGGTATTGCAGCTCATTTCTACTCAAATTAATACAATGTGTGCAATACCAGATACAGCTAGTAAGTAAGAGGGGCGCTGTTTATTAAAAGCATTATTTTTTTTAAATTCTGGACAACCAATTTAAACTGGACTTTGTGTTGGGCAGTATCAGTTGGTGCAGGGGTGCACCTGGCTTTTCTGCTGCCTGAGGCGAAAACTGAAATGGCGCCTCCCCATAGCAATTTCTTAACCTAACTTCTTCCCTCCAGCCATATTGTTAAAGACATCCTTGGAAAACATTACTAAGGGCTCTTTCACACCTGCGTTCTTTTCTTCCGGCATATAGTTCCGTCGTCGGGGCTCTATGCTGGAAGAATCCTGATCAGTTTTATCCTAATGCATTCTGAATGGAGTGAAATCCGTTCAGGATGCATCAGGATGTCTTCAGTTCCGGAACGGAACGTTTTTTGGCCGGAGAAAATACCGCAGCATGCTGCGCTTTTTGCTCCGGCCAAAAATCCTGAACACTTGCCGCAAGGCCGGATCCGGAATTAATGCCCATTGAAAGGCATTAATCCGGATCCGGCCTTAACCACCTCCGGACCGCCTAACGCAGATGTGCGGTCCGGAGGCGGCAGCCCTGCGCAGAGTCACGCATATATGCGTCATCTCGCGAGGGCCGGGATTTCCTGTGAACGCGCGCACACAGGCGCGCGCGCTCACAGGAACGGAAGGTAAGCGAGTGGATCTCCAGCCTGCCAGCGGCGATCGCTCGCTGGCAGGCTGGAGATCTGATTTTTTTAACCCCTAACAGGTATATTAGACGCTGTTTTGATAACAGCGTCTAATATACCTGCTACCTGGTCCTCTGGTGGTCCCTTTTGTTAGGATCGACCACCAGAGGACACAGGTAGGTCAGTAAAGTCGCACCAAACACCACACTACACTACACCCCCCCCTCACTTATTAACCCCTGATCACCCATGATCACCCCATATAAACTCCCTGATCACCCCCCTGTCATTGATCACCCCCCTGTCAGGCTCCGTTCAGACGTCCGTATGATTTTTACGGATCCACGGATACATGGATCGGATCCGCAAAACACATGCGGACGTCTGAATGGAGCCTTACTGGGGGGTGATCAATGACAAGGGGGTGATCACGCATATAGACTTCCTGATCACTTCCCTGTCATTGATCACCCCCCTGTCATTGATCACCCCCCTGTAAGGCTCCGTTCAGACGTCCGTATGATTTTTACGGATCCACAGATACATGGATCGGATCCGCAAAACACATGCGGACGTCTGAATGGAGCCTTACAGGGGGGTGATCAATGACAGGCGGGTGATCACCCATATACACTCCCTGATCACCCCCTGTCATTGATCACCCCCCTGTAAGGCTCCATTCAGACGTCCGTATGATTTTTACGGATCCATGGATACATGGATCGGATCCGCAAAACACATGCGGACGTCTGAATGGAGCCTTACAGGGGGGTGATCAATGACAGGCGGGTGATCACCCATATACACTCCCTGATCACCCCCTGTCATTGATCACCCCCCTGTCATTGATCACCCCCCTGTAAGGCTCCATTCAGACGTCCGCATGTGTTTTGCGGATCCGATCCATGTATCCATGGATCCGTAAAAATCATACGGACGTCTGAATGGAGCCTTACAGGGGGGGTGATCAATGACAGGGGGGTGATCACCCTGATCACCCCCTGTCATTGATCACCCCCCTGTAAGGCTCCATTCAGACGTCCGCATGTGTTTTGCGGATCCGATCCATGGATCCGTAAAAATCATACGGACGTCTCAATGGAGCCTTACAGGGGGGGTGATCAATGACAGGGGGGTGATCACCCTGATCACCCCCTGTCATTGATCACCCCCCTGTAAGGCTCCATTCAGACGTCCGCATGTGTTTTGCGGATCCGATCCATGTATCCATGGATCCGTAAAAATCATACGGACGTCTGAATGGAGCCTTACAGGGGGGGTGATCAATGACAGGGGGGTGATCACCCTGATCACCCCCTGTCATTGATCACCCCCCTGTAAGGCTCCATTCAGATGTCCGCATGTGTTTTGCGGATCCGATCCATGTATCCATGGATCCGTAAAAATCATACGGACGTCTGAATGGAGCCTTACAGGGGGGTGATCAATGACAGGGGGGTGATCACCCATATACACTCCCTGATCACCCCCTGTCATTGATCACCCCCCTGTAAGGCTCCATTCAGACGTCCGCATGTGTTTTGCGGATCCGATCCATGGATCCGTAAAAATCATACGGACGTCTGAATGGAGCCTTACCAGGGGGGTGATCAATGACAGGGGGGTGATCAGGGAGTCTATATGGGTGACCACCCCCCTGTCATTGATCACGCCCCTGTCATTGATCACCCCCCTGTCATTGATCACCCCCTGTAAGGCTCCATTCAGACATTTTTTTGGCCCAAGTTAGCGGAAATATATCTTTTTTTTTGTTTGTTTTTTCTTACTAAGTCTCATATTCCACTAACTTGTGTCAAAAAATAAAATCTCACATGAACTCAGCATACCCCTCACGGAATCCAAATGCGTAAACATTTTTAGACATTTATATTCCAGACTTCTTCTCACGCTTTAGGGCCCCTAAAAAGCCAGGGCAGTATAAATACCCCACATGTGACCCCATTTCGGAAAGAAGACACCCCAAGGTATTCCGTGAGGGGCATATTGAGTCCATGAAAGATTGAAATTTTTGTCCTAAGTTAGCGGAAAGTGAGACTTTGTGAGAAAAAAACAAAAAAAATCAATTTCCGCTAACTTATGCAAAAAAAAAATAATTTCTATGAACTCGCCATGCCCCTCATTGAATACCTTGGGGTGTCTTCTTTCCAAAGTGGGGTCACATGTGGGGTATTTATACTGCCCTGGCTTTTTAGGGGCCCGAAAGTGTGAGAAGAAGTCTGGGATCCAAATGTCTAAAAATGCCCTCCTAAAAGGAATTTGGGCCGCTTTGCGCATCTAGGCTGCAAAAAAGTGTCACACATCTGGTATCGCCGTACTCAGGAGAAGTTGGGCAATGTGTTTTGGGGTGTCATTTTACATATACCCATGCTGGGTGAGAGAAATATCTTGGCAAAAGACAACTTTGCCCATTTTTTTATACAAAGTTGGCATTTGACCAAGATATTTTTCTCACCCAGCATGGGTATATGTAAAATGACACCCCAAAACACATTCCCCAACTTCTCCTGAGTACGGCGATACCAGATGTGTCACACTTTTTTGCTGCCAAGGTGGGCAAAGGGGCACATATTCCAAAGTGCACCTTTCGGATTTCGCAGGCCATTTTTTACACATTTTGATTGCAAAGTACTTCTCACACATTTGGGCCCCTAAATTGCCAGGGCAGTATAACTACCCCACAAGTGACCCCATTTTGGAAAGCAGACACCCCAAGGTATTCCGTGAGGGGCATGGCGAGTTCCTAGAATTTTTTATTTTTTGTCGCAAGTTAGTGGAATATGAGACTTTGTAAGAAAAAAAAAATATTAAAATAAAATCATAATTTTCCGCTAACTTGTGACAAAAAATAAAAAGTTCTATGAACTCACTATGCCCATCAGCGAATACCTTAGGGTGTCTACTTTCCGAAATGGGGTCATTTGTGGGGTTTCTCTACTGTTTGGGCATTGTAGAACCTCAGGAAACATGACAGGTGCTCAGAAAGTCAGAGCTGCTTCAAAAAGCGGAAATTCACATTTTTGTACCATAGTTTGTAAATGCTATAACTTTTACCCAAACCATTTTTTTTTGCCCAAACATTTTTTTTTATCAAAGACATGTAGAACAATAAATTTAGCGAAAAATTTATATATGGATGTCGTTTTTTTTGCAAAATTTTACAGCTGAAAGTGAAAAATGTCATTTTTTTGCAAAAAAATCGTTAAATTTCGATTAATAACATAAAAAGTAAAACTGTCAGCAGCAATAAAATACCACCAAATGAAAGCTCTATTAGTGAGAAGAAAAGGAGGTAAAATTCATTTGGGTGGTAAGTTGCATGACCGAGCGATAAACGGTAAAAGTAGTGTAGTGCAGAAGTGTAAAAAGTGGCCTGGTCATTAAGGGGGTTTTAGCTAGCGGGGCTGAAGTGGTTAAGCTAAACGTCATTTAGGCGCATTACCGGATCCGACGTTTAGCTTTTTCTGAATGGTTACAATGGCTGCCGGGACGCTAAAGTCCTGGCAGCCATGGTAAAGTGTAGTGGGGAGCGGGGGAGCAGCATACTTACCATCCGTGTGGCTCCCGGGGAGCTCCAGAGTGACGTCAGGGCGCCCCAGGCGCATGGATGACGTGATCGCATGGCACGTCATCCATGCGCATGGGGCGCTCTGATGTCATTCTGGAGCGCCCCGGGAGCCGCACGGACTGTAAGTATGCCGCTCCCCCGCTCCCCACTACTACTATGGCAACCAGGACTTTAATAGCGTCCTGGGTGCCATAGTAACACTGAAAGCATTTTGAAGACGGATCCGTCTTCAAATGCTTTCAGTTCATTTGCATTTTTCCGGATCCAGCGTGTAATTCCGGCAAGTGGAGTACACACCGGATCCGGACAACGCAAGTGTGAAAGAGGCCTTACAGAGCTACAAAACATACAGGGTAACACAGCGCCACATACCTCTTAGGCTACTTTCACACTAGCGTTCGATCGGATCCGATCATATTAATGCAGACGGAGGCTCCGTTCAGTACGGATCCGTCTGCATTAATAACTTAGAAAAAATTCTAAGTGTGAAAGTAGCCTGAGCGGATCCGTCCAGACTTTCAATGTAAAGTCAATGGGGGACGGATCCGCTTGAAGATTGAGCCATATTGTGACATCTTCAAGCGGATCCGTCCCCATTGACTTACATTGTAAGTCTGGACGGATCCGCACGCCTCCGCACGGCCAGGCGGACACCCGAACGCTGCAAGCAGCGTTCAGCTGTCCGCCTGTCCGTGCGGAGGCGAGCGGAGCGGAGGCTGAACGCCGCCAGACTGATGCAGTCTGAGCGGATCCGCTCCATTCAGACTGCATCAGGGCTGGACGGAAGCGTTCGGGTCCGCTCGTGAGCTCCTTCAAACGGAGCTCACGAGCGGACAGCCGAACGCTAGTGTGTAAGTAGCCTTACATCCAGTGACTTCTCCTCCGATCTAAAACCTGCCTCTGATATGCTCCAGGAACTAGGACTAGTCTATTGGAGCCAATGGTGGTCCAGGGAGACATTGCTCCGGTGCCCCATTGCAGCATTCTTGCAG
This sequence comes from Bufo gargarizans, assembly GCF_014858855.1. Classification (NCBI taxonomy): domain Eukaryota; kingdom Metazoa; phylum Chordata; class Amphibia; order Anura; family Bufonidae; genus Bufo; species Bufo gargarizans. The sequence goes on from NC_058085.1 coordinate 22,737,165, forward strand.
TCCTGAGTACAGTGATGCAGTTTAACATGTAGAGATGAGCGTTTCCACAATGAAATGCCCCTACCTGGTGCTGCCTGAGGCACTCGCCTCACCTCGCCTCATTGGTGGTGCACCCCTGAGTTGGTGTCCTCATCTCTGTTGAAGTCCAGGGTAAAGACTTATGTCCATAACTAACAGAAGGCAGGGGTGCACTTTGCCCCCCCCCCCCCCCCCATGCCAATTTCTTAACCTAACCCCTTTTCCACAATGAAAGCGTTCATTACCCATAGCTTTTCACACCTCCAAACGTCTAAAAATTCATCCTGTCTGGGGACAAGGACCATTGCGGACAGGAGAATACACAAACACTGTAGAGCCCCATAGCAAGACTCATAACGGTTGTATTACCTCGTTAATGTCCACCATAGCTTCATAATATATCTTCGCGGACATCCCAATGGGTCTGATAGAGCTACAAACCCTCTACTTCCAGGGGCAGTCTGGCTATATACCCTACAGTGCGCCAATATCCAGGGGGCTGTCTGAGCCCTCCTCACTGCCGCTGCCGGGTAGATAATAATCAGATGCTCGCGGTGGGGGAATCAGGTACTTGTATTAGGGCCGTAGGTGCCGTCCTGAATTCAGTTGTATGGCTGACCTCAGGATGGTGATACAGTTGAATAATGGGATTGAGCATGGGAGCCCGTGGCTCCCTGCTGTTCACCCTCATAGGCCACATGCCACTAAATGAGATTATATATATATATATATATATATATATATATATATATGAGGGGCACTATAGGGGTCATTACTAAGGGAAGTCCAGCAAGCATGCTGAAAGTAAGGATGGCCCAGACCTGTGGCCCACATTTCACCTCCCAAGAAGGACAGAACATGGCAGCTGTTGATGGCCGCCACAGAAGGACAGCTTCTGGGGAGTTAGGCTACTTTCACACTAGCGTTCGGGTTTCCGTTCGTGAGCTCCGTTTGAAGGAGCTCACGAGCGGACCCGAACGCAGCCGTCCAGCCCTGATGCAGTCTGAATGGAGGCGGATCCGCTCAGACTGCATCAGTCTGGCGGCGTTCAGCCTCCGCTCCGCTCGCCTCCGCACGGACAGGCGGACAGCTGAACGCTGCTTGCAGCGTTCGGGTGTCCGCCTGGCCGTTCGGAGGCGTGCGGATCCGTGCGGATCCGTCCAGACTTTCAATGTAAGTCAATGGGGACGGATCCGTTTGAAGATGCCACAATGTGGCTCAATCTTCAAGCGGATCCGTCCCCATTGACTTTACATTGAAAGTCTGAACGGATCCGCGCAGGCTACTTTCGCACTTGCGCACTTGCGAATTTTTTTAAAGTTATTAATGCAGACGGATCCGTACTGAACGGAGCCTCCGTCTGCATTAATATGAGCGGATCCGTTCAGAACGGATCCGCCCGAACGCTAGTGTGAAAGTAGCCTTATTTGAATTTGCAGTACTTTGTGTTGCACTGTGGTATTTGGTTCTGCTGGGGCAGTATATTGTGCTGCACTGTGGTATTTGGTTCTGTTGGGTCGGTATATTGTGCTGCACTGTGGTATTTGGTTCTAATGAGGCAGTATATAGTGCTGCACTGTGGTATCTGGTTCTGCTGGGGCAGTATATTGTGCTGCACTGTGGTATTTGGTTCTGCTGGGGCAGTATATTGTGCTGTACTGTGCAATTTGGTTCTGCTGAGGCAGCATATTGTGCTGCACTGTGGTATTTGGTTCTGCTGGGGCAGTATATTGTGCTGCACTGTGGTATTTGGTTCTGCTGGGGCAGTATATTGTGCTGTACTGTGCAATTTGGTTCTGCTGAGGCAGCATATTGTGCTGCACTGTGGTATTTGGTTCTGCTGGGGCAGTATATTGTGCTGCACTGTGGTATTTGGTTCTGCTGGGGCAGTATATTGTGCTGCACTGTGGTATTTGGTTCTGCTGGGGCAGTATATTGTGCTGCACTGTGGTATTTGCTTCTGCTGGGGCAGTATATTGTGCTGCACTGTGGTATTTGGTTCTGCTGGGGCAGTATATTGTGCTGCACTGTGGTATTTGGTTCTGCTGGGGCGGTATATTCTGCTGCACTGTGGTATTTGGTTCTACTGGGGCAGTATATTGTGCTGCACTGTGGTATTTGGTTCTGCTGGGGCAGTATATTGTGCTGCACTGGGGTATTTGGTTCTGCTGGGGCAGTATATTGTGCTGCACTGTGGTATTTGGTTCTGCTGGGGCAGTATACTGTGCTGTACTGTGGTATTTGGCTCTGCTGGGGCAGTATATTGTGCTGCACTGTGGTATTTGGTTCTGCTGTAATGGATGGGCGATTCATAATTCCTTATTAATCGCCAGTTCCATAATGTCTGATAATGTTGGAGTGGCCTAGACCCCCTGCAGAGAGTTTTTCCTGTTCCATTAGGCTACTTTCACACTAGCGTTCGATCGGATCCGTTCTGAACGGATCCGATCATATTAATGCAGACGGAGGCTCCGTTCAGTACGGATCCGTCTGCATTAATAACTTAGAAAAAATTCTAAGTGTGAAAGTAGCCTGAGCGGATCCGTCCAGACTTTCAATGTAAAGTCAATGGGGGACGGATCCGCTTGAAGATTGAGCCATATTGTGGCATCTTCAAACGGATCCGTCCCCATTGACTTACAGCGTTCAGCTGTCCGCCTGTCCGTGCGGAGGCGAGCGGAGCGGAGGCTGAACGCCGCCAGACTGATGCAGTCTGAGCGGATCCGCATCCATTCAGACTGCATCAGGGCTGGACGGAAGCGTTCGGGTCCGCGCGTGAGCTCCTTCAAACGGAGCTCACGAGCGGACAGCCGAACGCTAGTGTGAAAGTAGCCTTAGCTGGGTTCCTGGCTGGCTGAATGGAGGTGAGAAATTGTAAACAAAAGTGGCCTGCAAGAAGTTCTCTGCCATTTGGCTGGGCTTTGAAGCAGGGCCCCCCCTGTGGAGTTCACTACCTCTGCTATCTGACAGCTGATGGCTGATATGGGAACATGGCTGACATTACATAATAATCCATATTCCTCACAGGCTGTGTCTGTCTCGTTTGTGTCGGAGAACTGTAATCGAGACAATTATGACATAATCATGAGGCCCAGATGATTCAAATTTCGTGTTCATCTGACGTTATCAGTGGCTGGACAGAGGAAAAATAAAGAGTGGACTGCGTCTCCTCCTCATTGCTCCGATGCTATTAATTAGCATACCAAGCGGGAGAATACAACGGGGCCACAAGGTGCGAAAGGAGCCGCGCCCATAAAAATTAGTAAATGCAGTTAGATCCCTGCACTATCCCCTACGTAGGCTGATACTTAGTTTATAATGTCTGGACCCATGAAAGGTCCTCTTTAAAGGTTTAAGAATTATTCTCTTTTGAAGGGTTTGTGGTGATAGATCTTGGTTAATATGTAGTTGGGCATCTTCATATTCTATGTGGGAAGAAGATCTGGTGAGACGGAGTATTTCCTCCTTCACTTTGTAGTTGAGGAGGCAGCATATTACATCTCGTGGTGGTTCGGTGTCTTTAGGTTTCCTTCCCAAGGCCCTGTGGACACGTTCCATGGTTATATCATCTGGGTGGGATTCTTCCAGGATGGAGTGGAAAATTTGCTGTAAGGTGGAGTGTAAGGCCCCTTTTACACGGGCGAGTATTCCGCGCGGATGCGATGCGTGAGTTGAACGCATTGTACCCGCACTGAATACCGACCCATTCATTTCTATGGGGCTGTTCACATGAGCGGTGATTTTCACGCATCACTTATGCGTTGCGTGAAAATAGCAGCATGCTCCTCTTTGTGCGTTGCGGTCCGATAATCCACGCAACGCAGGCCCCATAAAAGTGAGTGGGGTTGCGTGAAAATCGCAAGCATCCGCAAGCAAGTGCGGATGCGGTGCGATTTTCACGCACGGTTGCTAGGAGACGATCGGGATGGAGACCCGATCATTATTATTTTCCCTTATAACATGGTTATAAGGGGAAATAATAGCATTCTGAATACAGAATGCATAGTAAAATTGTGCTGGAAGGGTTAAAAAAATATAAAAAATTTTTAACTCACCTTAGTCCACTTGCTCACGTAGACGGCATCTCCTTCTGTCTTCATCTGAGCTTTGTGCAGTAACAAGGACCTTTGGTGACGTCACAGTCATCACATGATCCATCACCATGGTAAAAGATCATGTGATGGCTCATGTGATGACCGGAGTGATGTCATCACAGGTCCTGTTCATGTAATTAATGCTCACCCCAGGTCCTGTTCAGCAAAGGAGACAGAAGGAGATGCCGGCTACACGAGCAAGTGGATTAAGGTGAGTTAAATAATTTTAAAAACTTTTTTAACCCTTCCAGTGCATTTTTACTATGCATTCTGTATTCAGAATGCTATTATTTCCCCTTATAACCATGTTATAAGGGAAAATAATACAATCTACAGAACACCGATCCCAAGCCTGAACTTCTGTGAAGAAGTTCGGGTTTGGGTACCAAACACGCGCGATTTTTCTCACGCGAGTGCAAAACGCATTACAATGTTTTGCACTCGCGCTGAAAAATCGCGGGTGTTCCCGCAACGCACCCGCACATTTTCCCGCAACGCCCGTGTGAAAGCGGCCTAAGGATGTAGGTGAGACGGATTCAGGTAAGCCTTTTATCCTCAGATTGTTCCTGCGGACCCTGTTTCAAAGGCGGCGTTAAGGTATTTTTGACACACAGACATGTTCTCTGTGACTGCTGTGCTGTATTCACATATGGCTGCTTGGGTATTCGAGAGAGAGAAAGAAAGTGTGAGGGTCAGACCGATCTGTTGGAAAGGGTTCCACTAGATCTGAAAGACTTGAGGCGCCTCGGGTTTATAGGAGTGGAGTGGAGAGAGGTTGGGTGCTAGATACTAGAGGCTGCTCCAGGTATAGTCAGGTCGACAAGGTGTCTGCCTGTAGAGGATATGGTAGTGAGCCAAATTAGGGGGACTGGTAGGTAGAAATACCCTCCAGGTCTCGCCTATTTGAAATATACCCTTTTGGGCGCCAATAGTGGTTGATCGTTACTGGTTGGTATTTGGGCTTTGTATTGGTAAAAGGAGCAAGTTTTAGGATGTAGGGGTGTGTATAGAGGTCTCAATCTGTGAGATAAAAGCACATATATACCGTATATTCCGGCGTATAAGACGACTGGGCGTATAAGACGACCCCCAACTTTTCCAGTTGAAATATAGGGTTTGGGCTATACTCGCCATATAAGACTACCCCTCCAACAACATTTACTTTGGCATCAAGATCTGCAGGTAATTGTTGTGCAATTTTCGTCTTTTGCCTCAGTACCATACTGTGCCTTTCCAAGAATCTAGTACACCAGGATACAGTGGCCTTAAATCTGTCGCTGTGATCTGGGTTAGATTTGGCCACTGAAGTGCAAACAAACGTGTTTTATTTCATGTCACTACATAACCGGTTTGGCGATGCTCATTCACCCCGTCTGCTACATGTTTTTCGAGTTCTGGCCAATGTGCGGTGCCTCTCCTTACTGCACACTTACCCCTTGGCATACTCTTTAATGCTTTTAATTTGCTTTCCAGTCGCAAACCATCTTTTCTGTTACTCCATATTGTCTTGCAGCAGCGCAGTTATTATGTTCCATGGCAAAGTTTACAACTTTAAATTTGAAACTGGCTTCATATTTCTTTCTTCTTGCTGGTAGAGCCATGATGGGGTCTTGACTGTTAGCCATTTGTATACTGTACTGTATGTACTGGTGCTATACTGTATGAACCGATGCAGATACTGGTGCTGTACTGTATGTACAGGTACAGATACTGGTGCTGTACTGTATTCACCACCACATGTATCTGCTCCCCAGATAGACTCTGTTTTTTCACCACAGATAAGATGCACACCAAACTTCATTAGAGATCCGCCAACATTAGAATTGGCTGAAGTGCAGATGCTCCTGCTCCCCCCCTGCCTTCCCTCAGAATCGCCAATCCAACCCAGTATACAACAACCAGCCAATCACAGCAAGCGATGTACCGGTATTTTCTGTGCACACTGCATACAAAGCCTGCTTGGATTGGGTGGGTCAGCTCTCCCTGCCTGCCCAGCCCTCCCTGTCTCCAAGACGATCTGAGCGGTAGTACGCAATGTGATACTGCCGGCATGAGAAAACCACTGAGAGCAGGAAGAGGGGGCTGCTTCAGGAGCGGCTGGCCGGGATGCAGCGCACGGTGGCTCAGCTAGAGGGCGCCTGTCCCTGAAGCTGGAGAAGGACAGCTTCTCCAGTCTTGCTAGGAAGTAAGTTTCAGCACGCTGTATACCGGCATATGAGACGACACCCGGCGTATAAGACGACCCCCGACGTTTGAGAAGATTTTCATGTGTTAAAAAGTAGTCTTATACACAGGAATATACAGTATATACACGCACATAAAAACCTGCACAAAAGATCAAAGGATTGTACACATATAAAAAGTCTAAAACATTTTCTACATGGGTAGGATTACTGCAAACTGTCTCAAGTGCCTAAGAGACCGTGTTCTGCAGCATTGTGCACTCTATAGTATGGTACAGTATGTAAATCAATGGGTTAAAAATCTGTATAAAAGGATACCATTATATATATATATATATATATATATATATAAATAATATATTTAAAATAATGTGGTATCGTGGGTTCAGTTACTCGCTTCACGAGGGGGGCGGTTTACCAGGATAAGCATAATACACCTGTAAACCGAGTACCCCCCCAGCCTGGAGCCGGATTTATATGTACATGCAATAAAGACCTTTGAAGAGAAGCCCCCGTGTGATTTGCTGCCTTCATCCGTTAAAACTCTAGAAGCGATCCAGGCTGGGGGGGTACTCGGTTTACAGGTGTATTATGCTTATCCTGGTAAACCGCCCCCCTCGTGAAGCGAGTAACTGAACCCACAATACCACATTATTTTAAATATATTATTTATATATATATATATATATATATATATATATATAATGGTATCCTTTTATACAGATTTTTAACCCATTGATTTACATACTGTACCATACTATAGAGTGCACGATGCTGCAGAACACGGTCTCTTAGGCACTTGAGACAGTTTGCAGTAATCCTACCCATGTAGAAAATGTTTTAGACTTTTTATATGTGTACAATCCTTTGATCTTTTGTGCAGGTTTTTATGTGCGTGTGTGTGTGTATGTGTGTGTGTGTATGTATATATATATATATATGTGTGCTTTTATCTCAGATTGAGACTTCTATACACACCCCTACATCCTAAAACTTGCTCCTTTTACCAATACAAAGCCCAAATACCAACCAGTAACGTTCAACCACTATTGGCGCCCAAAAGGGTATATTTCAAATAGGCGAGACCTGGAGGGTATTTCTACCTACCAGTCCCCCTAATTTGGCTCACTACCACATGCATGGGTATTCTCCAGTTGTTCTACTCGTGAGCCAATTTGTTTCACCTCTTGTTTTATGTCCTGTAAGTCCCTTGAGAGAGGGCTTAGGGCTTTGGCCAAGGCTTTGTCCAGAGATTTCTGTAGGAAGGAGCGAGAAATCGGAAGGGATTCTGAGTGATGAAGGACGTCAGCTTCGCTATCTGTCTCTTCGCCTATGTCCACCAGTGCCACCGGGAGAGGATCTTTAGTTGGCATTTTTATGTTTGAGATAATAGACGTTAAGTTCTTCTTTTTGGTCATGTACTTATCCATTTCTCCACGTGTAGAGCTGGATTTTTGAATAATATTAGGGTTTTTGGGGGTAGGATTCCCTATTTTGACCATGGCGTTGATACAAAGCAATAAAGTAGCTGGGTCTTTTGAGTACAGTAAGTCCCAGTTACATCAGAGACCGCAAATATAGAGAACTGAGAAGAGGTTGTTGAATATAGGGGTTATAACCACTTACAAATTAGGACTGTGTCCTCAGATGTTTTGTAGTGCGCTCAGGTTGGAATGTAGCCTGGCATACCAAGCACAATCCTGAAAAATTGGAGCAACGCTCCCGTGGGTTTAGCAGTGAGGGTGCGGGTACGTTCCAAATGGGGATATTGAAACGTTTGATAATGATGGGGAGGGGGGGTCAGGCCGTAAGAATCGCACGTGGACCGCGTGGTGTGATGCGCCTCCCAGGGCCTCAAGGTGTCTCAATGGGCCAGAGCCCGGTCCACAGTCAGCGCTCAGGAGTATCTGCGGTGTAGCTGGCGTTATATTGGGTAGTATTATAGGAGTGCAGCGAGGTGTAGGCCTCTTTCTGCCAGCCAATGCGCCTGACACGGCTCCAGTGCCCCAACTCCGATCAGGCCTCCTGCGGTATCCTGCTAGTGTGCACAGTTCAGTATGTGGCTCAGGTCCTTACCAGGACAGCTTGTACGGGTCCACGTTCGGGGCTGTGCTCCGTGAAGCTTCTTTTCAGCGCGGCAGCCGATAAGGGTACATCAGTCGCCGCGCCGCTACGGTCCGGCGGTAGGTGCTTTGTGTCCACATAGGCCTCAATTAAGATATCCCCAGTTCCCAGTCACACAGAGTTCCAGATCGGTCGGGTCTAAATGGACCAGGTCTGTCAAATTTTGGTCCAAATCCGAGGTGAGTAGCCGCTGATAGCCAAGGATTATACAATTCACTGCAAAGAGCGCTCTGAAGCACATCTTGGCGGCTCAGCGGTAGGCCATATACAAATAATTCCTAATTCATTGTTATACCTGAATATTTTCTTCATTTGCAGGTTTAAATAAAAAATATCAGGTCTTGTTGGGCTACATGGGAAGATATATTTCTTATGTTCTGATTCACTAACTAGGTATAGTACAGTATAAAGTAGGGGACACCTATCGGACATCATTTTAAAGGGGACATCACTTTTTTACGGCGGTCCAGTCTAAGCGCTCTAACAGCCTAGACCGGCAGGAGTGCCGATCCGGACTGTTTAACACTTTACATGCCGCAAGCAATGGCGCCTGCCGCATGTAAAGTGCTAACAGAGGGAGCGGCCTCCCTCTGTCTCCCATCGGCACCCCGAAAATGCGATCGCGGGGTGCCGATGTGATTGAAGGCTACCGGACATTTGTTGTAGGCCCTGGTCCCGGCTGTAGTAATTCCAGCAGGCTGCTCCTCTCTGGCGCAGCCTGCTGGTCAATGTTAGAATAGCATTACCATTAAAATGTAATGCACTATAGCAGGGATGGCCAACCTGCGGCTCTCCAGATGTTGCAAAACTACAACTCCCAGCATGCAAAGACTGCCTACAGCTATCAGCCTACAGCAGGGCATGGTGGGAATTGTAGTTTTACAACAGCTGGAGAGCCGCAGGTTGGCCCGGCCTGCACTATAGGGATAATGCACTGCATTTAAAAAAAAAAAAAAAAATACTGTCTGCTATAGTCCCCTTGTGGGACTATTAAGTGGTAAAAAAAAAACATTTATTACATTTAAAAAAATTCCATTAAAAAATTTGCTTTTTTTTTCTATTGAAAATACACTATTCAATGAAAAAAATAGCAAAAAAAAAAATCTCACCCATATGTTTGGTATTGCCGCGTCCGTAACGACCCGGACTACATAAATATCGCATAAATTATCCCCTATGGTGATAGGGTTGCCACCGAAAAAACGTAATAACAAGCGATCAAAAAGCACCATTTACTTGAAAATTATACCAATGAAAAATACAAATCGTCCCGCAAAGATCAATCAATCGATTGTGGGAAGAGGCGATAAGAGGAGAGGAGAGAAGGAGGTCTTGTGAGGATCGGAGAGTGCATGTGGGGATGTATCGGGAAAGTAGCTCAGAGTAGCACGGTCTTGTATGTATTTGTTAGTATTTTGAACTGAATTCGCTGGGGAATGGGGAGCCAGTAAAGGGATTGGCAGAGGAGTAACAGGGTGAGAGGTGGATTAGTCGGGCAGCAGAGTTGAGGATAGCTTGGAGGGGTGCAATGGAAGGCCACAGAGGAGGAGTCTTCCTTCAGTAAATCCTGGCCTGACTTAGTCTTCCCTGTGAACAAGTCCCAGAAAAATACTGATTGATCCTTCTCGGTTTTCTCCACCAGCTATAGCCAGGAATACTCACGCATCTGTCAAATAATTAGAAAGCATTTACCTGTCCTCAGCTGTGATGAACAGTGGGCTGGTATTGCTAGTGGCGGCACAAAAGGTGAGTCCTTCCTTTTTTTCTGATGTGAAACGGGAGCAACCCACTTGGTTGAAACATAGGGGCACCTTTAAATGTGGTCATCGTGTTTGCACTTGCTGCAAAACAATCAGCACAGGGTGTCACATTGCTTCTGTAACTAACCAAAAGGTGTTTCAGTTAAAACAATACATTAACTGCAACACTAGTTTTGTCGTTTATTGTATTTCATGCTCTTTGTGTCGCCTCCAATACGTAAGTTGTACCACAAAAAGCCTAAAAACCAGGATCTTCAGGCACATTTCTGACATTCCACATTCCAAGGTGAGGAACGTGTCTGCGGTCAGTTTACATTATGCGGCTGTTCATGAGGCGATATCACAGGCATGCATGTTCAGGGTTTGGAGAGCGTTAACCCTCCAGCAAGGGGAGGTGATCACAGAAGGAAATTGCTAAACAGGGAATCCTTCTGGATTTTTTGTATGGATTCACGTATCCCTATGGCCTCTTTCACACGGGCGAGATTTCCACGCGGGTGCAATGCGTGAGGTGAATGCATTGGTTTATGCGGATCAAGTGGGATTTGTACCTGGTAGGGAATCGAGAGATAACACTATTAGATCCCTAGCTCATATTGCGAGAGCTGCGGCCACTAAACTGCCTCTATGCCTACTCTCAGTTGATGCAGAAAAGGCAGAAAACACCTAACCCAAACCCGTTTTGGGTACCAAACATGCCGATTTTTCTCACGCACGTGCAAAACGCATTAAAATGTTTTGCACTCGCGCGGAAAAATCGCGCATTTTCCTGCGACGCACCCGCATTTTATACGGCCCAAATCCATGACGCCCGTGTGAAAGAGGCCTAGAGGTCTCAATCGTAGGCATGATCTGATTTTACACTACTGACTCAATACACCACACTACAATGGTTTTGTGCATTTTATTTGCATGAAAGTATAAAGGTATAGCTTGGTTTAATTGTGATCACGTTTTATCCTTTGGTGAGACACTATATAAATCCATGCCAGTGTACTTCTTCTCTGTCATGAGTAAGGAGCAGCACTACATGATCCGAAACGCGTAGACATGAATACCCTGTTTGGTTTATAATGCACTATTTCCAATAAAAGCTGCCACTTTTTTACTCTGTTTCTTTGGATGTTACTTCCACGCTTTATTCCCAGCGTGCTCCGTGCTTCCTTCATTATTCAGGTGAGCGCACCCTCCTCCTTTTTTGTTTATTGCCACAGAGGAGAATGTTGCAGTAGTCTAGGCGGGAGATGATGAGGGCATGTGCAAGCATTTTCGCAGTTTCAAAGTTGAGGAAAGCGCGGATGTGGGAGATGTTTTTGAGTTGGAGGCGGCAGGTGGTGGAAAGGGCTTGGATGTGCGGTCGGAAGGAGAGGGCAGAATCCAAGGTCACTCCAAGGCATCGGACTGGGGGTTGAGCAAGATGGGGGATGAATTCTATTTTATCCATGTTAAGTTTTAGAAAGCGAGAGGAGAAGAAGGATATAGAAGATAGACATTGTGGGATTCTGGATATTAAGGTGGTGATGTCTGGACCAGAGAGGTAGATTTGTGTGTCGTCAGCATAAGGCCTCTTTCACACGACCGTTTTTTTTTTTCCATTTACGGGCCGCTTTTTGCATCCCGTATACAGTCCATATACGGAACCATGCATTTCAATGGTTTCGTAAAAAAACCTGAATGTACTCCGTATGCATTCCGTTTCCGTTCCGTTGAAAGATAGATCATGTCCTATTATTGCCTGCAAATCACGTTCCGTGGCTACATTCAAGTCAACGGGTCCGCAAAAAAAATATGAAACACATACAGAAGTGCATCCGTATGTCTTTCGTATCCGTTCCGTTTTTGCGGAACCATCTATTGAAAATGTTATGCCCAGCCCAATTTTTTCTATTTAATTACTGTATATGCCATACGGAAAAACTGAACAGAAACGGAAACACAACGGAAACTAAAAAATGGAACAACGGATCCGTGAAAAACGGGCCACAAAACACTGAAAAAGCCATACGGTCGTGTGAAAGAGGCCTTAGAGTGATACATGGGACTCTATGAGATGTCCCAGGCCAAAAGTGTAGATAGAGAAGAGCAGGGGTCCCAGGACAGAACCAACAAAGAGGGAATGAGGCGAGGAGGTGGTGTGAGAGTGGGAGACGCTAAACGTCCGGTCTGTGAGGTATGAGGTGATCCAGGAGAGGGCCAGGTCAGTGATGCCAAGAGATGAGAGAGTTTGCAACAGAAGGGAGTGGTCGACAGTGTCAAAGGCAGAGGACAGGTCAAGGAGAAGGAGGACAGAGTAATGTTTTTTTGGTTTTGGCTGTTAGTAGGTAATTGGTGACTTTGGTGAGGGCAGTCTCAGTCGAGTAGTGGGGTCGGAAGCCCCCAAAAAAAGTGGCCTAAACGGGTGAAAATGCTCCAAACCCATACACTGTAGCGTGTCTATAACCGGTGTACAATGGAAGATGCCGGGGCGGACCACATGCACCACAAGAACATCTTACACAAAATGATACATTGTGCAGATGAAAAAATATATACATACACAATTAAAATATATACATACACAATTCACTGCACCAAAATGATACGCAACTGACAATATTAGCCAATTCCTCAGGCCGATGTTAAAAGCTGAGAACTTTGCCAATATCTTCCAGTCAGGAACATATCGGAGCCCCTCATGCACCACGTCACGGTGTCTCAGCACGCATGGGGTCCTACCACTAAAACGCCCGTGGTGTGTGAACAGGGTCTGAACAGTGCTAGAAACCAACTCAAAAAGACACAAAGACAAAAATGCTCCAAACCCAGACACTGTAGCGTGTCTATAACCGGGTGAGCAATTCTTCCGCATGCCTTATGTGTATGGAATGTGCCACTTTATTTTGTTGGTAACATTCTTTCGCACCTGGTGGCTTCTGTGTCACATGGTCTGTTGTGGGTGAGGCTCACAGCTTTATTCTACGTCACAGTGCACTGGTGATACCACTATGGAGGCATGTGAGAGTCGGGCTGTGAGTTGGTTTCTAGCACTGTTCAGACCCTGTTCACACACCACAGGCGGTTTAGTGGTAGGACCCCATGCTAGCTGAGACACCGTGACGTGGTGCATGAGGGGCTCCGATATGTTCCTGACTGGAAGATATTGGCAAAGTTCTCAGCTTTTAACATCGGCCTGAGGAATTGGCTAGTATTGTCAGTTGCATATCATTTTGGTGCATATTTTGCAGTGAATTGTGTTAATACTAAGAGCAGAGGAGAAGGCGAACTTGCCCACTAGTCACATTTTAACGTGGCTAAGTGATAAGTATCTGAATGGTGGAGATCCAACTGCTGACATCACAAGAATGAGGGCCTTGAGTTCCTCGAGATACATGAGTGCCGCCCAGGGCCGGTGCAAGGATTTTTGCCGCCCCCTCATGTCACTCACTCACTGACAGACACACACACTCAGACACTCACTGACAGACAGACAGACACGCGCTCAGACACTAACTGAATGACGTACACAGAAACTCACTGACACACACTCACTCACTGACAGACATACACCTACCCACTGACAGACAGGCACCTACCCACTGAAACACACACACAGAAACTCACTCACTGGCAGACAAACACACACATATACTCACTGACAAACACACAGACACTTACTGACCGACAGATATCCACACTCACTGACAGACACACATACATTTACTGACAGAAAGACAGACATACATACACTCACTGACATAAATACACAGGCAGACACTCACTCAGTCAAACACTTAAACACTCACCTCCCTGGGGTCCAGCGTGGTGCAGCTCCTCAGTCCTCCAGCGCGCCGCTTAGTATGCCGGGGCCGGAACAACGTCATATCCCGGCATCACAGAGGGCGCACGAGGGAGGAGTGGGAAGCTGCTAGAACAGCCTCCCTTGCCGCCCGCCTCCTCTCCTCCGGTAATTTACTGGCAGAGCAGGCACCTGCCATCAGGGTAAGCAGATGCCTGCTCTGCCATATTTAAGAAGGACCTCCACCTCCTGGCCCCCCTGTAACGGCGCTGGGGGCAGCTTAAGAACCGCTCGCCCAGAGCTGCAGCCCCAGTCAGGGGGAGCACACCAGGGCGCCCCCAGCAGGCCGACGCCCTAGGCCCGTGATGGCTAACCTTGGCACTCCAGCTGTGGTGAAACTACGACTCTCAGCATGCTCCATTTATTTCTACAGAGTTCTGAGAGCAGCCAAGCAAGCGGGGCATCTTGGGAGTTGTAGTTTTACCACAGCTGGAGTGCTAAGGTTAGCCATCACTGCCCTAGGCGAACGCCTTGTTCGCCTACAGGTCCTTCTAAAAAAATTAGCATATTGTGATAAAGTTCATTATTTTCTGTAATGTACTGATAAACATTAGACTTTCATATATTTTAGATTCATTACACACCAACTGAAGTAGTTCAAGCCTTTTATTGTTTTAATATTGATGATTTTGGCATACAGCTCATGAAAACCCCAAATTCCTATCTAAAAAAATTAGGATATCATGAAAAGGTTCTCCAAACGAGCTATTAACCTAATCATCTGAATCAACAAATTAACTCTAAACACCTGCAAAAGATTCCTGAGGCTTTTAAAAACTCCCAGCCTGGTTCATTACTCAAAACCGCAATCATGGGTAAGACTGCCGACCTGACTGCTGTCCAGAAGGCCATCATTGACACCCTCAAGCAAGAGGGTAAGACACAGAAAGAAATTTCTGAACGAATAGGCTGTTCCCAGAGTGCTGTATCAAGGCACCTCAGTGGGAAGTCTGTGGGAAGGAAAAAGTGTGTCAGAAAACGCTGCACAACGAGAAGAGGTGACCGGACCCTGAGGAAGATTGTGGAGAAGGACCGATTCCAGACCTTGGGGGACCTGCGGAAGCAGTGGACTGAGTCTGGAGTAGAAACATCCAGAGCCACCGTGTACAGGCGTGTGCAGGAAATGGGCTACAGGTGCCGCATTCCCCAGGTCAAGCCACTTTTGAACCAGAAACAGCGGCAGAAGCGCCTGACCTGGGCTACAGAGAAGCAGCACTGGACTGTTGCATGTCATTCGGAAATCAAGGTGCCAGAGTCTGGAGGAAGACTGGGGAGAGGGAAATGCCAAAATGCCTGAAGTCCAGTGTCAAGTACCCACAGTCAGTGATGGTCTGGGGTGCCATGTCAGCTGCTGGTGTTGGTCCACTGTGTTTTATCAAGGGCAGGGGCAATGCAGCTAGCTATCAGGAGATTTTGGAGCACTTCATGCTTCCATCTGATGAAAAGCTTTATGGAGATGAAGATTTCATTTTTCAGCACGACCTGGCACCTGCTCACAGTGCCAAAACCACTGGTAAATGGTTTACTGACCATGGTATTACTGGGCTCAATTGGCCTGCCGACTCTCCTGACCTGAACCTCATAGAGAATCTGTGGGATATTGGGAAGAGAAAGCTGAGAGACGCAAGACCCAACACTCTGGATGAGCTTAAGGCCGCTATGGAAGCATCCTGGGCCTCCATAACACCTCAGCAGTGCCACAGGCTGATTGCCTCCATGCCACGCCGCATTGAAGCAGTCATTTCTGCAAAAGGATTCCCGACCAAGTATTGAGTGCAGAACTGAACATAATTATTTGAAGGTTGACTTTTTTTGTATTACAAACACTTTTCTTTTATTGGTCGGATGAAATATGCTAATTTTTTTTAGAAGGCTTGAACTACTTCAGTTGTGTGTAATGAATCTAAAATATATGAAAGTCTAATGTTTATCAGTACATTACAGAAAATAATGAACTTTATCACAATATGCTAATTTTTTTTAGAAGGACCTGTATATGGTTGCGCCGGCCCTGGCACTGCCGCCACTCCATTCAGCTCTTTGGGACTGTTGATGATAGCCAAGCTTTGTGCTCTTTTTTTCAGGCAGTCACAGAATTAATGGAGGTACAGTACTCTATGTGTTCACTTGGGGACCTCGTTGTTGTGACTGGGGGGTCCCAGCAGTTGGACGCACACTGATCAGTGTGGACAGGCGATATGTTGTGATATTGAGACAACCCCTTCAATATATAATTGCTAGAGACACCATCACTGTGGCCGCCACCAACCACTAGAATGGAGGTCCCAAACCACACCATTCCTCCTCAACGAACTGCAGCGAGGAAGCGTTTGAATGGAGTGGTGGTCAAGGATGCAGACAGAGACATCAAAGTACTGCACTCAACTGTCCATCAGTTCCATATACATTAAAGGGATTCAGTGGAAATTATATAAAATGGACGCAAGCAAACTAATCCAGAACTAGTCACTACACTGCTCTACAATAGATGATAATGACATGATCCTGCCTACGATATGTCATCATGGCTGAGCAGCCTGACAGGAACACTCACCAATGTGTAGTATATACAAGTCTCCTCACCCCCTAGACAGCTCTGCAACTAGAATCAGTTGGTCCTTCTCAGGCTCGGCAGGGATTGTTGGTGCAGGACATTGAAAAGGTAATTTTTTTTTTATATTAGATTTTTTTAATTTTAATAACGCCATATCTTGGCAGATCACAGCTGTTTTGGGGCACACTGAACAATAACAGCATGTGTGAAGCATAAACATAACTCATGACACCAGACATCAAAAACAAATGTCTTCTATTAAATAGTGTATGTAGTCTAAATAACGGGTATATGAGTTCCATGGGAGGTGGTGAAATGGATCCGTTCTTTTCCCCAGAAACAGCGCTTCTCCATGGGTGGTGCCCAGTTTTGCAGCTCAAACCATGGGTGACATGTCAACGCTGCAGGCAGTCATTGGCTGCAGTGGCCACGTGACCCACATCAAAATTAATGTAGACTAAGGGAGACCCAGGACCAGCAGAGCTGGCGGGGGGAAGCAATGAACCAGATATGATTTCCAACGCAGATCTGGCCACACTAGAGGTGGGGGGGGTTCTCTCCAGGAAAGGTCCCCAGGGATGAACAAACCCTTAAGGGAGTCTGTTGGCATTTTCCTGAAAACTGCTGACAGCACTCTATAGGTGAGGAAGGAGCAGTGTAAGCATTCCTGGGGTTGTGGTCATGCAGGTATCATGATCCATACACCCAAATTTTAATAAGCATGACACCACAATGGCAAGTGCCCTGGATGCGGTCCCATCGTGTTGAGTGCCCTAAGCTCTCTGAAGAACAGCTCTAGTGGTCTCCTGATTGCCCGCTATAGTCGTCACTCCCAATAGACTGGTGGGGCTGGGGCAGCGTTTAGGGCAGAGGGCACAAGAGACTGCCTCCTGGGCACTTGTAAATGCATTTCTTGTTAAGTATCATGGTAGGTATGTCTGCTCTGCCCCCCACCCCTACATAGTGTCGTCAGCAGTTGTGGGCAGTCAAAACTGCTGACAGTCTTCCATTAAACAAAAACTATACCAATAATGAAGGAACAATACCACAACCAAATAACCTATTGCTTTTATCTAGTTAAACCCATGCCTATGGTAAAAATACAGTACATATAACCTACAAAAAAGTTACCAGACATCATGAAATCCAAACGATTTTTATTATATACAATAAATTACATCACAAAACAAAAAACAAGTGCAGGGACAAGGCGACATCACAGAGGGAGAACACGCTGGTAATATCCTCGCTGCTCCTCGAGTAATACAAATCTTTAGTATTTCATGCGGACTGGTAACTTTATTGTAGGTGATATTTCCATTAAACAAAGCTACGGTACGTTGCTATAGCAGACACAGCTGAGACATAAGTGATACTACATCTGGAAAAACAAGTCAACTCTTTATTGTATATGAGCCCTTTTAGCAGACATTTTCAGTTTTTATACAGCAGTCTGAGCTACACATCCCTCGAGAAAACCATGCAATCTTTGGGCGCCTCACGACAGCAGAAAACCTGTCCTAGGGAAGGAGAACAACTCTGGTGGCCCTGCACCTGAACCAACTCTTTTAGGAAGTGACGTCAGAGAGGGGGGGGGGGCGTCATTTTGGTAGCTTTTCCTGTACGGCCCTGGTTATCGCCTATATATGAAACTTGCCTTTGTGAGAACAGAGTCAAAGAACGAGCGGCCCTGGTACATAATGACCCTAGATAATCCATTTTAGTGATTATGATTTTTCAGGTTTAACCCTTTAATTCGAAGCAGCTCATCAATGAAACATAAATTAACAGGAGTCCCATATGAGGCGACTTTTTCTACAAATCACCCCACGATCATTGAAAAAGTGCACGATGGGTTTGAAGAGCAGCGCCTGGAGAGCAAAACAGGAGGTTAATTAGGAGGAAACCGATATTGGCATTGACTTATTTCACGATTGAAATGGCACCAACATTTTCCACAGCGCAGTGTACGCAGGATGTATCATTGCGGTACTCACGCATATACTGCTGTACACCCTCATATCCACCAACAGTGATGGCCAGTTCGTAGTGTTCGACCGCGAACACACGCGGGCTGCCATCTTGACTCACAAGTCCGGCGATGCACAGGTAAGCCCTTACCTGTGCCGGGAGCCGTTCTGAAACAAATGCGGTCACCAGGAGCAGGCAGTTCCGATGAAGGCCCCCAGCGGCTGTTCTCAGAACTGCCTGCTCCCGGTGACCGCATTTGTTTCAGACCGGCTCCCGGCACAGGCACAGGTAAGGGCTTACCTGCGCATTGCCGGACTTGTGAGTCAAGATGGCAGCCCGCGTGTGAACACTGCGAACTGGCAATCACTGTCCACCAATAATCCAATATCCATGGAGACTGGCAGACAAAGCAGATCCTGCTTGAACAATCCAAATTTTTTGGAGCCACTTACCTCTCCCACATCCAATTGTGGCGGTGGTCGAGCACTGCCACTCCTTTCATAGTCTAAGGGCCTGACTACGGGTGGGTGTCTGATGTGATACTGGTACCACATGTACGGAGGCACAGTGAAGCACAGCAGGACACTAACTATGGACGTGGCTAATTTTTTGGGCCGTCACAAAGCGTATTTTCCCATTTCTGCACTGCACCTACAACTTTATTCTTCCATTGGTGTTGCGATGCATTCACTAGTCTGTTCACATAACATGTTCATTACAATTACTTTGATACCACATATGTATATTTTGTTTGATTGTTTTATTATTTCACTTGATTTTTTCCTGGTTCAATTTAAACTAAATATTCACTCACCATGGAATTTTACATTGATCACCAGATCAAAAAGCCAATTAAATATGTCCGATACATTTCTGAATGAAAGAGAGAACTTGTCTGAACATGTAGAAAATAGCCACACACCACTACTGTGTAGAAGTTACTATGTACTTGGGCTTTGTCAAAGAGACACTAAACTCATAGGCCTCATGCACACGGCCGTTGTGCGGCCGTTCCGTGCATTGAGGACCGCAATTGCGGTCCCCAATGCACGGGCAACATCCGTGCAGCGGGCCGGACCCATTCAACTTGTCCTGACAGGTCATATTTATTTGCGGTGCGGAACAACGAAAAGAAACACGAGGGTGTTCCGTGACTCCGTTCCGCATCTCCGGAATTGCGGAACGTGTGCATGAGGCCATAGTCGCAGGTGCACATCCATAAAGCTAGCATGCTGAAAGCAAACAAAAAAAGTATGGCAGCACAACATTACTCATACAAGCAATAAAACTGGGGAATAGGGATTATTCTGAGTTAAAGTGGGATTATACCTACTATACATGAAAAAAATAAAAGCTCTTCACGCACATTTTTGATCAAACGTGTGTCGGGCCCATCTACCAGGCGTCAAGGTGGCTTCTGCAGATGTGTATCTAACACTTTAATTCTGAATAATCCCTATTCCCCAGTTTTATTATTTGTATGAGTAATGTTGTGCGGCCATACTTTTTTGTTTGCTTTCTGCATGCTAGCTTTATAGATGTGCACCTGCGACTTTGAATGTGCTTGTCTAAATTTTCTTGTAGTATACTGTATACTGAGGGTAGCTGCCTCTTTTAGATGGAGCGCTCCACGCTCATCTGCCCGGGGCTTCGGATCAGAGTATAAATGTAGCTGGTTCCTACACCGGCTTAGGTTCGGCCCAGGAGAGGCAGTTCTGTTAGTGTTAGGCCATACTTAATTGGCTTTTTGATCTTGTGATCAATGTAAAAATCCATGGTGAGTGAAGATTTTGTTTAAATTGAACCAGGAGAAATCTGAAGCCACCATGACGCCTGGTAGATGGGTCCGACACACGTTTGATCAAAAATGTGCGCAAAGAGCTTCCATTTTTTTCATGTACAGTAGGTATACTACCACTTTTATTCAGAATAATCCCTATTCCCCAGTTTTATTGTTTGTATCAGTAATGTTGTGCTGCCATACTCTTTTGTGTTCACGTTTTTGTTGTGCTGTAATTATTCATCCAGGGCCCCCTACTTTTTAGGACTATTTACATTCTTTTAAGATATCTAATAAAAGTTACTTTTTATGATGTCCCCACACTCCTTCATATTTTTTATTTTTTTTGTGTGTGAAAAGCCTGAGGAAGGGACTAGTCCAGTCCCGATATACGTAGCTTTCTGCGCTGTTAATATAAGGTAAAAAAAAAAAAAGGACCATGCACCCGGAGTTTGTATGTTGGTGACTGATGTGAATGATTGCACTCTGTGTACAGCACTGCAGAATATGTTAGCGCCATAGGTATAAGCAATAGAAATAAAATACATCATAATAATTAGATTAGAAGACAAATAGGAGCCCAGACACCCTGGAGTCTCCCCAGTAAAGTGCTGCAGAATATTGCAGCTGAAGGATCATTACACACGAATAAAAAAAACATCATCACACACATGTATCGCGTTCAGCTACAGCTAATCTATGCTCACTTTGATTACTCTGCCCCACTGAAGGACGTAGTGGAGAACGAGTGAGGGGGACCACTAGGGACATCTGGGAGGGCAGACAGCATCCCGCTCATGTCCAGAGCTGGAAGGGAGAGAGAAGTCTGTAGGAAAACACTAGGAGCACAACATGCATATCTCCAGAACAGTAATATCACGTGCATGGCAGGACTGGGATGAAAAAGGCGGCCCTGGCACATAACCCCCCCCCCCGACCACATACAATATCGCCACCCCCATATTGTGTAACAGATGTGCAATAATGCATACTGCAGGGAATTTTGCTTTACTTAGTCATGCCTCTCCCCACTCTTTTATATTCCCCTTCTTGTATTGATTGTGTGGTTTACATATATAAGTGGAAGATAGAAACAACTAAGCAAATGGTCAAGGACAGGCACCAAATACCTTTCCAGTAGTGCCAACCACCACAATGCATGCAGTACCACTGGCATCGGCTATTTCCCCATTCCCACCTCTCCCCAATGGACAGCAGCATTGTCCCCATTCCCACCCCTCTCCAACGGGCAGCAGCACTGTCCCCCTTCCATCAGTCTGCAGGTCATGTGGTGCTCCTGCACACATCATCATCAGCCTATAGATCGGCCAGCAGCTGTGACAAGCAGGTAGACAGCACATCGCGCTTTTGGTTCAGAAGCTGTGGGGATATGAGCTGCAACGCTGGAACCAGGATACTTATTTTAGCACCAGCACACCAGTAAGAAAAAAATATTAGCTCACCTCTGTTATCACCATGATGGCTAAGAGGAGGGTGCTGTGGAGAGGCAATCAATGGACCAGTGGGAACGTCTGGAAGGCCCACCTCCACCTCCACCTCCTCCTCCTTCTGAAGAATCTCATTCAGCTCTCTCTCCAGCTCATCTGTGTCCACATCTGGGATAACACAAGAGTTTTATTAGGAGATTAATTATGAAAAGATCTGCTACAGCTTTCACTATTAGCTTGGGTCAAAATATACATATGATGCAATGGTCCCGCATACAGCACATCGGGAGCCGCGGTCCCGCATACAGCACATCGGGAGCCGCGGTCCCGCATACAGCACATCGGGAGCCGCGGTCCCGCGGGCTGACAGAGGGGGTCTATCCATCTGTCTAACCACTGATGCTCCGAAAACCCCTCCGAGCAAGAAGAAACAACTGCGAAAAAACTCCAACGACCCCTCACAGTATTAAGAGGTGCCTTACCAAGATCGCTGGTTCCCACTGATGACAGGGTCTGGTTGACGTCATCCTGCAGGTCGCAGAACTGCAAGACAATAATCCAAACACATTTTCATATTCAATAAAAATGGACTCAAAGTATTTTAAAAATGATAAAACATAAAAAATAAAAAAAAATGAAAATCCCTGAGCAGCAGTGATCCCCAAGTACAGGGCCCCGGTCTATGATATCACTGCACCCCCAAGACTACAACCATACAGATTAGCACCACTGTCCAATCAGAAACGTATATGTATTATGTATAGATACTTATATTAAAACTGATATAGGTCAAGGTTTTTCTGATATTTAACTCCTCAGATCTCACTTCTTGGCTGCTTTCCACTCTGTGCCTACAGGGAGTCTGGGACACGCCTCCTGTCTCCTCATTGGCTCAGCCTGCAGTTGTCTCCCTCTCCCTGCAGTGTGGTCTCCTCTGATTGGCTGCTGTGTATTAAAGGTGTCATCACCCTTCAGCAAATGGCATATATCAAAGTTACTACAAGGCTCATACTAATGTATAGGGATTGTCAATATTGCCTCCTTTGCTGGCTGGATTCATTTTTACATCACAATATAATAAAATACAAATAAAATAAAAAAGACCTCTTGGGGGACGTATTATGTGAGAAAAATATATTTAAACAAAATATAGCACGTCTCCCTGTGTAATCACAGCGGTGCTACTGATGATGAGAGAACTGTGGGAGGAATGACTGTGGCAGTGATCATTCCTCCCCATTCACTTTGCATAAGCCGATGCAAATGAGTGCTGATCAACAGTTTTTGTTTTTTTGCTGCACCTTGAAATAGAGAGACGTGACATGCGGCCCTCAGACCAAAAAAGGCTGTGCACCCCTGCTCTAGTCCGTTGCTTCAAGCACTATATTTGGGCACTACAGCTGATATTGGACTGTGCGTCCGGCGCTAGATCTGAGGACTACGGCAGACAATTACCCGCGTGGCTTGTACTAAATGTGGACACTTTATATAAACATAGAATGTGTCGGCAGATAAGAACCATTTGGCCCATCTAGTCTGCCCAATATACTGAATACTATGAAGGCCACATAGGACACCTTCTTCTTACCTCTTGTATCTGATCTACTAAACTCTCTGCTTTCTCCAGACTGACATCCTTCATTGCTGAGCGCAGAGCAGAGACTCCTGCCTGGTACGCAGACACCACCTAAAAAGGAAGAAATAATGGCATTACCATACACACAAAGTATCGGCCCAATGGAAGTGCCCACCGGCGCCACCTTAGTCACCACTAAAGAGTCACTGGGCGCGGTGTAGTTTATGGAGGCGCATAAAGAGGACCCATCCCCCCCTCCTGACACATCTGTTTTAGCAAACAGTTCAACTGTTATATTTTTTTTGAATGCTGCGTTGTGCTGGTCCTCTGTTACTACTCCTAAATTGTAGGAATAAAGTAACATCTGGATATATCCATTCCTTTGTAAAATCCATAATCACTAATCAGAGTGGAAAGTTTCCGACTCTGTAGGGACACAACCTACTCAGAAGGGGAATGATAGCACCCAGCTGTCAATGTTATCTTAGTTGCAGGAGGAACAACAGAGGAGAAGGAAAAAAAAAGAAAATAAAAGGTGTTTCTATATAGCGGGACCACCGCATAACGTGTGTCCTTTGCGTTTTCAGGTGTGCACATTTTTGGAGTTTCTTGGCAAGACATGTGTGTTATTATATAGTGAGGCTCCCCCCGTCATCAATGTGCCGTCACTATCACCTTGCGGTCAGTCTCAGCCATTGATATTCTCTCCAGAATGCTCTGCACTGTGTCCAACTTGCTCTGCAGAGCAGATATCTGATTTTCTGCCACTTTCCTGCGACGAAGGCATCTCACGGCCTGGGGAACCAAAAAAAGTCAAAGGTAAGAACTGAGTAATATACAATCCACCAGTAAACAGAAATCACTGGGCTTCCTTCTACGACAGAGTCCTTACGATCATCCCACTAAAGGGGGTTGTCCAAGTTCTATTAAAAACTTAGCCAACCCCTGTAAATGGCCTAAAATAACAAATGAATGGACTCCACCTATGTTTCTTGCGGTTATGCGCTCCGGTCCTCAAAGCTGTGCTTTGTTTTTCTGGCTGCGGCAGTGACGTTCTGTGCACACAGGTCACTGCTGCAGCCAATGAGATGACGTCAGCAGCTCAAAGAAACAGCGGAGAAAACAGACGAGTAGCCATTCACTTTTTATTTTAGGCCATTTGTAGGGGTTACCCGCGTTTTTATATAACTCAGGCAACCCCTTTAAGTAATAGGCCATAGAAGGGTCTTCTTGGAGTAATTACATATACCATACTGAAGTTGCATGGATCGGCCTCTCCGGAACCCAGTCACGCGACACTCCTCTTCTGAAACTCCCGCTTCCGTCCTTTACCAGGTTTCCGGCTTGGACTATGGACGGGACATCACTTCCTCTGCGGACGGGGCCAGAACTTTTCCTCTCCCATTCCCATATGAGGTGCAGGCAGGAGTCTGAGCATGCACCAGGAAGAGGAATAGTTCTCGCTTCATCCACAGCGCAAGTAACTTCCCGTCCAG
Organism: Bufo gargarizans; assembly: GCF_014858855.1. Lineage (NCBI taxonomy): Eukaryota > Metazoa > Chordata > Amphibia > Anura > Bufonidae > Bufo > Bufo gargarizans. The sequence continues at coordinate 22,762,004 of NC_058085.1, forward strand.
GCCGGAAACCTGGTAAAGGATGTGACATCAGCTTGATTTTCAGAATGGAGCGCCACATGACCGGGTTTCCCGAGGAGGCCGATCCATGTAACTTCAGACCAGTAAGTCTGCATTGTGCGGCCAGGCCACAAATGATAGAACCTGTCCTATTCCTGCCCGTTTTGCGGACAATAATAGGATTTATTTGTTTTACAGTGGGTCCGGCGAAAATTGCGGGTAACACATGGATCACAACCATATTTTGCGGATCCACGATTAGAGGACCGCACAACAGATACAGTATTGCGCAGGAGGTCTTATATTCAGTGTTTGTACCTGGGTGAAGGGCAACAGAAGAACTAAAAGAAACTATGATACTGACCTGTTGCTTATTCCCGGCCTTATTAAAGCTTTTTGCCTCTTCCGTCAGCCTGCAGGGAAAAAAAATTACATTGCACACGTCATGTTTTTTGAAGACTTAACAGTTCAGGATAAATAAAGCAGTGCACACATAGATAGGGAGATATGCCAAGGCTCAACTAGTAGTCTCATATTTTCCACTTTCAGTACTATCGCTAGTATGGGGGTCACAAGGAGACATTATACTGTATAGGGCTTATACAGTAAGATGTCTCTGTGTTGCTCCCATACATTATAGTAATGTCCCTGTGGCCCCATTGCCCCACAACACGTAATAAGGCACAGGCATACAGATTTAGAAATGAACGGGTCTGCATTCAATCCGCAAAAAATGAGGATCGGATGCAGAACGAAAATATGGTTGTGTGCATGAGGCCTTAAAGGGGTATTCCCATCACAGACAATGGGGGCATATCGCTAGGATGTGCCCCCATTGACTGATAGGTGTGACCAGTACCTACAACGAGAACGGAGCGGGGAGAGCGGTGGCTGGAGGACCCCGGATTTCCCAGAGTGCACATAGTCCAGCACTTTTTGCTTCAGTGTGCAAGCACGACCACCGATGCTGGATCGCAGGGTGGTCATAACCATGGAAACGAGCAGTGTATAATGTGATGGAAAAATTAATCCAGCCAGGAAAGGAGGCAATATGGACAATCACAATACATTAGTAAGAGCCTTAGTAGTAACTTTCTCGTCATGATAAATGCCATTTGGGTGGTTGGTAAAGGATGTGCATGGAGAGGGACTGGAAAATGTGGCAACTTGTGCTTAATTAACAAGGAAAAATATGGTATTCTACAATTACCATAGCTCTTCTGACATTTTATGAAATAACAATACTAGTACTCTGTGCATTGCACCGTTCCTCTGTTACTCCTCCTGCACATGTGTGAATATAATTACAACTTGGTGTTACTGACAATACAATCAGTGCTGAATGACGGAATAGTAACATCAAGTTTTCAATTTTGTCAGGTTTTAGGAGGAATAACAATGGAATGACACAATGTAGAGGTGCTCCACAATAGCGAATACAAGTATTTGGTAGAACAGACATGTCAGGAAAGCAGACAGCAGAAGGCTGATACTATAGGTAGCCGTCCATTGAGATCTAACGGGGAGCGGTGTAAGCAGGCGGCCAGAGCTTGTGCTGCTCACCTTGAAGATTCGTCACACGCGCTCTGCAGTCTCTCCGATAGCAGCTTCTCGCTTTTCTGTAAGTCATAAATGCCCAGATCGGTGTCTCGTATGGGGGTCACTTGATTACTTCCTCCCTGGACAAACTTGACGAGCTGTGAGGGAAGAGGGTGGTCTGCATAGGGTTAGGGGCTTAGGAATGGCACGGGAATATTTTCAGTGAGCAAACACAGATAGAAACCGCTTGGGCTGGGGGACATAAGAGCGCTCCACTGGATTCTTTAGGTCTACCCACCATCTATACAGAACAAGGGCTCGTTCACTTTTAAAGGGTGTCTGATATTTTATAAAATAGTGACCCGTCAGAAGTTTTGAACAGGTGCTGAGACCCCAACTAACTGCTAATATAAAGGGGCAAGCACTGCACCCCTTTCTTGTTTTATCGGCTCTCCTTGGAGAACAGAGCGATCAGCGCACAGAAGAGTCCAACAGAGCGACAGAAAACAATAGAGCACAGCAGTCCCCTAATCCTTCATTTAGCAATCACTGGGGGTCACAGCACCCGGACCCTCACCGATGATAGGTTTACCTTAACTACAGTGAGATCTTTGTTGTTCTAACTGCACACAATGAACATAATTAGTGTTGCGCGAACTTGGTGTTTCAAGTTCAGGTTACGAATTATGTTATGGATTTGGCTACCACGGACCATAACTTATAGTCCCTGGTAGCGGAATCCGTGACAGACTTCTTAGATAACCCGATCCTGAACTTTGTATCCGGACCTGAAACACAAGTTTGCTCATAACCAGTAAGAAACAGATCCTATGGAGAGTGACTGGGTCTTTTTCTTCTGGACTTCTATGGCCCACTATGGTGTCAGACTCTTTGCTCCACCAAAGGGGACTTTAGCATTTTGATGGGCCAGTCTGACCCTGTATGCGGATCAGGAGAGCCGTAACAAGTGATCTGTGAGCTCGTACTTATGAGGGTGGATTACCTATAAGTCAACACCTCCTTTCCGCTCCCACTTACCCTCTCACCGTCTCTCTGTAGAAGACAGACCTTCTTGTCTCTCAGAAGCTGCAACAGAACCAGCTGAAATTCAGACTTAGTCGGGATCAGATCTTTGCAGAGTCCATGTACATCATCCTCACACAGCAAGGGGACGGTGCAGAGTGGAGAGGACTGGTACTTCTGTAACACCACATCTGCCTGTTCCTGGGGCAGGAAACACAGTGCACAGTATTAGATCACAGTGAACGCCATCATCACTCTGCACTGACAATTTGGGTTTTATACTGAATGGAAGAGAATGCGGAACTGCGCTTGGTGAGCAGTGAGAAGGCCGCGACGCTCACAGGAGCACCGGTGCCTTCGCAAACAGCTGATCGGCGAGGGTTCCCCAAATGATGTATTCCGCAAATATATCTAAGGCTACTTTTATACCTGTATTCGGTGCGGATCCGTCTTGTATCTTCACAGATGGATCTGCACCGATAATGCAAACGCCTGTATCTGTTCATAACGGACCCGTTTGCATTATTCATAAAAAAAAAAAGTCTAAGTCAAAACAGAAACGGATCCGTCTTGACTAACGTTGAAAGTCAATGGGGGACGGATCCGTTTTCAATTGCACCATATTATGTCAGTGAAAACGGATCCGTCCCCATTGACTTACATTGTAAGTCAGGACGGATCCATTTGGCTCCGCATCGTCAGGCGGACACCAAAACGCTGCAAGCTGCGTTTTAGTGACCGCCTCAAAAGCTCAACGGAGCCAAACTGATGCATTCTGAACATATCCTTATTCATTCAGAATGCATTGGGGCTGAACTGATCCGTTTTGGGCCGCTTGTGAGAGCCCTGAAACGGATCTCACAAGCGGACCCAGAAACGCCAGTGTGAAAGTAGCCCAAATAGAAAGAAGCAAGTTTCTTAATTAAAATTCTCCCGCCATATTATGCCTTCAGCTCTTATCTTTTTACATTATGCCCACCTGTATTTATGTGCACCAATGATCCTTAGCATGGGGAGAAGTGACTGTATGGGGATGAAGAGTTCGCATTTGCCGTCCCCTGTTCACACGGGGAGATGTACTGCCATTAAACCAGCATTTTCAATACCGTACAAAAGATGAGATCACCCAACAAACCAGCTTTTTCTCATTTGTCGGGTGGCCTGCAGCATATTTACAAGGGGCAATGATCAGGCAAACAAATGTATGTATGAATATTCCCTAAGACATTTAATCCCCAGGACCGAACAGTAAATTTTGCGGTCACACCTGACCCTTTCCCAGGACATGTGCACCCATGTAGAAGGCCCCTTACTAACTTCTATTGGACTCCGTGCTGACCAGACTCCCCGCAGCAGTATTGAAAAACCAACCAGCATGCTATGTGACTAACCTTTATTACTTCAGGAACCACAAATGGCTCATCTGGGTTTAACTGTCCACCGAGGACTGAGCTGATGGTCCAGCGTAGAGGTTTGATGACCAGCTCTCTCACGCCCCAAGAGACCCAGCCGCTGGTGATACCTGCCACAAAATCGGACTCTCTCTGCAGGGAACCTTGCCTGCCAAAAACAAACAGGAACAGTTTCGTTACGTAATATTGGAAAACGTTAACCTCTCCTCTCAGCAACTGTTGTGATGCCTTAAAGGGGTTATTCCCAGAAATTACTGAAAGGCTGTTAAAGAGCCTCTGTTAACATGAACAACCCTATTAACCCAGCCATATTGCCTGGCAGAGTTGACCATGCTGAGTAAAACAATATATTTCTTTTTTTCTTTTGTCTAGACCAGGCATGCTCAACCTGCGTCCCTCCAGCTGTTGCAAAATATACAACTCCCAGCATTCCCGAACAGCCTACAGCAGGGCATTGTGGGAGTTGTAGTTTTACAACAGCCGGATGGGGCCGCAGGTTGAGCATGCCTGGTGTAGGCTGTTCGGGCATGCTGGGAGTTGTAGATTTTGCAACAGCTAGAGGGACGCAGGTTGAGCATGCCTGGCCTAGGGTGAATAATTCTGGAGATATATAACTTTTTATATTTCTGCTAAGGATCTATTTGATAAACTCAACAAAAGTTGACCCCTAGCACATGTTAAAGGCACCTCATAGCTTTTATTATTTACAAATGGTCCATCAGACCAATAACGCCTTTTTGTTCCATGTGCTACTTCTACTTATTAAATCCATATTAATGTATCTACTGACTAAATAAAATAATTAAAAGTATCAGCTGTGTCACATGGTTTCTTTCTATCTGTATCTGCTATCACACACTGTTTGCGTCACAGCGTGTATGACTAGCTAAGGGGTATTGTGAGCCTTTCCAGCGCGCTAATATATAGGCTCACCTGCCTTCTATTCCTGCGCTATGTTCATTTGCTTATAAACCCTTTGTTAGACTTTCATATCTATGGGCACCTGCTGTTTAAAAATAATAACCAAACACTCCCCCCATCTAACAAAAGGTTTATAAGCGAATGAACATAGCGCAGGGATAGAAGGCAGGTGAGCCTATATTAGCGCGTTGAAAAGGCTCACGATATCCCTTAGCTAGTCATTCACACTGTGACGCAAACAGTGTGCGATAGCAGATACAGATAGAAAGAAACTACGTGACTAGTCAGTAGATACATTAATACGAATGTAATAAATGTTACGTTTTAACAAGTAGAAGTAGCACATGGAACAAAAAAAGCGTTATTGGTCTGATGGACCATTTGTAAATAATAAGACTGACTTATTTGAAGCACCAAGGGGATGGCTGTAGCTCTTAGAGCACCGCTGTGCCCTGTGTACTTCCCCCTCCCATTTGATTGGCAGGGCTAGACATCTCGTCTGTGTTTTTGTGCCGGCGCCGAGACTAGGTTTGTCACGATATTAAAATTTTTATTCGATATCATAAAAAAGTATTGCGATACTCGATACCACGTGAAAAAATAAAACACCGAAAGAGCCGTGTGCATTCCGCATTTTTATGGAACGTGCGGCCGATAATAGAACAGTCCTATGCTATTTTTTGGGGGGAATCCCCTGTTTTTTTTTTTTTTTTTTCTGTTACGTCGTTGAAATGGGAGGGCTACAAACTGGTAGTAAAACAGACCCGCGGCGAACCAGAGAAACCTCTGATGACTGACGCATATGGGCACGTGAAAATAGGCGTCCTTGATGTCTATCGAGGACAGGTACTCCCCTGGTTCCATGGATCCAATTACCGACCTCAGTGACTCCATCTGGAATCTGCGGATGCGAAGGAAACTGTTGCGCGCCTTGAGGTCCAGAACGGGGTGAACCGTCCCTTTTTTTGGGGAACCACAAAGAGATTGGAGTAAAACCCCTGAAAACAGTCTTGCGCAGGAACCGGAACAATCACACCTTGCTGCAGCAGCGTGCGAATTGCCAGAAAAAAAGAATCTGCGGCTGCGGGAGAGGCTGGAGGAGACGACCGAAAAAAAACGGGACAGAGGGGAGGACTTAAAATCCAGCTTGTAGCCCTCTGCAATGACCTCCCTCACCCACGCATCTGAGACGTGAGCCAGCCAAACATGCCGAAACACATGAAGCCCGCCGCCCACCCGAACGGAGGGCGCCGGGAGCCGCCCGTCATGCAGCGGAGCTCTTAGGGTTAAAGGACTTGGAGCCCTGTTGACGGGAATGCCAGGAAGGCCACGGCTTAAAGGAAGGCTTGCGCTTCTGGCCTGCAGCCGACTTATTGGGTGCTCACTTGGGTCTGGAAAAATCTCTGAAAGGGACGAAAAAAAGGCTTCTGCTTTTTTTTACTTATTAGACCGCCCCTGTTCTGTGGTAAATGGTTGCTCTTACCACCTGCAGCATCCGAAATGATCTCATCCAGGCGCTTACCAAAAAGTCTGCCGCCGGTAAAGGGGAGGGCCGTCAGGGTCCGCTTTTGAAGCATTATCTGCTGCCCAGCATGAGAACCATAGGGTACGGGGAATAGCCACCAACAGGGCTGAGGAGCGAGCCATAAACCTGGCCGCGTCCAAAGATGCTTCACAAATATATGCACTGGCATGCGAGAGCTGCAGGGCCATATCTGCAAGTTCCCCCGAGGGGACTCCCGAGTCGAGACCCTGACGTAAATTACTTGCCCAATCTTCCACAGCCTTGCTCACCCATGTAGAGGCAAACGCCGGCTGCAGCGCTGTGCCCACTGCTTCAAAGGCAGATTTTACAAACGCTTCCAGCTTCTTATCTTTGATATCAGAAAAAGAAGCCCCATCCGCCATTGGAAAGGTAGTATGTTTAGCCAAGCGGGAAACCGGCGGGTCAACTATAGGTGGAGCCGACCATTTCTTAGTCAAATCCTCCGGAAAAGGATATTTAAGCGTTTTGGCAACATGAAATGTCTATCAGGGAAATTCCACTCCTTGGAGAGAGAGAGGAATCAAACTTCTGGTGACTGGGGAAACACTTGTGTGAATGACGGGACTTCCTAAAGGAAACACCCGCGCTGGCAGATGACGGAGCTGGATCCTCGACCTGCAATGTCTCAATAACTGCCGTAATTAAATTGTCCACCATGGAGGATAGTTTGGGCAACTGACCCTCCGGTGAGACAACATCCTTATCTGACCCTTTCTCCTCGGAACATGCCTCTTCAACTGAGGACACGTCGGAGTGAGACTCTCTAGTAGGAGGAGGAGAGGCCGAGGAAAGGGGAGACACAGACACCCTTTTGGGGGGGAAGTTCTGGCCCATTTTGTGGGCACGAGCTCCATGATCCCCAGAGTCGGACAGGTCAGAGGACTGCCTTGCCGACAAACGCCCCAATATATCCACAATAGCTTTGTTGGTATTGGAGACATCCTGTACCACCCTCGACAGGGAACACACCCATTCCGGTTCTTCCGTAGGTTGGGCAGCAGGAAGCAATGGGTCCAGAGCCGAGCCACTTGATGGCGGCGCAGCACACGCAAAGCAGAGTGAGTCTGACTGAGGGAATGGAAATTTTGTGCGACATGATGCGCAGGCAAAATGACGCACCAAAGGGATCGCCTGCTTCGGGACCTGGGTTCAGACATAATGACACCCCTGTCACCCCAATGAGGCAAATGGGAAGGTTAGGCCCTGTAAGAAGGGACAAACAACACTTACCCAGCCTGTGTCCCTCCAAACGCCAGTCAGACCCTCATTTCCCACCAGGAGCCTTAAAAATCCAGTAGTGGCCAGAGCCCACTGTCCCACTGCTCTGCCGCTGACATGGGTCGAACACAAAGCCCTGCCCCCAAAATGCTGCCGGCTCAAGCACCTGTCCATCCTCTCAGGCCACTCCACCACGCTCGCCGGAACCACGCCGGCATCCCCGGCCGTCTCAGATACTGGCCAGGGACAATAAGCCATGGGAAAAACCCTGCATGAATAGCCGCACAGAAGCCGGGGCCTCCATTAACAACGGCCCCGGCTGCCGCAGAACTAATGCGCCGACCTACAAGCGGCGCTGAGGGAAGTAAACTCTGCCCCCTCCTCTCCCGGTGCGCTCCAGAGAATGCCGTCTGCCCGGGAAGCCGCAGCAGACGCGCGACGTGTACAAAGAAGGCAGCCACTCCCTTGCTGCAGCAGCGTCCCAGGTAAATTAACCCTATAAAGGAGATTGCTGCCCAAGTCCACACGTGGGGAGGAGGGGATACTGGCTGGGGTACTGTAGGGGGTCCCGGAGGGGGGCACTGGAGGTGGTACTGAAGGGGTTACTGGAGGGAGGGTGGAGGGGAGCACGGCTTCTACTCACCTGTCCAAAATCTTCTGCCCCCCCGGCTCCAGCCGGATGACCACCTTCGGTGTGCGGCCCCTTGGTGAGGGACGCTACACCGGAAACAGAGGGGACTTTCGCTGGGGTGGCCGTGGTGATGCGATTGCTGGCGGGAGACAGAGGTTTTTACGGAGAGCGGGAACGAGCAGGGGATTTGGGTGACCCCCTGGTCTCCTGGTTGGGAGTGCAGGCGGTTTTAGAGACTGCCTGAAGAGACAAAATTAGTAACTAGCAGACCTGCAACGCAGGTAGGTCTGCCTCCTACAGACACTAAGGTAAAAACTGATTTAGCTTGGTCCCTGTAGGAAGGGTATAGCTGAAGAGGGAGGAGCTTAACCTTTGTGCTTAGTGTCCGCCTCCTAGCGGCAACAGCTATACCCATGGTCAAAGCCTGTGTCCCCCAATGAGACGGATGAGAAATGTTTATTTTTTTTATTATAGATATTATATATAATGCCATAGTTATAGAAAATATTCTGCTGCTAATGCTACACTAATTTTGTAAATATGAGATTATTGGCAAATACATTTTGTACAAAATTATTGTACAAAATATATATATTTATATTTTCTATGTAAAATTGGGAAAGGGGGCGATTTAATCTTTTAATATGTTAGTGTTTAGAGATCTATTAAGATGAATAGGACTGTCCCTGCTGCCCTGTGCTTTGTGCACACAGCAGCAGGGAGATTAAAGGGTAACTGTCAGATTATTATTTATTTGCTAGTTTATTAGCGCTAGGCCTGTATACCTGAGATAGTCTGTCAATGATTGTCAAAAGATCTGTCATTACCTTATAACAGCAGCTTTCATTAATGTCCGCTGTCCCTTTCCACTGCTCCCTTAATAGACACTTGCTATGGCTCATCTGTCTCTGGCTAAGAAGACAGAAGGACGGAGGGGCGTACAGTGTTCATTTTAGGACATGGTCAGATATTATTGTCAAGTAGGCAGTAGTTGAGCCTAGTATAGTAAAATAGCAGATCCCGGTATAGGATCGATCCAGGTACAAAAATATCGATTGGGTATCGAAAGTTTGATACCCGGTGCAACTCTAGTAACTCAGTGCCTGCACAGTGGATCTGCTGAGCTCGGAAAGCAGCGCTCATCTGATCCACTAGCCTTGTCAATCAAAGGTGAGGGGGAGTACAAGAGCACAGCAGCATAGTATAGTGGTGCTCCAAGAGCTACAGCCATCCTCTTGGTGCTCCAAATAGGTCATTAGCACAAATATAAAGTTAGATATCGCTAGAACTATTCACCCTACAGAAGAAAATAATGGTTTTATTCAGCATGATCAACCCTAGCAGGCAACATGCCTGGTTTAAAAGGATCGATCATGCTGAAAGATGTTTTAAGCTCTTTAAGCTGTTTTAATGTAATTTGCAGTATTTCTAGCCTAAAACTACCTTTTTCATCATTTTGCTTCCATGCGTTTGCTTTCTTGGTGCTGCTGCTAAACTGTACAGTTGGAGAGAATCAGCCTCCATCCCCCTTTGACAGCTGACTCTTCATCAGCCAGTCCTCACCTTAGCATTTCCTGGACGACTGTTCCCAGACCTAAAGGAGAAATGCCCTTGCGGGTAAAGTCTTTTTGTAGCTGGCACAACGAAATTGTGAGTAGCCCTTGAGCCTTAGCGTGCATTATAATCAGAGGTGTCCAGAAAGCCATTTTACTGTCCCAATCTGCACTGTCCACATCACGAGACTGCTTGAAGGCAGAGAACAAGAAGGACATCCGTTCATCGTCATCCCAGTCCGAGGGAAAAGCCGGGGCCATGGTGTCTCTACATCAATGGGTAGACCTGAAATACAGATGAAATATTACTGCTACTTCGGATCTATGTGGCAGGTAGTTTACGCCATGCTAGCTACTAGATAGATAGATAGGGCCGGCATCAGCACTCGGGATACCCAGGCAAGTGCCGGGGACCACTGCACAGTGGCGTGCAAAGGGAAGGCAGTCCGCAGCGGTTGCCAACTCTCAGGGGGGTGCCAGGCCGGCTGCTATGAGCGCTTCCATCAATACAGAAAAAAGCACTCATTGCTGGAGCGCAGGGGAGATGGTGGTTCTTTTCATTCACTAACCGCCACTGGGTGGGTCATTATACTGTGTGGGAGACCACTGGAGGGTCAATATACTGTGTACGGCTTCATTATACTGTATGGGGGAATGCTGTGGGTAATTATACTGTGCGTGAGCCACAGGGGGACATGTAAATGTAAAATATGTTTTTTGGGTTTTTTTTATTAGCGGGAGGGGAGGATACACCCTGGGTGCCGAATACCCTAGGCACGCCACTGCGTCTAGTCACTGCAAAATTCAAAAAAGTGAGTAGCTGCGCACCCCATCCCACACGCAACAGAAACTGTCCGGCAGCCACCTGGGTGAACTATCGGCGTCCCGGGGTACTTTATACCATCAGCGCAGTCTGCACATACAGTCTATATGTTACACACTACTGGCTGCGCACAGTGCAGCGATCGCGATGCTAGAACCTGTCGTGGCTTCATTACACGTCACACCGCGGCTCTCAGCCAATAATAGATGGCGGCTCTTTGATCTGTAATGAAGCCACAGGCAGTGATGGCCAGTTCGCAGTGTTCGCCGACGAACACATGCGATCTGACATCTTTATTCCCAAGTCCGGCGATGCAGAGGTAAGTCCTTACCTGTGCCTGCGCCGCTATGAAACACATGCGGTCACCAGGAGCAGGCAGTTCCGAGAACAGCTCGATGAAGGCCCCCGGCAGCTGTTCTCGGAACTGCCTGCTCCCGGTGACCGCATGTGTTTCAGAGCGGCTCGCGGCGCAGGCACAGGTAAGGACTTACCTCTGCATCGCCGGACTTGGGAATAAAGATGGCAGATTGCATGTGTTCGTCGGCGAACACTGCGAACTGGCCACAGGTGCTAGCGTGGAGTGTGAGCAGCCATTCAGAGGAGGCTGGCGGCACATCAGCATGGGGTGTGGGGCAAAGTGGCCCCAGCTCCGCTACCCTCTTCCAGTCTGCAGTATATAACAAGTAAGATATTATGATTTTAGGAAAAGAGAGGGAGGGGCGGCCCCCCATATGTTCTTACAGTCACTAGCCCAAGTCTGTGTTCGAGGGATGTTCCTAATTAGCCTCATTAAATCTAAGGTTCATATCTGCAATTTGCTTTAACATGGGAGCAGAACAAGGAAAAAAAAGAATTGCTGACAGCCTGGCCCAAAAAGAACCCGTACAGTACTAGATGGACCCATTAACTCAAAAGAGCCCTATTTGGTGTAATTTTGGTATCATCATATCATATGGCGTTTCAAATGAAAGCCATATGGGAAAGAGAGTGCGCAATGGCAAATTTCATGTTTTTTGGCCACATACCACACAAAAAATGTAATAAAAAAACAATCAAAAAGGTGTATGTCTGTAAAAATGACCTGTGGTTAGGTAAAAAAAAAAAAAAGTAGGCGCTCTGCAACATCGATAATACATGCAGTTTCACTGCCGGGTGCACAACGGGGCCCACCGAGACTTCAGTTCTGACTAGTACCTCGGAACTGAAGCCGAGTTCAGTTTTAAGTTTTAAAGTTGTTTTCCACTTTAAAAATCAATTACCGAAGCTATTCAACGAAGTAAAGGGCGACTTCACAAATAACTGACCGGCTCATCAGAGCCCATACATTCTAATACTGTACGGAGAAGGATCTCCGTATAGTATTATTGCTGCAGGCTGTCCAGGCATGCTGGGAGTCATAGTTTTGCAACAGCTGGAGGGCCATCCCTGATATAAACGATGTAAGTGCTATCACAATTTACAGAAGAGGCGGCCTACGCTTATGGTAGTCGTAGGTAGGCGTCACCTGTTTAGTGGTCACAACATATTTACACAAGCGGCTTCTTTACAGGAAAGTCAGATCAGTAAACCCGCTGACTGGCTTTCCTGGAAAGGTTTTCTCTAATGCGGCTACAAGAGATGCCACTTGTGTAAACATATTGGATGCTGACTATGAGCAGCCGTTATGCAAATGGATTAAACCTCAAAACGGCTCATTTTTATTAATAATGTCATTATTCTTTATTGGTGTCTGTTCACATTATGTTACTGAAAACCATTTGGGTCTTCCATGTATTCTTGTGCTGTCTTGCATATTCTCTATAGGTGCAGTCCACGGTTCCATGCCAGATTTTTCAAGGTGCAGTTCTCCATGCTTGGCTTGCTTTTCTATATTTAAAGGGAGTCTGTCACCTACTCTGAGCGCTGCAGACCGCGTTATAGAACGTTTGCCCCCCCCCCCCCCATTATAATAGTACCGCTCTTGAGTCTGTACCACGTAGAGATCACTTTATAAAGTTATGCAGATTAACTGTCTCAAGTGCCCAGGGGCGGAGTTATGGCTGCAAGTGCCCAGATAACCGCTCCCCTTGCAGTCCTCTGGAGATCTCGTATATGCGCACTGCTCTGCCCACAATGGGAAGAGGCACTGAACCTAACAGTGCGCATGCGCAGGCCTGGCACTCATGCGAGATCCCCAAGCCAGAAGAGAAGGTCGGGCCTGAGGACTGCAAGGGGAGCGGCTATATTGGCACATAGCTGAGGGGCCCGGGCGCTCGTGGCCGTAACTCCGCCCCTGGGCGCTTGCGACAGCTAATTTGCATACCTTTATAAAGGACTTTTTTCAGGATCTCTACTTGGGACAGACACAAGAGAAGTACTATTTTAATTGGGGGGGGGGGGGGGGGGGGGGTTCTATAACATGATCGGTGCGGTCTAAAAGGCCCACAGTAGGTGACAGACTCCCTTTAAACCCATTTGATCTTTCATGTATTATGCCCGAAACCGCTTGGCGCTATGTTTTTAACTTGTTTACATCCTGAGATGAAATAAAAGCATTTTACGCTTCTCCGGAGCAGACTACACTTCAGACAAGGCGTTTATCCTGGGACCCAGCCCCGTGTTCGCGCCCCGCACCGCCTATGGAGGGGAGTGGATTCTATCCCACGTACTCTGTTATATTTTACGCCTATATCATGATAAATCCTATAAATGATGGGGAGACAGAGGATCCCCAATAATTATACCTCTAGATGACAATAACCAGTAGAAGTGAAAGTGGAAGCAAAGTAAACACAGACTGTGTCCTATCTCATACACAGTTCAGCAGTGTCAGTCAGGCAGCACACACTGTAACAGAAACGCAGCACTGAACATAATAACATAGGAAGTAACCTAGAGAACAAAGCACAACTCACGGCACTCAGCTGTCAGACGAGATTTGAACCTCCACGGGCACCGTCCAGCAAATCCATAGAGAGGGAAGCTAGATAGAGCGTCACCGTGCGGATGTTCTGTGTGCCTGCGCGTCTCTTGCACGCCACTTGCTGGCCAGTACTCGGTATTGCATCTTAACTAATCATACGAAGCGCCGGGATTTCTACCAATGGAAGAGCTGCTCCTGCGCAGGAGCCCCCGCCCACTTAGCGACGTCATGCGGCAAGTTGGCGGGAAAAAGCGGAGTTACTGAGCTGCGGATCTGTGTGACAGTGCCGGTAAGTGCCTGGTCCTGGTGTGTAATGTCTAGCAGGTAGGTGTACATATGCAGCGGGCCACATATAAGCAGGCCGGGACTGGTGTTGCTTTCCCTCTCCAAGCTAAATAATTACTGGCTTAGTTTACAGGAGTAGAAGGGGCGTAGCTTGACACGATGATGATATGATTTGACACCATTGGTTTGAGTTTGGCCGCGTTATTTATAAACTGCTCTCCTCTAAATTTTAAAATGTAGCATGATGTGTGAACAGGTGTCATGACTGAGCTCTTATGGAGGAGCAAACAATCAGGAAGCCCAGAAGATCCCTCCCTTCCACCTGTTTTACTGTGGCCCCTGAGCTGTGCGGCCCTATGCCATTGCCCAGTTTGTCATACTGGTTTGTACTGTACTAATAGAGGGTGATGGCTCCTGGTAAAGGAAACCTTCTCCGCCTGTCAGAAGTCTATCAGATCCTCCTCTCTAGTGATGGAGGGGGGATTGGTGATCAGCCTCTCGCCTCTTTTCCGGAAAAAAGATGTCAGAGACCAAGTATGCTCTTATGGATGGGGAGGGATTGATAACGTGCACAGCAGTCCATGTTATCCCTCCTCTCTGGTCCTGTACAGTTATAGTCTGTGTCCTCCCTGCGGTCCCCCCCCCTCCTCCTCCATGCCGGCCGACAGAAGGGGTGGGTGCTTTATCCTGGTATAACCCGGGCTGTCCTGCTTGGGGACGTGTCGCCACTAAGACTTCGGCCAGTGAATGGCTGCAGCAGTGCACACGACCACAGATGGGATGTCATGTTCTGAACCTAGGCGCTGGAGCCGTCTCATTTATTTCCTGGCCATCCCTAAAATTGTATTTGGTGGTTAGACAACCCCTTTAAGACTTTTCCTAGCTGTTGTGATCGGTCAGACCGCCATTGATCTAACCTTTTATCTCCTGTCTAGTGGATTGCTGATGATTGATGCAGGTGGGAATACCCCTTTAAAAAGGGTTCACCAGGAATACAGATTTTTCAGCACGTTCCTGCAGCCTGCCTCTGTAAAAAGAAGATTCATTGTTACCGCCGCTCTGGTCCTCCACCATATCCCGGTCCCAGCACTGTCTGCATCCAGCAATCCATTAGCCTGGTCGCTTGCTCGTCTGTTATGGCCAGATACAGCATGCAGAGGAGCATACAACCTTGGCCATGTAGCGGTGCAAGAAAACAAGCCTGGGACCGAAACATGGAGGACCGGAGTGGCGGGGAGCAGGTGAGTAGGACTCTTCTGTCCACAGGGGTAGGCTGCGGGTACTTGCTGAAGAATCAGTATTCACGGAGAACCGCTTTAAGCCAATGTCTTAGTAGCCCACACTACTAGAATGGTGGACTATGCTCCAGCAGGCTCCTCATGTCTGACTACATTATTTTTCATGTCCTCAGGTGACAGGCGGAGCTGCACATCATGGAAGACGAGCTGGGACTGTCAGACCAGGGCTCGGATGCTGGCAGTGAAGAGGTCCTGACGCCTGCAGAGCTCATCAGCAAGCTGGAGGAGGTGAGCGTGCAGGGAGACCCCTGAAGATGAGGGTTAGGAAGCCAGACAGATGCTCGCCAACCTATCTTGTGGATTGTTTTTTTTTAGTATGTCCATGCATCTTAGGGCTGATGGCATTTGGCGGGGGGCGCGTAAGCTAATGGCACGGGGGGGGGGGGGGTGGAGCTGATGGCACTGGGGGGTTGCACTTTTTGATGGCATTGGGATGACTGTGTTTTTTTTTTTTTTTTTCTTATTAGAATACTAGATTAATGGTTGGATAAATCGGTAGAATACTTCATTACAAAAATAATCGATAGCTGCAGCCCTAATGCATCTGTGTGCATGAAGGAATTCAGCCTCTGTGTAAACATACATGACGTGGACCGCGTGTTAGGACACCAACACATTACACCTACAGTATAAATCCATAGGCATTCATATGGAGTTGGTTCTTCTCCCTTTGCTCTTCTGAGAAGACTTTCTACAAGGTTTTGGAGGGTGAAGGCCTAGTTCATCCTAAAGTGTTGAAGTCCGGGCTATGTGCGGCCAGTCAAGTTCTTCTTCACCAATGTATACTGAAGAAAATACAAGAGCTTGCACTGAAAATGAAATTACTAACTCCAGGAGGACACCTCAGAGATGACTCCACTAAGGTCCAAGACTAGGTGTACAATCCTCGCAGTCCTACCTGGATAGCTTTATCTTGATGTTCCTGATTGCAATGATGTGGGCCACACGATGTGCGGCCCGGCTCCGGAAATGCGGGCCCGCACTTCCAGGTCCACATTTCCGTTCCCGAAAAAAAAATAGAATATGTCCTATTCTTGTCTGCAATTGCGGACAAGAATAGGCATATTCTATTAGTGCCAGCAATGTGCGGTCCGCAAAATGTGGAACGCGCATTGCCGGTGTCCGTGTTTTGCGGATCCGCAAAACGCGTTACGGACGTGTGAATGGGGCCTTATGGTGGGAGACATGTCCTGAAGTGACTTGTGGCAGCGGTGACATCCTATTACAGGACCAGGCTGGAGTTGTTTACTATGACCAATAAATGTCTGCAAAGGCGACTGCATGACAAGGTGCTGGATTTTATACACCTGTGGTAATGGCACACCGCATGAAATATCTGAATTGGTGATTACAAGGCGTGTCCCAATACTCTTCTCCTTCTAGTGTATGTGTTTCCATGGTTACAGACGGATGTGTAGTCTGCGAAGTCATTTCTTGCGAACTACTGTCTGTATACATGTACATGGGAAGTATATACGTATAACATTTTGTTCAGTCCCTTTCATTGCTGACAAATACATGGGCGACTCGCTGCTCTTACAGTAAAGAACAAATCTCCCCCAAATGTACCTGGTCCCCCCTTGTTATAAATATATAGATCATTAGACCAATTCCTTGCACTGGTTTGTGATACACCCATACAGTAGTGAGGTTGCCCGTTTGCCATCTTTTCTCCAAATGTATATTATCCATTCATTCCAGTTGTCATCTACGATCCTGGCACCATGTGTTATACACATGTTGCTTCACCATAAAAAACAAACAAACAAAAAAGTATTCACAAATGGGTGTTTTCACAAATGGGAATTTGGTATCTGATATTACTGTAGGGGAAAGCTTGGGATCTAGTGATCACCAGTCAGTGTGGTTTACTATAAGTACAGTGACTGAGTCACACCACACAAAAACAAAAGTTTTAGATTTTAGAAAAACTGACTTTTCTAAAATTAGATTAGTGGTATACGAGTCCCTATCAGACTGGAACAGTTTCATTGGAGTCCAGGAGAAATGGAACTACTTAAAAGTGGCACTATTGAAGGCAACAGAAAATTGCATTAGACTTGTCAGTAAAACCAAAAAAAGGAAGAGACCACTGTGGTACTCAGCAGAAGTGGCCAAAATCATTAAAAACAAAAAGATAGCATTTAGGAATTATAAAAAAAAAACTAAATGAGGATGACAGGGAAATTTATAAGATTAGGCAGAGAGAGGCCAAACAAGTTATAAGAGCTTCTAAAGCACAGGCAGAAGAGAAATGAGCTCAGTCAGTGAAAAAGGCGATAAGGCATTCTTCAGATACATAAATGAAAAAAGGAAACTAAAACAAGGAATTGCCAAATTAAAAACAAAAGGAAGGAAAGTATATGGAAGAAGATAAAGAACTATAGAAAAAATTGTAGGGCACACCTACAGCTGGATACACATAGGAGATTTAATGTACATTTATTCATACAACAGTATATAATATCACATTAAAACAAATTAAACAAATATTAGCATGCTGTTACTGCATAGGTAAAATATCAAAGAAGGCGTTCTATTTATTCCTACAAATTATTTATAATTTTATATTTTTATGAAACTGCATCATTGATATTAATTTTTATTCATAATATTTCTTATATACTACTGTTTTATGTACTTATCCTTAAGATACATTTTTCTCTATGTCGACAGGAAATTATAAAGAATAGTTATCCTGCCTTGATATAGAAAGATGCAATATTACTACAAGGGTTAATACCCACCTATAATAGCAAGAGGAACAGAGAACGACGATTAGACCATTAATAAGCTAGTATGAACTTTTCAAAATATATGTTCCATATAATTTATGTTACCCTTTGCCTGTCAGTACCAACATCCGTTCAACAAAATATGTAGAGAATAATACAAAAAAAATTGAGAAAAATTATTCCTATGAGCGAATGCAATATAAGGCAGGAATATCTGCAAGGGTTAAAATTATCTGGAACATGATATAGAAACCAATTAATTTACTCTAAAGGGGAGAAAGTAGAACATAATATGTTATAATGTGCTTCGAATATGGGGACAAAAGCTTGTATCTGTCTAATATGATGCAATATAGAAAGCCACATAAAAGACACCATGAATGAATGCCTGTTTCCTTTAAGAAATACCGCTGCAATGTTGGGAAAGAACGATGAAGGTGCCAACTATATATAATCTATGAACCGCACCTAACCTTTCAAGTTTTGCATTACAACTATAGACACAAGTATGGCTGTTACAATGGCAGTATGAATACCCAGAAAATTCCATTTCAGGTTTTGAATACACCTGAATCAATTGACACCTGGACAACTGGGTATAAAAGATGACCAGTCATATGGGAACACTAGCCACTGATGAAGGAGTCGTAGCCAACTCCGAAACGCGTTTGGTGAGAGAGGATCGCATGAGACTGGATATGCAGCCGGAAGATTGATGCGCTTCAAACTAACCACAAGGAGAGGGATCGGTACCTAAAAGAATTGGCAGGAGAAAGCAAACTCTGATTACCGGAGTAAGAACAAACCTGTCGCTTGACTCAAGCACCTGGCAGTGATTTCCACATACAAATCTTCACCTACGGCACCCCTGCAATTCACTACCGAAGATCCCTGGATCCACACTCAGGAAGTAATACCGCTGACTGCAAGCGGATCACACGTGGGACGCCACGGTAAACCGCAACACAACCAGCACAAGTGTGAGTAGACAAAATTAATGTCGAATCAATGTATATATAGAAAGTGACTCAAACAAAAGAAATATAAGTAACAAAATTACTCTTCTATAATTGACTACATTGAAACTGCTCTGGGAACTTTACTCTATGCGGACTGAGGAACCAGATTTGCGATACTAATACTACAACTTGGAGAAATACTTAGTTAAAAGACTCCTCCATTTAGGATCACTCTGTCCAGTGACATTTTGCATATTTTAAGCGATCTTATCTATTTTACCTATGCAGTAACAGCATGCTAATATTTGTTTTTATGTGATATTATATACTGTTGTATGAATAAATGTACATTAAATCTCCTATGTGTATCCAGCTGTAGGTGTGCCCTACAATTTTTTTCTATATTGTCAACATTTTTGAAGATTGGGTGTAATCTTTTTTGTAGGTGCACCCATCCTACCCATTGTTCAGGGAGTGAGCCATCTCTATACAATATTCTGAAGATAAAGAACTAGCTGACTGCCTCAGTGAATACTTCTGTTCAGTTTTTATGAAGGGAAAGGACCTCAGTTAGGAAGGAAGACTAATGAATCTTTTGATGCATGTGTCTTTACAGAGGAAGAGGTTCTAAGTCAGCTGTCTAAAATTAATACAAATAAGTCACGGGGGCCTGATGGGATACACCCAAAGCTATTAAAAGAGCTCAGCGGTGAACTAGCAAAACCATTAACAGATTTATTTAACCAATCACTGGCAACAGGAGTCGTCCCAAAAGATTAGAAATTAGCAAATGTTGTGCCCATTCGCAAGATAGGTAGTAGGGAGGAATTGGGCAACTATAGGCCAGTAAGCCTGACATCAGTAGTGGGGAAATTAATGGAAACCATACTTAAGGAGAGGATTGTGGAACATCTAAAATCCCATGGATTGAAAGATGAAAAACAGCATGCGTTTACTTCAGGGAGATCATGTCAAACTTATTAATTTTTTTGATTGGGTGACTAAATTAATAGATGGCGGAGGTGCAGTAGACATCACTTATCTAGACTTTAGTAAGGCTTTTGATACTGTCCCACATGGAAGGCTTATCAATAAAGTGCAGTCATTGGGCTTGGACTCCCATATTGTTGAATGGATTAGGCAGTGGCTGAGGGACAGGCAACAGAGGGTTGTAGTCAATGGAGTATATTCAGACCATGGTCTTGTTGCCAGTGGGGTACCTCAGGGATCTGTTCTGGGACCCATATTGTTTAAAGGGTTTCTACCATCAGAATTTGTGTGATGTAGCTGACTGACATTAGCGATGTTCTAATGTCAGCACTACTAGGAGTCAGGGTAAGACGGTCTGTTCCTTCTGGACATGGAGGAACAGGAGTCTCACTGGCCAAGCTGCAGGGAAAAGGGAACACTAACAGTCTTACAGATATGGCAGGTGAACCGAACTAGTTCCACCTACCTGCCACAGCCTTGCTGACTGGATCCCTGTGCTGGCAAGCTGATGTCAACACAACCTGAGATGAACCCAGCAACCACACATCCACGCACAGGAACCCAGATCCATAAGCTGCAATAAGAAGCATAAAGACAAACACATCTTCTAAACACCAAACAACAACATTTTTTATGACCAGAAGGATGGACCCCACTGGCAGTTGGTAAATAACCAGGAGGATGTCTCCAGCAAGCATGGCTGAAGCACCCTCTCTGACTACTGCCTTCAACTGAGGCTTTATAGGGCCAAGAGGCCACACCCAACAGTCAGACACACCCCGTGAGTCACACACACAGAAAGGGAGTTAACCCTTCCAATACCAAAGAAGGGAAAACACAACTTAAAGGGGAAGTGTCCAAACCAAGAACACACTGTGGCTGTTGCCGCAGGCAACGACATGGGTGGCAACCATGTCCTGGGAGTCAGCCCGACGGCCGGGACACTGCCACCACATGTACACTATACAACCAAACATTGCCACGGGCAACCACAGTGAAGGGAAGATGGCAGTGCACACCAAACACAAAACAGAGTGCACACCAGACATACAAAAGTGCATACATACACGCACACAACTCCAAGGCAACCGCACACATACCTGTTGTCCGCGGCAACCGTACCTGAGGCAAACGGCAAAATGCCTCCAGCTGCGGTTGACGACAACAACAACCCAAACCGCGGGCAACTGTATGCGGCTCCCAAGGAGTCACAGCCATAAACATGGTCGTGACAACGGAGCTATAAAGTGTCCCTACACCTCCGGCATGGGGCTCTGCTCTTGCACGCTGGGTGGTGTAGTTTCTGCGGCATTCGAAGCATGCCCGCAGAGTATTGTGCATCGGTCCAATTCTGTTTTGGCTTTGTTTACATCAGCGTTCAGACTTTCTGTTCTCCTACTTTGTTATAGGGGCAGGAAAGGACGGATTCGGCACATAACTGAGCTGAATGGAGCCTACGGACCCCATGGACTATAATGGGGTCTGTTAGATTTACACTCAGAAGATGATTTGAGAGCGGAGACAAAAGTAGTGCATGCACTACTTTTATCTCCGCTTCCAAAATCTTCCTCTGGGTGGAAACCTAACGGACCCCATTACGGTCTATGGGGTCCGTAGGCTTCATTCAGCTCCGTTATGTGCCGAATCCGTCCTTTCCGTTTTTCCTGCCCCTAAAACGGAGGGGTTTCCTCCTCACTGTGGCTTGAATGAATTGGCGGTCAAGCACCTATCCGGCTGCTCCATTCCCTGTCCCATCCCTTATGTCTCAATATGATTGTTTCTGCAGCATGTACATGAGTTTCTGGAAGCTCTAGTCAGATACAATTTCTGCAACTTACTGGTCCCGTGGTAATATTCCTTTTAGTAAGTCTAAGCACTGTCCTTTTCCTCCCACCGCAGGCCTGGCTCAATGAGAAGTTTGCTCCCGAGCTCCTTGAGAGTAAATCTGAGATTGTGGAGTGTGTGATGGAGCAGCTGAATCACATGGTAAGCCGGCTGGACCCTTGTTACTACCGCTTACCCACATTACTGCTTTGTCATCGTACTTACAGTACCCGTTTATCTTCCCAGGAACAAAATTTGCATCGAGCTCGACAGGGTGACCTGAAGATAAGTTTCCATCACATGGAGATAGAGAGGATCAGGTTCATGCTCAGCAGCTACTTGCGCAGTCGCTTGCACAAGGTAAGCGGTTTGGTATAGACAGAGAAATGACACTCCAGGCAAAAGCTAAGTAGAGGCGCCATCTCACCAGTGTCTCACCTATGTGGTTCCCGTGTATGGGGAGATCCACAAATGTCTTACAGCCTGCCTGTGCGCTCATGTCCTGGCCAGCAGTTTTCCCTTAAAGGGGTTGTCCAGGTTCAGAGCTGAACCTGGACAGCCCTCCATTTTCACCCCAGCAGCCCCCCTGACATGAGCATCGGAGCAGTTCATGCTCCGATGCTCTCCTTTGCCCTGCGCTAAATCGTGCAGGGCAAAGGCATTTTTCTGAGTTCCGGTGACATACCGGGCTCTCCATGGGGCTGACAGGAACCCCGGTGACGTCACCGGCACTGATGGGCGGGATTTGGCTCTGCCCTAGCCAGTAAAACGGCTAGGGCAGAGCTAAAGCCCGCCCCTCAGAGCCGGTGACGTCACCGAACACACTGCTGGGCGGAAGTTACCGCCCGGCAGTGTGTTATTGAAAACACAAGAGCCCGTGCCCTGCGCGATCTAGCGCAGGGCACTGGAGCGCATCGGAGCATGAGATGCTCCGATGCTAGGCTCAGGGGGGCTGCCGGGGTGAAAATAAGGGTTCCCTCTGAACCCGGACAACCCGGGTTCAGCTCTGAACCCGGACAACCCCTTTAAGGATATCTGGCTGCTTGTTCTGCTGCAAATGTTGGCTGGTAAAAAAAAAGGTTCCATCCAGCATTTTTTGTCGTCCAGCCGTCACCTGGCACTTATGCCAGAAAGTATCTGGATCACTGCCAGACCTAATTACAGTGAATTGGGGAAACCGGCAACACCGGATCTCTATGTGTTGTGTCTTTTTTTTTTGCAACATGGACACACTGGCATATTTCCTTGGATAACTAATTACCAACTATTCCAGCAGCTTGAATCCTGGCGATCCTATAATCATTAGGGTTGGGAAAGCTATGTCGAAAGTGCCATTAATTCCATGGTGCTGTACATCTAAGGCCTCTTTCACACTTGTGTTGTCCGGATCCGGCGTGTACTCCATTTGCCGGAATTACACGCCGGATCCGGAAAAACGCAAGTGAACTGAAAGCATTTGAAGACGGATCAGTCTTCAAAATGCGTTCAGTGTTACTATGGCAGCCAGGACGCTATTAACCACTTCAACCCCGCTAGCTGAAACCCCCTTAATGACCAGGCCACTTTTCACACTTCGGCACTACACTACTTTCACCGTTTATCGCTCGGTCATGCAACTTACCACCCAAATGAATTTTACCTCCTTTTCTTCTCACTAATAGAGCTTTCATTTGGTGGTATTTCATTGCTGCTGACATTTTTACTTTTTTGTTATTAATCGAAATTTAACGATTTTTTTGCAAAAAAATGACATTTTTCACTTTCAGTTGTAAAATTTAGCAAAAAAAACGACATCCATATATAAATTTTTCGCTAAATTTATTGTTCTACATGTCTTTTATAAAAAAAAAAAATGTTTGGGTAAAAAAAAAATGGTTTGGATAAAAGTTATAGCGTTTACAAACTATGGTACAAAAATGTGAATTTCCGCTTTTTGAAGCAGCTCTGACTTTCTGAGCACCTGTCATGTTTCCTGAGGTTCTACAATGCCCAGACAGTAGAAAAACCCCACAAATGACCCCATTTCGGAAAGTAGACACCCTAAGGTATTTACTGATGGGCATAGTGAGTTCATAGAACTTTTTATTTTTTGTCACAAGTTAGCGGAAAATGATGATTTTTTTTTTTTTTTTCTTTTTTCTTTTTTGTTCTTACAAAGTCTCATATTCCACTAACTTGTGACAAAAAACTTCCATGAACTCGCCATGCCCCTCACGAAATACCTTGGGGTGTCTTCTTTCCAAAATGGGGTCACTTGTGGGGTAGTTATACTGCCCTGGCATTCTAGGGGCCCATATGTGTGAGAAGTAGTTTGCAATCAAAATCTGTAAAAAAAAAAATGACCGGTGAAATCCGAAAGGTGATCTTTGGAATGTGTGCCTCTTTGCCCACCTTTCAAACTACTTCGCACACATTAGGGCCCCTAGAATGCCAGGGCAGTATAACTACCCCACAAGTGACCCCATTTTGGAAAGAAGACACCCCAAGGTATTCTGTGAGGGGCATGGCGAGTTTCTAGAATTTTTAATTTTTTGTCACAAGTTAGTGGAATATGAGACTTTGTTAGAAAAAAAAATAAAAAAATAAAATCATCATTTTCCGCTAACTTGTGACAAAAAATAAAAATTTCTAGGAACTCGCCAGGCCCCTCACGGGATACCTTGGGGTGACTTCTTTCCAAAATGGGGTCACTTGTGGGGTAGTTATACTGCCCTGACATTCTAGGGGCCCATATGTGTGCAAAGTAGTTTGAAATCAAAATGTGTAAAAAAAAAAAAAATATGACCTGTGAAATCCTAAAGGTGCTCTTTGGAATGTGTGCCCCTTTACCCACCTAGGCGGCAAAAAAGTGTCACACATGTGGTATCGCCGTACTCAGGAGAAGTTGGGGAATGTGTTTTGGGGTGTCATTTTACATATACCCATGCTGGGTGAGAGAAATATCTTGGCAAAAGACAACTTTTCCCATTTATTTATTTTTTATACAAAGTTGGCATTTGACCAAGATATTTATCTCGCCCAGCATGGGTATATGTAAAATGACACCCCAAAACACATTCCCCAACTTCTCCTGAGTACGGCGATACCACATGTGTGACGCTTTTTTGCAGCCTAGATGCGCAAAGCGGCCCAAATTCCTTTTAGGAGGGCATTTTTAGACATTTGGATCCCAGACTTCTTCTCACGCTTTCGGGCCCCTAAAATGCCAGGGCAGTATAAATACCCCACATGTGACCCCATTTTGGAAAGAAGACGCCCCAAGGTATTCAATGAGTGAGTGAGTGTGAGGTTTTTATTTTTTGACACAAGTTAGTGGAATATGAGACTTAGTAAGAAAAAAGAAAAAAAAAAAAAAAAAATCAATTTCCGCTAACTTGGGCCAAAAAAAATGTCTGAATGGAGCCTTACAGGGGGGTGATCAATGACAAGGAAGTGATCAGGAAGTCTATATGCGTGATCACCCCCTTGTCATTGATCACCCCCCTGTAAGGCTCCATTCAGACGTCCGTATGTGTTTTGCGGATCCGATCCATGTATCCGTGGATCCGTAAAAATCATACGGACGTCTGAATGGAGCCTTACAGGGGGGTGATCAATGGCAGGGGGGTGATCAATGGCAGGGGGGGGTGGGGGTGATCAGGGAGTCTATATGGGGTGATCATGGGTGATCAGGGGTTCATAAGGGGTTAATAAGTGACAGGGGGGGGGTGTAGTGTAGTGTTTTGTGGTACTTTACACAGCTACCTGTGTCCTCTGGTGGTCGATCCAAACAAAAGGGACCACCAGAGGACCAGGTAGCAGGTATATTAGACGCTGTTATCAAAACAGCGTCTAATATACCTGTTAGGGGTTAAAAAAATTGTATCTCCAGCCTGCCAGCGAACGATCGCCGCTGGCAGTCTGGAGATCCACTCACTTACCTTCCGATCCTGTGAACGCGTGCGCCCGTGTGCGCGCGTTCACAGGAAATCTCGTGTCTCGTGAGATGACGCGTATATGCGTCGTTGAGCGCACAGCTGCCGCCTCCGGACCGCAGATCTGCGTTAGGCGGTCCGGAGGCGGTTAAAGTCCTGCTTGCCATAGTAGTAGTGGGGAGCGTGGGAGAAGTATACTTACCGTCCGTGCGGCTCCCGGGGCGCTCCAGAATGACGTCAGAGCGCCCCATGCGATCACGTCATCCGTGCGCATGGGCGCCCTGACGTCACTCGGGAGCCGCACGGATGGTAAGTATGCTGCTTCCCCGCTCCCCACTACACTTTACCATGGCAAACAGGACTTTAGCGTCCCGGCAGCCATGGTAAACATTTAGAAAAAGCTAAAAGTCGGATCCTACAATGCGCCGAAACGACGTTTAGCTTAAGGCCGGATCCGGATTAATGCCTTTCAATGGGCATTAATTCCGGATCTGGCCTTGCGGCTAGTGTTCAGGATTTTTGGCCGGAGCAAAAAGCGCAGCATGCTGCAGTATTTTCTCCGGCCAAAAAACTTTCCGGTCCTGAACTGAAGACATCCTGATGCATCCTGAACGGATTTCTCTCCATCCAGAATGCATTAGGATAATCCTGATCAGGATTCTTCCGGCATAGTGCCCCGACGACGGAACTCTATGCCGGAACAGAACAACCCAAGTGTGAAAGAGCCCTAACAGGGGTTACACAAATGTAAAAATACAATAGACAAACTATTAGGGTCCATTCACACGTCCGCAAAGTGGGTCCCATTAATTTTTAATTGGGCCGCAAAAGATGTGGAAAGCACACAGTGTGCTTTCCGCATCCGCACTTCCGTTCCGCGGCCCCGCAAAAAAATAGAACACGTCCTATTCTTGTCTGCAGACACTGACAAGAAAAGGCATTTCTATTATAGTCCCAGCCATGTGTAGTCCGCAAAATGTGGAACGCACATGGCCAGTGTCCGTGTTTTGCGGACCGCAAAACAGTTGCAGACATGTGAATGGACCCTTAACAGACTGATACAGAGGGGGAGAGGACCCTGCCCATGAGAGCTTACAATTTACATGGAGAGGAAAAGAACACAGTAGGTGAAGGGTATAGGCGGCTCTTGTGGCAGCATGCTTATTCTAGGTGGTAGGCGTTCCTGAAAAGATGGGTTTTCATGTTTCTTTTGAAGGTTTGGATGTTGGGGGATGTGCTGGGGCAGCGAGTTCCAGAGTAGGGGAGAGGCACGTGAGAAATCTTGTAGTTTGTGAGAAGAAGAGATGAGGAGAACAGAGGATGAGGTCCTGTAAGGATCTGAAATTACATGTGGAAATGTATCGAGAAAGCGGGCAGAACTATAAGGAAGGAGACTAGTTGTGGACGGCCTTATATGTAGTTTTTTTTTTTTTTTTTTTTTTTTTTTTTTTTTTTTTGTATTTTGAACTGAATTTGCTGGACAATAGGGAGGCAAAGGAGAAACGAGGGGATTAACCAGGCAGTAGAGCTCAGAATAGATTGTAGGGGAGTGAGGCTGCTAGATGGTAGGCTACAGAGGAGAATGTTACAGTAGTCCAGGTGGGAGATGACGAGGGCATGCACTAGCATTTTAGTTGAATCGGGGGTGAAGGAGCGAATATGAGAGATGTTCTTGTGTTGAAAGCAGCAGGTGGAGGTGAGGGTTTATGTGGTGTCTCAAAGGACAGGGTAGAATCCAATGTTACCTCCAGGCAGCGGACCTGTGAGACTAGAGAAAACGTTGCGCTATTAACTGTAATGCACAGGTCAGGTAGAAGGGGGTTAGTGACATGGGGGAAAGATGATGAATTCAGTTTTCTCCCTGCTAAGTTTTAAGTGGGAGGAGGAAAATGAAGATATTGCTGACAGACGAGCTGGGCTTCTGGATAGCAGGGACGTCACATCTGGGCCAGAGAGGTAGATGTGAGTGTCGTCAGCATAAAGGTGGTATTGGAAACCATGGGACTCTATGAGCTGTCCCAGGCCAAATGTATAAACAGAGAAAAGTAGGAGACCCATAAGAGAGCCTTGAGGGACACCAACAGAGAGAGGGTGTGATAAGGAGGTGGTGTATGGATGGAAAACGCTGAAGGTTTTGTTGGTGAGGTACAAGGAGATCCCGGAGAGGGCCAGGTCTCTGATGCCGAGGAATGAGAGGGTTTGCAACGGGAGAGCGTGATCAACCGTGTCAAAGGCCTCTAAACCAGCTATCCAATGTGTTTGGATAAAAGGTCACTTCTGAAAAACCATCACAAGATTGTCCAGTGTGAACACACTTATACTGTTTGTAGTCGTAAACAATTTAGAAACCGTTCTGACTGAGATGCAGACACCAGCAGCTGAGAAGGACATTATGGATTTTTTTTGTCCCAACAGTGTAGGGAATTAGCCGTATTCTAGTATTTCTTTCATGCTTTTGTATTATTTTTCCTATTTATGGTTGTGTTTTTTTTTCCCCCTGTCTTGTTAGATTGAGAAGTTTTTTCCACATGTCCTGGAGAAGGAGAAGTCTAGAGAGGAAGGTGAGCCACCACACCTGTCTCCAGAGGAGTTTGCCTTTGCCAAGGAGTGAGTGTTGCCGATTCCTTATGTTCTTACAGTGATGCATTACCACTTTACATTAACCTAGAAGATTTCATTAAATTCAACTTTCAGTGGACCTTTTTGAAATCGATCAGCATGGGCTTCTGGAGAAATATATCAGACTGGCTGTGACTGATTCACTGCAAATTTCTATGAACAAACAAGAAACCGCTTTCTTCTCGTTGCAGGTATATGACAAGCACAGAGACTTTACTTAAGGGTGTGGCCCTCCGTCACATGCCCCCAAATCTGCAGACAGTGGACCTGCTGAAATGTGGTAGGTAGTGTCATCAGTATTTATAGAGACATGAGATGACTTCTATACACTGGGTAACATGAACTTCTTCTTGTAGTCCCCAAACCAAACCTGGACTCGTTTGTGTTCCTGAAGGTGAAACAGGCCCAGGAGAGCATCCTAGTGGAACCAGAGACCGATGAGCAGAGGTGAGGAAGAAGTAGGACGTTTTTAATTGAATGTGAAATTTGTGCCTGCAGAAATTTGATTCCAAAACCTACATCTTTGAAGGGGTTGTCCAGGATGTTGACATTGATGGCTTCTCCTCAGAATAGGCCATCAATATCGGATCAGTGGGGGTTCAGCAGCCAGCGCCTCCGCTAGTCAGTTGTTACTAGCTTGGTCCATTACACAATGGACAGAGCTGTGTAGTTCTAGTACCGACTTCCATAAATCGCAGATCAGCAGGGGTGTGGGGCGTCAAACCCCTGCTGATCTCCTTTTGATGGCCTATCTTAAGGATAGGCCATCAAAACCCTGGACAACCTCTTTAAGAATTTAACGGTGTTTTCATAACTTATCAAGTAGTGGCAAACCATGCTGCCATGTTTATCATTGTGGGGGTCTGGCCTCTGGAACCCGCACTGATCCAATGAATTAAAGGGCCACAGTTTTCTCTCTCTACGGTGGTGCTTCTGATCACTTGGATGTACTGCAAACTGCAGACGGTCCTATTAGCTTGAAAGGTGGCCATGATGCGGTTTTGTCCTCTGTGGGATGCTGGCTGGCTGCTGTGTAAGGATAAGCCGATTTTTGATTGTTCAAGAGGTTATCTGGGTAAAGATAATGATGGACCTATCCTAAGGATAGGTAATCATTATCATATCGGCAAAGGTCTGAGTCCTGCGGTGAGCGGCAACTAGGCCATGTGACTGATGTATGGTGACGTCACATGGCCTAGGAAAAGGCTGCAGCGCTCACGGACCGCCGGGCCTTTTTAAGAGCTGATTGGCAGGGGTTCTGAGAGTTGGGTCCCCATCGATCTGATATTGATGACCTGACCAGAGGATAGGTCATCAATAGTAATTACTGGATGAGCCCTTTAACTATGTAGAGCCTTTGGTTTTTCTGTAATTGACCACGACACGTGATTTGTGGTGGCACGACAGCTGTAAAAATGGCCGTGAATTTATATACATGTGCTTGATAATTTTAGCTCTAACACTAGACCAATCGGACATTGACATGTCGGGCTGATTTTAAATTGTGAAGGTCTAATTCTTTAGCTAATGGTAATTATTTTTTTAATTGGATATCTTGTTATTGAGTTTTATCAAACAAACAAAATGCAAGGGACTCCATTTTAAAGGGTGACTAAACTTTCAACATTTTTTTTATTTATTTTTTTGATGTGTCATAGCAACAGGGGATCCGAGTGATGACACGCCTACCGATCACTAGAGCGAGGAGAGAGAAGGACTTGCATAGTGTTCTCTCTATCCTCGCTGCCTGTCTCTATTCAGTCTCCTCCAGCGAGTAGTGTGCGCCACGCGACTCTTCGCTTGTTCTAGAGATGGTGGGCATCTCAGCAGTTAGACCCCCACTGATCTGAACCATTGTGCCGCTATGACTTATGAAATTAAAAGTTTTTTTTAAAAGCTCAATAATGCATCTTAGGGCTCATGCACACGAACATATGCACTTTGTGGTCAGCAAAAAATACGGATGACGTCTGTGTGCATTCCATGTTTTGCGGAACAGAACAGCTGGCCCCTAATAGGACATGTTCTATTATTTTTTTTATTTTTTTTCCCCATTGAAATGAATGGTTCCGCAAAATGAACGGGCACGGAAAGAAAATACATTCATTTCATGTGCACGAGCCCTTAAATTATGTTAAAAAATACCACTGTATACTTCAGTGATTACCCTCATTCCTAGTGTTTACTACATCACAGCTTTCCTCCATTGATATCATTTTTTTCTCTCCACCATGTTGCTGTGTGATATCATTAACCCTACCAATAGCCGAGTTTAAAAAAGCCATCATGTCAATGGGAAAAATGATCTACAATAATGCCTCTAAAAACTTTTATCTTTCAACAGTGAATACACCATAGACATGGAGGTCGGCTCTCAGCACCTTATCCGATATCGCACAATATCCCCCCTCGTGGCCTCAGGCGCTGTGAATCTCATCTGACCAGTCCTCAATCAAGCAGCGTGATGCCGATGAAGTCTTCAATAAGAACAAACATTGCATTAGTGTGACCAGTAGGGGGCAGGTGTGGTGTACTGAATGGTGCTACCATCAGTGGAATGCAGAGCTTGCCATGTGCTGCGTTCCACAGATACATCGTACCCCGTGTGCTATATTTCTACTATTTGCATTTGTTGCACCTGGGACAGTCTTTTTCAATGTACATGGCACTACGACTGTTCTACTTAAAGCTGGAATATGGGGGGCATTGCATCGATTTAATAGCGACTTTACAGACTAGTCCTAAATGGTACAGTACAGCTGTAATCCCAGTGTGCTGGGCCATGGCTTGTGGAATTAAACTGTGCTAAAGGTTGGGTGAAGTCACCTGATATAGAACTGATATGACCGATTATCTAGTCTGGATGACTGAATTTGTATAAAAGTTGAAGAAATAAAATATATTTTTACATTTTGTGCATGTGTTGGTCATGTGGTTTGATTCCCCTTGAAGCCAAAGATTAATTTACTGTCATTCCCCTCGTCTGTGACAATGTGCTGGGTCGTCCAATCAGAGAGTGATATGTAAGGCGATTTTCACACTTGCGTTTACGTTTTCCGGTATTGAGATCCAACATACGATCTCAATACCAGAGAAAAACTCTTCTGTCTTGTCCCCATTCATTGTCAATGGGGACAAAATGGAACCGAACATAGTGCACCACAATGCATTTCATTCCGTTTGGTTGCATTCCCATACCAGAGAGCAAATCGCAGCATGCTGTGGTTTTCTTTCAGTCATGGGATGCGGAGCAAAACGGAACGGAATGCATTCTGGTGCACTCCGTGCTGTTCAGTTCCGTTTTGCCCCACAATGCAAGTCAATGGGGACGGATCCTTTTTCTCAGACACAATAGAAAACTGATCCGTTCCCCGTTGACTTTCAGTGGTGCTCATGACTGATCCGTCATTGCTATGTTAAAGATAATATAAATGGATCCAGTTGTAACGGATGCAGACTGTTGAATTATCAGTAACGGAAGCGTTTTTGTTAAGCCCTGCCGGATCAGGGAAAAACGCTAGTGTGAAAGTAGCCTTAGGAGATCTCTGGGAATGATGGAGTGACTGCAGTGTATATGCCAGATATGAATGTAAGGGCGTTCCCTCCCAGGAAAACCCTTGGATACCGTGCTCATTGGCTGCTCCAATCCCCAGTGCACAAGTCTTTGCTTCTGCATTTGGATTGTATGCCCTGGAGATGCATCATGTCAGTGGTCTGTACATGGGTTACATGAGAGGAACACGTCTCCCCTGCCAACATGAGCATCAGAAGTATTAACTGAATAAATGTAGTGAAAAGGAAAAAGTGAACAAATATCTAAAAAGACAAAAAAAAAATGCTTCTCTCCTAACCTATACGTACCTGTATTGGACAACCCCATATTGCTCATACTATAATATGATCAAATAATGCAGAATATATCTTGCCCAGAGCATACAAAAAATACCCTAAATTCAGTCTGGAGAGACAGTCTCCATCCAGGACAGGAAACTGGAACTTTTGTGGAGAGCTGTTAAGGGAGGGGCTCTGCCCCTATACCACCAGTTCCTGTTTCCTGTCCTATTATGGATAGGATGTTTTTTTTTTTTTTTGTGGAGAGCTAGATTTAGGCTGCAGGAGCCCCTGAGACACATCTTGATAGGGGTTACCTGGTGCGGCGTAAGTCTCCACTAGGAGCCGCCTGCAAAGTTTGAGGCCTTTCTTTCTGGGTCCTGGATGCTTTATCGGGCCGGTGTTCCTGGGCAGTCCCAGCAATACCACGAGGTGATGCTGACACGCCGGATCCTCCTGGCGGTATTCAGGAGGCCTGGGGCCTCTCTCTGCCTGCCCCCCTGCCTGGGTAGCTTACAGAGGTGGAGGGGCAGGGTTAGAGTTTGTCCTGCGTGCGAACCGGAAGTTGCACGGCGCAACATCCGGTATTTGGAACGCACGTGGAAAGAGCATTCCGGAAGAAGGGGAGGGACATCTACTGAGGCCACATGGGAGCACCGGCAGGGACCCGACTTAGGGTATTTAAAACCCTTCAGCACGTGGTCAGAAGGAGCCCAGCCAGCCTACAAGTATCGGTGGATCCCTTATGGAAGACGCTCTATCCCTGTCTACTATCATGGAGGATGAGAGTAGTCAGCATGCTGATGTCCAGGAGGTTAATAAACAAAATGTCCAGCTCACCATGTATCCTTTATCCTCCGTGCATGGAATGAAGCAGGTAAGTTCTCAAGATATAAACAGCAGAAAAAAGTTCCAGCACTATTGAAGATTCTGTTGCTTTGCCTTTATTTTCGGTAACAAATTACATCATGTGGACACCATCTCACATCCCCGCACATTGACGCTTTTCGAACTATTCCGTTCTTAGTCTTAACTGTATGCACTCCCTGACCCTCGGGTAATGGATCTATTTAAACCTGAGGGTCAGGCAGTGCACACAGTTACGGCTAAGAATGGTATAGTTCGAAACGCGTCAATGTGCGGGGGAGGGGGGGGGTGAGATGGTGTCCACATGATGTAATTTGTTACCGAAAATAAAGACAAAGCAACAGAATCTTCAATAGTGCTGGAACTTTTTTTCTGCTGTTGATGTCCAGGAGGGTCATGACGCCAGACCGGTACTCCTGGTGGGGTAAGGGGGGGGGGGGGGGGGGGGGGGTCAATCCCCAACTTTTATTTTTCTCTGTCAGGTTCTAATAGGGGCTTGTTCTCTTATTTTATTTTTAGAATATCAGAGGGCCCTAGGAAAGCTACCACAAAGACCAGAGGGAAAGAGTGTGCTGTAAGAAAAAACTTATTTAAAGTTATTATGTCAGCATTGTGTGGATTAGGTGGCAGAAGAGGAATCCACATCTCTGCTTCAGAGCATTAAGGATATTGTTTCTGATTCAATGAAAATGTTGAAGTGCCTCCCTTCCTCAGACTCGAGCAAACAGGGTTACTCTAGCATGGTATCTGATTCTTCAGATGAGAATGAGCAAAGAGAAATCCTAGAAGTTTCAAACTCTTCTTCGGATGAAGAAACCACGGGTAGACCTTTATTTTCCCCTGAGGACACAAAATCTCTGCTGAAGGCTATTAGAGCCACTATGAAAGTGGATCAATCTAAAGAACAGAAGTCAGTCCAAGATATAATTTTTGGTCATCTGGGGCACAAAACATCAAGAGTTTTTCCATAACAATTTTTTATTAAAAAAGAATGGGGAAAAAAAAACTTGTTCCCAAAAATGTAAAAGGAAAATACCCTTTGGATGAGGCTGAGTCGTCCTGCTGGGATAGGCCTCCAAAATTGGATGCCCCAATCGCCAAGATGTCTAAAAAAAAAAAAAAATCTGCTTTGCCATTTGAGGATCTCGTGACTTTAAAGGATCCTATGGATAGACGAGCAGAAGTTTACCCAAAAAAAGCATGGGAAGCCTCTACCCAGGCATTTAAACCGAATATTGCCACTACCTCTACTGCCAGGTCGTTAAAGTTATGGCTACAAGAACTGTAGTCCCATATCCAGAATAAAATCTCCAGAGACCAATTACTAGGAGTGTTCCCTACCATCATTAAAGCAGTGGACTTCATCTCCGATGCTTCTGCAGATGCATTAAAATTAAATGCGAGGTCAGCAGCTCTGTCTAATTCTGCAAGAAGAGCTATTTGGCTTAAGGGTTGGTCTGGTAACATGGGTTCAAAGAATAAACTTTGCTCTATTCCGTGCCAGGGAGATTACCTCTTTGGACTGGTTTTGGATGACCTTTTAGAGAAGGCCTTTGATAACAAAATGGGGTTTCCTGTCTCCTGACCTCCCAAAAGACAACAGTTTTTTCGCAGAAACAAAAATTTTTTCAAAAGAGACAGACAGAATTTTCGACAAGAAAACAGAAGTAGGGAAGGATAAAGGATTCCTCTATAATTCTCAGTCCACTTCAGGGCCCAAGGCTGGTCAACAATGACGGTTTCTGTCCTGTAGGGGGAAGACTTTCTCTTCTCAGGCTTGGGAAAAAATCTTGTCAAGCCTGTGGATTATTGGTATTATAAAAGACTGGTTCCGTCTAGAGTTTATCTCTCCCCACTAGAAAGATTAAAAAATTACAAATCGTATTCAAAATTCTCCAAGAAACCTAGCACTAAAACAAGAATTTTTTTTCCCTTCTAAAGAAAAAGGTTCTGGTTCCTGATCCGGATTCAGAAGGGGAGGGGGTTTTAAGAGACGTAAATCAATTCCTAAAATTAAAAAAATTCATAATGGAATCTGTACAGTCTGCAATAAAACATCTATTCAAAGACCGTGTCATGGCCACCATAGACCTAAAAGATGCCTATTATCGCATCCCAATTCATGCAGATTTCAAAAAATATCTGAGTGGAAGTTTTCATGGAAGGCTAAGTTCATCATTTGCAATACAGAGCACTTCCGTTTGGAATATCTCAGGCCCCCAGGCTCTTTACAAAGTTGATGGCAGAGGTTATGGCCCAGATAAGGGAAAGAGATATTTTGGTTGTTCCTTATTTGGACGATCTTCTAGTGGTGGCAGAATCCAACATTCTTTTAACCTCATCTTCTAGAAGTATTAGAAATTTTGACAGAACTAGGATGGTAGATAAAAACTGACCCTTTCCCAAAGTTGTGTATTTCTAGGACTGATTTTGGATTCAGTGAACCTACTTTGTATCCTTCCTCAGCACAAGATATCCCAATTAAGAGAAGATGTGCGGTCCCTGGTAGCCTCAAAAGATCGAACCATCAGACAGGGAAGGGCAGTATTGGGCAGAATGACCTCCACGTTACCCGTGGTTAATTGGGCCCTGTTTCACTCCAGAACACTTCCGTGGCAGATTCTAAAAAAGTGGCAGGGATCACTATCCCCATTGGATGCCCCGCTTTCTCTCACCCCTCAGGTGATACAATCCTTAACCTGGTGTTTGGAACCTTCAAATCTGTCTCAGGGCCTCTCTTGGGATCTACAGGAGCAGAAAACCATCACCACAGATGCCAGTCCGACCGGGTGGGGGGGCCTATTGTCAGTGGGGGAATTCGACATGGGGTATGGAGCTCAATGAAGAGTCAGGACTCCCAGAATATGAGAGAGCTCAGAGCGGTTCTATTTGCCTTAGGGCTCGTTCACACGAACGTTTTTTGTGTTCCGTATACGGGCTGTTTTTTTTTAGGTCCGTATACGGAACCATTTATTTCAATTGTTCCGAAAAAAAGGAATGTACTCAGTATGCATTCCGTTTCCGTATTTCCGTTTTTCTGCTCCGTTCAACGATGGAACATGTCCTATTATTGCCCGCAAATCAGGTTCCGTGGCTCCATTCAAGTCAATGGGTCCACAAAAAAAACTGAAGACATATGGAATGTACTCCGTATGTCTTCCGTATCCGTTCCGTATAAACGTAATGCCCAGCCTAATTTTTTTATGTACCGTATTTATCGGCGTATAACACGCACGGGCGTATAACACGCACCTTCATTTTAGAGGGAAATTTCAGGAAAAATAAATAAATTTCAAATAAAGCCTCTGATCTGCCCCCTCTGGTAACGCAAACCCCCCCCCCTCCCTCCCCAGTATTAATCATTGGTGGCAGTGGCCACAGTGGCCTCCTCCCCCCCATCATTGGTGGCAGTGTCAGTTCCTATCGGAGCCCCAGCAGTGTAATGCTGGGGCTCCGATCGCGTACCATGGCAGCCAGGAGTCACGCTACTGAAGCCCTGGCTGCCATGGTATGTTAGTGAGCAGAGAGCAGCGCATTATACTCACGTGCGCTGTGGCCGCCGGTCGCTCCTTCTCATAGGTCTGTGCGGCGCATTGCTAATGCTGTAAGCATTAGCAATCCGCCGCACAGACAGAAGAAGGAGCGACCGGCGGCCACAGCGCACGTGAGTATAATGCGCTGCTCTCTGCTCACTGACATACCATGGCAGCCAGGGCTTCAGTAGCGTGACTCCTGGCTGCCATGGTAAGCGATCGGAGCCCCAGCATTACACTGCTGGGACTCCGATCGGAACTGTGGGATATGGCCGGCACATTCATTGGTGCGCAGTGGCCACAGTCCCTCCCCTCCTCCTCCTACTCTGTCCTCGTTGGTCTTCAGCGGCAGCCGCTCACAGTGGGGAGGGAGGGACTCCCTCCTCCTCCCTCCGCTGTGCCGGCCGGCTCAGTCCTGCCTCTCTGGCCTCCGGAGGACACGTTTCAGCCCTAATCGGCGTATAACACGCATACATCATTTGCCCCCTATTTTCAGGGGGAAAAAGTGCGTGTTATACGCCGATAAATACGGTAATTACCGTATATGCCGAACGGAAAAACAGAATGGAACCGGAAACACTACTGAAAAACTGATCTGGGAAAAACGGCACGCAAAACACTGAAAAAGACATACGGTAGTGTGAACGAGCCCTTAAGAGAATTCCTACCCATAATACAAGGAAAGGGAATAAATATCTACTCAGACAGCGCCACGATGGTATCCTACCTAAACAGGCAAGGAGGGGCCAGATCAAAAAATCTTATGTCCTTAGCTGCAGACATTTGTTCCCTGATTATTCCTTATGTTCCTTTCATCAAAGCAGTACACTTAAAGGGAACAGAAAACAAGGTGGCAGACTATCT
The DNA here is from genome assembly GCF_014858855.1 of Bufo gargarizans. Classification (NCBI taxonomy): domain Eukaryota; kingdom Metazoa; phylum Chordata; class Amphibia; order Anura; family Bufonidae; genus Bufo; species Bufo gargarizans. The sequence continues at coordinate 22,799,288 of NC_058085.1, forward strand.
AAGCAGAAACCTTCTAGATCAGGGAGTGGTGTTTAAACCAAGAAGTCTTCAGCCAGATAATTCAGCTCTGGGGCCATCATCAAACAGACCTCTTTGCAACCAGGCAGAACAAAAAATGCAACCTATTCTTTTCCCTAAATCCGGAAGATTCTCCAGCAGGGATAGACGCCTTCTCCCTTCCATGGCCGAATCAACTTCTGTATGCCTTTTCTCCTCTAAGAGTTCTTCCGAGAGTATTACAGAAGCTGAGGCATGAACAGACGAGGCTCATTTTAATAGCCCCCTTCTGGCCAAGGAGAACATGGTTCACCTGGTTGAGAAAGCTTTCTCTAACAGATCCCTGGATTCTTCCGGACAGGCAGGATCTGTTGTTTCAGGGTCCCGTCTTCCATCCGTAAGTAAGAAACCTTAATCTAACAGCCTGGTATTTAAAGGGGAAATCCTAGAACGCAGGGGTTGTATCTACCCTATTATCATGTAGAAAAAAAAGTAACCTCTACCATTTACTTCAGATTATGGAAGACATTCTTAAACTTCTCTAAAAACCCAGTAGATTCCTTGAGTTCTCCTCCCATGTCTGGCATTTTAGATTATTTTTTTTTTTTTAAAGGTCTCGGTAAGAACCTAAGACTCTTAAGGTGCAAGTTTCTGCCCTTAGTGCTTTTTTATTTCCCCATTGCCAATCAACCATGGATTAGGAGATTATTTAAAACAATTAGTAGGATTAAACCAGTGATCAGATCCTCAGTTCCCCCGTGGGAACTTAATCTAGTTTTGTCTAGAATGATGGAGCCTGCTTTCGAACCACTGCAGGATTTATCTATTATGAAAATAACTGTCTTTTAAAACCGTGTTTCTGGTGGTGATTACCTCTGCCAGGCGCGTGGGTGAGATTTCCACCTTTTCAGCCTCTCCTCCTTATGCTAACATCCTGGAGGACAGAGTGCTCATTAAACCAGATCCTTCTTTTCTACCTAAAGTGGTCTCCCTGTTTCATAGAACCCAAGACATTGTTCTTCCATCCTTGTGTCAGTCCCCAAAGAACGAGGAAGAGAGGAGGCTCCATTGTCTAGACGTTAAAAGATGCCTGTCTGAGTACTTGAAAGTTACTAGTCATTGGAGAAAATCCTCTAGACTTTTTGTACAATTTGGAGGAAGAAACAGAGGTTATAAAGTTTCTTCTAAAACACTATCTAGATGGATAGTGGGGGTTATCACCTTAGCCTATTCCTCAGCGGGGTGCTCACTCAAAAAAGAAAGTTTGTGTTATATGTGTTTTAGGACATGTTCTAGCAATTAACTGGTAGTATAGGGGCAGAGCCCCTCCTTAAGAGCTCTCCACGAATGTTCCTGTCCTGGATGGAGGCGGTCTCTTTCAAGGGTGCTGTTATGGGCTCATAGAAAAGTGATTACCGGTGAGTGTAATCTTAAATTTCCAGTTTGTATTAATATCATGTGAAATAATCATTTATGAAGGTGTTGTTTCCCCCCCTTATTGCTCTTATCTCCCTTTCTGGGCTGTGGTCACATGACCATGTCCATGCAGCTTGCTTTTATTTCCTGTGATGTTATGTCCATGGGCGGGGCAGTTATAGGGGAGTGTCTATGTAACTAGCTGGGTGGGAGGCGCTATAAACTAGCTGGGTGTAGTTGGGGCGGTACTGGAGGTGTGGCAAAGGAAGGAGAAGTGCATCATGGGTTTGGTTGGATACAGCAACAGGAAGTGATGGAAACCAGAGTGATTGATTTACATGGTGAATTTGGGTCCAAACTGAATAAAAAAAAAAATAGGGAAGAGGTACATGAGGTAAGCAACTACATAAGCACCATAGTCATCCCAGTAAAAATCTTTCTGGAGGATCTGTCAGCAGGATTAACTTTATTAAACTAGTTATATTGCTTAGTCAGGTTGATTCTGCTGGTTAAACCATTACCTGTATGGTAAAAATCTATTGCCAAATTGATCCTATAATTGGCAGATGAGCAGTAATCATCTCAGCATTGGAGAGCCAAAGGAGATGTACTGCGCAGGATTACAGGGCCAGAGCACAGCGATGACGTCTGGCCCCGTCAGGGAGAGGGGCCTTTACAAAGACGGAAATCGGAGGAGCCTGAGGTTCATTTAAGGCCTCGGTCTAACCCATTGGTGCACTGAAGCCCTAATGTGCATATAGAATAAAAGTATCAGGAACCAGGGAACGGATTTTCACCATTTACAGTTGTGAGAAAATAAAGCGCGCCCTCTAAGAATTCTATGATTTTACAGGACATAATTTTAAAAAATCTGGTAAATCCAACCTCGCACATGACAAATTACATGTGTCGTTATTTAACAAAAACTAGCCCAAAATGGAAAAGCCATATGTGAAAAACTAAGTGCAATGATTTGAAGTAATCCTTTTCTCTGACTTTGTCTTTCACATTGTTCTGTAGGAATCTTGGCTCCGTCTTCTTTACAACCTTGCTGTATTTACCGTATATACTCGAGTATAAGACAAGTTTTTTGGCACATATTTTTGTGCTCAAAAAGCCCCCTCGTCTTATACTCGAGTCTAGGTCTGTATTATGGCAACTTACATGTTGGGGGCCGGAGAAGCTGTTATTTACCTTTACAGCTGCTCCGGTCAGCTCCCAGCACGTCCGCGCGGCACCTCTGTTAAGCTCCCAGTGTAAATCTCGCGAGACACGCGGGCCGCGTGATTTACACTGGGAGCAGACCGCGAGATTTACACCGGCAGTAAGTACCGGCCCCTGGACAGCCCCCCTCCCCCTGGACAGCTCCCCCTCCCTGGCCAAGTATGAAGTAGGGAGGGGGGGGGGAACAAAAAAATAAAATAAACAACCTGATAAATATAAATAAATAAATAAATAAATGCCCAGTTGATGGGAGTCTCTCCCACTCATCCTCTGCAGCCTCTGTGGTTGGTCCAATGACTGTTGATATCTCCGCTCTTCTTTTCTCCTGCACGCCGGCCGTAACGCAGCGCATGCAGTAACACTGCGTGTATAGTATGAGCCCCAACACAGGCTGCTCTATGCAAACATAGTTGACATTCTTTTTCAAAGTCTTTTTTTTTTTCCTGTTAGGAAATTTACCAGTAGCTGCTGCATTTCCCACCCTAGTCTTATACTCGAGTCAATAATTTTTCCCATTTTTTGGGGGTAAAATTAGGGGCCTCGGCTTATACTCGGGTCGGCTTATACTCGAGTATATACGGTAATTGAAGTTTGTGGACATTGGTTTCTGCACAGTGTTCTTAACCTTTTCAGCCTGGGAGGTTTGTTAGTTTTTTGCATTTAGTTTTTTTTCACTCCCTGCTTTTACAGAGCCATGACTTTTTTTTTTTTTTCTGTTTGCAGAGCTTTTTTTTTTTTTTTTTTGCGGGACAAGTTGCACTTTCTACTTCTAACATTTAATTTTGCATACGATGCAGTAGGGAGCTTGAAAAAAAAACCTCAATTCCGCAACAGTTTCATGGGTTTTGTTTTTAAGCTGTTCCCTATGCAGTAAAACTGACCTGTCACTTTCAGTATGATTATGGTGATACCACACTTATAGTTATAGTATATATAGTTTGTCTTGCGTTTTAATACCTAAAAAAAATAAAAAACTTAATATTTTTTTTCCGTCGCCATATTCTGACCCCCTATAAATGTATAATTTTTTTATTTTTTATAGTTCTGTGTATGAAGCTGTGTGAGAGCTAATTTCTTGCGGGACGAGCCATACTTTTTACTGATACTATTGTGATATGTGACTTTGTGCCTTTTTGATCACTTTTTATTTAATTTTATGCGGTAGGTGAAGCAACCAAAAAACAGCAAATCACCCATTTTGACTTTTTTTTCCCGCAGTTTGCCATATGGGATAAATATTTTTTTATATTGTAATAGTACAGGCGTTGCCTATTGATGGTCAGGAGGTGTCTGCCATGGTTCATACTAATAATATCCCACAGGTCGGGAAAATGAAATACCTAGGAATTCACATTTCGCCAAGGAGCGCAGAATTTGAGGAGCTTAATCTGGCTCCCCTGTTGTCGAGATTCAGATTGAAGGTCAAGGCGGGGTATAAACTATTTCTTTCAGTAGTGGGCAGAGTAAAACTCATTAAAAGGCTAATGATGCCGCAGTTTAGGGGTGGGCGATATAGGCGATATGCGATATGAATTTGGGCCACGATATGGATTTTCGCCATATCGCCTATATCGCCGGACCGCGATATGATCATTTTCTCCTGAGCTGGCCAGCACAGAGGAGGGGGGAGGAGGGAGGAGGAAGGAGGAGGGAGTCCCTCCCTCCCCACTGTGCGCGGCTGCCGCTGAACACCAATGAGGACAGAGTAGGAGGAGGAGGGGAGGGACTGTGGCCACTGCGCCACCAATGAATGTGCCGGCCATATCCCACAGGGTCCCCCTCCTCCCCCCCCTATCATTGGTAGCAGTTTGCAGTTCCGATCGGAGCCCCAGCAGTGTGATGCTGGGGCTCCGATCGGTTACCATGGCAGCCAGGGCGCTACTGAAGTCCTGGCTGCCATGGTATGTTAGTGAGCAGAGAGCAGCGCATTATATTCACGTGCGCTGTGGCCGCCGGTCGCTCCTTCTTCTTTCTGTGCGGCGGATTGCTAATGCTTACAGCATTAGCAATCCACCGCACAGACCTATGAGAAGGAGCGACCGGCGGGCACAGCGCACGTGAATATAATGCGCTGCTCTCTGCTCACTAACATACCATGGCAGTGGGAATAGATAGGGACCCCAAAATATGTATATTAGGATACGTATCTGAGCTAGGAACAGACGTATGCAAGAAAGTGGCAGTGTGTTGTACGTGGCTAGGAAGCTGATAGCCTTGCATTGGATACAAACGGGTCCTCCGACAATGGGGAAGTTTAGGACCAATGTTAACAATATGTTGATAAAAGAAAAGGCAATCTTTCTTAAAAGAGGCTGCCCTCAAAAGTTTGACAAACTGTGGGGCGATTGGGTATCAAATAGTGCGATTATGCTGTAAAGTGTAAGGTGGTGTCTTGTTGCCGGAGTAAATAAGGGTTGGGTTGGTGGGGGGATAGTTGGAGGCAGACGGGGTGGGTTCCTAAGATTCTGTACATTTCCTCTTTTCTAAAGATTGTATTAATGTAATATACTAGTGATGCTGATATTTCTTGAAGCATGTCGTGCTTTATTCTGTATATGGTACACATGGCATGTATTTGTCAAAATATTATCATTAGCATTGGAGTCTATGAAGATTTTACTATGTTCCTATGGAGCCCTGCCACAGACAGGGGCTCCATAGAAACTAATGTGCGGCAGCCTCTTATCAATCATGAATATAGAGGCTGCCACACACACTCCGGCTTCCCCGATCCTTGCTAGGGGGAGCCAGTACAAACCCAGAAGCATGCGCTTCCAGGTTTTTGCACTCCAGCACCTAAGGGGTTAAAAGTGAGTGATCGACAATATACATTAGTCCTGGGCACCTTACGAGCGGGCGCCTTCCAGTACCGTACATGTATGGCGCTAGTCAGGAAGGGTTTAAAGTGCCGCCACAGTATTTCAGTTGGGTTAAGGTCTGGACTTTGGACCATTGAATCACCTTTTTATTTTCTTTTTTCGCTGTAAATTTCCTGGTGTGCTTGGGATCATTGTCCTGTTTAATGACCTAGTTTCGGCCAAACTTTAGCTGTTGGATAGATGTCCATACATCCCACATGGTCAACACACTGGCTGCAAAACAAGCCCAAATCATCACCCCTCCACCACCATGCTTGACAGTTGGGATGAGGAGTTTAGTTTGGGTCAAACGTGGTGCTGTACATTATGGCCAAGCATCTCCACTTTAGTCTAATCTGTCCTAGGAACACTGGGGGTCATTTATTAAGACTGGCGTTTTAGACGCCGGTCTTTATATAACCCCTGTATCTGGCGGTGGATTCGCTGAAGTTATGAAGAGGTGCAGTCCTCTACTTAACTTCGGCGCATTCAGCGCCAGTCTAAATGTACGACAGCTTCCGAGCGGTCTTAGATTTAGACCTTTTTCTGCGCCTAAAACAGACGTATAAATGATGAATTAGACGGACCTTTCCCACCCACTTTTTTAGACTTGGGGCAAGCGGAGAAAAGTCACAGATTGTGACGCAGCCAATCTGCGCTGAAATACGCCTAATATAGGCGTATTTCAGGATAATAAATGTCCCCCATTGTCCCGGAAGTTTTGTGGTTTGTTCAGATGCAACTTTGAAGTCAACTTTTGATTCGTCATAGGGACGTATAAAAAGTTTAGATAGGTAGCGGTCTGAGTGCTGTTGTCGCAAACCGACATTTCTGATGTGATGCAGTGTCCTAATTTTTCTGAAATTGAGTGAGCCGGCTCGGGAGGTCACGACAAAGTGGTCTCTTTATTGAAATGAGCAGTGCACATATTTAGACACAGACCAACACAATAGAACCTGTCCCATTGTACACAAGCTTCGAGTTTCTATGTTTGGTTTTCTGATAAGAAGAAGAATGGTCAGCATAGGGGGGGAGTGGGGGCTCATTGTGGAATTTGTATTGCTGCCTTCCAAGGCTAAATCCACCTCTTGTGTAAGCGAAGGTTAAACATAGATATAAGATGAATAAGTATACAGAAAATGGACGCCACATTGCTGAGACCCCCACTTATCTCTAGCAAGGGGGGGGGGGGGGGGAAGCACCCTCTTAGCGCATTCTTTCTCCTTACTTTAAGCCATAAATCAGTGTTCTTTTTTTTTTTTTTTTTTTAAAGAAGAGGCCCTTCTACTGGTAGCACTTTCAGACAAGCCATACTTGTTCAGTCTGTTTTCTAATTGTACGGTCATAAACTTGAACATTTGACATGCTGAAGGGCCTGAAGCATGGTGTGACCTTGGGGTAATTTGCTGGGACATCCACTCCGGGGCAGATGGTCAGCTGTCTTTTATCAGTTCTGAATAAAATCTCTCTCACTGGATTGAAGGCTGATGGACTTCAGATTGTTTGGAAATTGCCTTAGAACCCTTCCCAGATTGGTGGACGTCAACTGCTTCTCTAAGACCATTGCTGGTGTCTTTCCTCCTTACACACACCTGAATGCTCCAGACCAGCAAACTGCCAAAACGTCTGCTTTTATAGAAGAGCTCACAACTTCCTGATGATCATTACTTAAGGGTATTTAATTGACAGCACCCGCCATAAATTTTCTATGGAAGCTAATGGTGTATTTGTTTATACACAGCTTCTACATTTTGGCCTAGTTCCTGTTAGCCCCTTAATGGCCGCCAATACATGTTTTCCCTTTCATCCTCCATGACGGCATACCATGAGAGATGACCCTCCTCCATCCAGGTAGGGACAGGAAGAATCCGGCTCCTCCTCGGTGTCTTCCTGCGCCCCCCCCCCCCCAGGGGGGATAAATAAAGGCTCCCAAGTCTGCCTGCAGTATATGCCCATCAGAATCGTACTGACCATATAATACACTATACTACAGGGATCAGCAACCTTTGGCACTCCAGCTGTTGTGGAACTACAAGTCCCAGCATGCTTATTTCACTTCTGTGGGAGTTCAGAGAACAGCCAAGCAAGTGTGCATGATGGGAGATGTAGTTGCACAACACCTGGAGTTGTTGGTGCCTGCGCTTGAGGCAGGCCTGCCCTGACATCGGCACCTCGCCACCTTATATATGTGGTGTCGATGGAAGACCGAGGGAGTCTGCTTCCTCTGTAACCACTTACATGCCACAGGTGCTATTTTCCACGGCATGTAATGGGTTAAACTGGCCAGATCAGCGATTCTGCAGGAGTAGGAGTTTGACTCCCATGGGAGACCCATCCAGTACTTAGACGGGCTGTAAAAAAAAAACAGAGTCACAACCTAAGGCCCCTTAGTGACCGAAGTAAAAAGTCATATTGGTGGACACAAAGGCGTTAAAAAAAACGACTGTTTTGGGTCAGTTGCTCCAATGCAGACCTGTTTGTGTCCGCAGTTACAGACCACAAGAAGGCCCTGTGTGTTGTCCCATCCTGCAAGTTACTATGAGCGCTCTTGCTTTTACATGTGCCCCTGGTTGCAAAAGTGTGCATACCCAAGAGTGGGTGAATGGACAGAGATGAACACTTTCTGCAGTGCTGTGATGTTACCGCTTGCATTTTTTGCATCATGAGTTTGCCCCATGGCAGCAGTTACCAACATACCGTAGCATTGCCGCTAATCCTGTTTAACGGGGCCATCTCCAAAAAAGTAAGGCAATTTTTTAGGTTTCTTAACACTTTAAATCAGGACCCGACTGCTGGAGGCCCAAAAAAACTCTGACGCTGCAATTTTCTTTTTTTTCTTTTTTACTATCTTACTGGAAATGACCTTTCTTTAGAATTGAGTCTTATTACTGTGTCAGTGGTTATATGATGCTAGGTCCCCCAGGGGGTTGGCAAAGGACAGCTGGATTTCACAAAGGGTGTTGGTGAGCAATGACTGAAAGCTGCATGCAGTGTATAGAGAGTGGGGGGTGTAATGACTGGCCACAGTTAGGTGTGATCTATGATAGCAATGTGGTTCGGGTAGTAACAGGTCACTCTGCAGCCAGTTGGACGGCATATTGAAGTCTTAGCCCTGAGGAATGTGAATGTCCTTGAGTTCACAGGCATGTAATATGTCGACGGGCCTTGCATCAGCTGGACTCTGTAACCTCCACCACCAGCGGCAGCTGTCGGGCTCCTGTCTCATTCTTTCCATTTACCTCTGGACCTCAAATGAACCGATTGCATCAGGCGGCTCTCTCAGGACTGTGCATATGCTCATACGTTACTAACAAATATCCCAAGTAAGAAGGCTGCCATCCCAATAGCTATGCATGACCTTCCATTTTCTTACAGTTGGTACATTCTAATGGCATGCTGTCCTGTCCATAGGAGTATTAAAAAAATCTGAACTTTTCCATTAAAGCGGTTTTCCATGGGAAAAAAAACCTAGTAGGAGTCCAGCTATCAATCGTTTGGCCACTTCATTGCTTGTCCAGACACTGTACGTGTACCTGGTACTGCTACTTCTCCGCAATCAAGTCAATGGAGATGACCTGCAAGCCTGTGGCGCAGCCTAGCACATCCTTGGGTGTCAACCTCCACCGATCAGACACCGGTGGTCCATCCATGTCTTAAAAGAGCATATAGTAGTTTCTCAGTTTGCATCTACAAGCACTTTTTTGTTGTTTGGGGGACTCCCAAGTAGGGTTGAGCGATATACTGGTATACTGCGCTATTACTGTGCGATATTGCGTAGTTTGGTGACGTCATAGGAGCGGTCAGGTGCGTTGATCGCTTCTAAATCTGCCCCAGGCTCCTCCTCGCTCCCATATTCAAGTCTCTGCCCACAGAGGACTGATGTCGGAATCAGATATCGACCGATCACAGGAGCGAGGCGGGCAAAGTCTGTCAGCAGCCAATGTCTAAGCCAAGGTGGGGGGAAGAGGAGTGAGAGACCCTAACGGCCGGGTGTCATAAATAAAGGTTGTACACCCGGGCCTGTGACTCTTGTGGCCCACTGCCTGCCCAGTGGCCAGCCCATATAGCATATAATGTCCCCTTGTTGCCCCCATACACTATAATATCTCCTTGTAGCCCCAAGTGTTTTTTCTTCTAAATGAGTATTTATCTTGATATATATTGTTATCGCGATACATTTCTTAATATCGTTATTGTAGGAATGTTTTTGATATCGCCCAACCCTACTCCCAAGATACAATGATGCATAAAAAATATTGTGAACCCTTTAGAATTTTCTATATTTCTCCATCAATTTGACCTAAAACGACATCAGCTTTTCACGTCCTAAAAGTAGATGAAGATAACCAAATCAAAAAAACAAACTGGTCCAAAATATTAGACCTGGTCATTTATTTATTGAGGAAAATGAACCAGTATGTAGGGAGAATGGTGCTGCCAGGAACCTCTGGTGGCAGTATATCTCCCTGAAAACAAAAGGGTTGGACAATCCATCTACCTGATCCATATCAAATCCAACATCTGACGCTGGGGGTAAATTAGAAGGCCCTCTTACACTTAGATGGTTAGTTGGTCCAGCTCAAAAATAACAGGTTCATCCGACATTTATGGAATGGTTATGACCAGCTTAGGTGTCTCCATAGTAACAGACAACAAGCAAGCTCTGTGTAGTCAGATCCCGCAGTCATACTGCCAAACATACACTACCACAAAGTATGGGACAAATTAGACTGCAGGATTATACTACACAGAATTTGTTTGCAGTCATTACCATGAAGACCCATAATCCGGAGAACAGCTGTAGAAACAAAACCACAGGAAATTTTTTAATGAAACCTATTGCAAAGTTCCTTCATTTTAGATGTAGTGGGACAAAGGAAAACCGTTGCAAAGGTGGACATAGGCTTTAATGCACCCTGGATAGAAGTAGCTCAATGATAGCCCTTGGACAGCCATGTTGTTTATAGAACCATACAGAGTTTTTCTTCTGGTGGTAGAAATCTATGAGGTTTGGTCCATTGGAAGTCTTATCGGACCTTGACTGAGGTACCGTACAGAGTTTCTACAGCTCTGGACAGCAGGAAGGCCATGTGTACGATGCCTTAAGTGTCCATTGTAATTCAGTTCGGGACGACTTGTAAACAACGTGTGCAGATTATAGCCATAGGTCAACTGCTGCCTCAATTACCCCCCTCCGATTCATTGTTTACTGCAGTGTAAAGATACTGTATAATTGTCTTGCATGGAGTTATCACCAATGCAAACGACATTAATGCTCTATTTTGTCCGTGTTCAGGGATCCATCACGTCCATTATGGTCTATGGGTCCGTGAAAACCACGGATGCCATCCGTGTTGCATCCGTGTTTCATGCATCATTAAGAGATGCTTTGAAAATTATTTTTCAGCTGTTCAGTGTCAGTGAAACACGGATGCAACACGGGCAGCAAAAAACGGACACACGGACCCAACACGGATCCTTTACGGACAGCATCACGTGCATCACTGACCACCTGTTCACGGATTTGACACGGACGTGTGAATCAGGCTTTATTTTAGGTGACTGGCCTGAGATATTAATTATAGGGGTCTGAATTAATTTTTAAGGGTCTGGCCCAAGATCTTAATTTTAGTGGTTGGTCTGGGGTCTGAATTAATGTTAGGGGTGGTCTCAGGATCTATTAAGTAACCCCTATACATTTTCTGTAGCATACCCTCCATGTGTAAACATGCCCTAAAGCCACTAGTGCAGTATTACAGAAGAAAGGATTTCTAGGCTCAAAATGGCTGTTTAGACTTGATATCACATGTAAGGGTAAGGCCCCTTTCACACATGAATTTGGTCGGCCACTGAAAAAAGACCAGTAAAAATGCACGCACATACCTTTTTTAATTAGTGGTGTTTTTCCCTTTTTGAATGGCGATTTTGGAATTTTTTTGGAAAGGCGTCTAAAAAAAAGCACACAAAACACAAAGATTTTTAGTTTTTGTGTGACATTTCTATGGTTTCTCCCAACTAATAGCATGCAGGCTACCTAACTCCTGATGGTGAATTTACTTGACGTAGAGCCCCATATCTCAGGCTCACTTGGCAGATTTCTCATCCTGTAGCCAGAGAATGCGCAATGAATGAGCGTCTCCTTCCTTTTGTCAGATAATTACTGAATGGGAGGCCAAGCTCAGAATTGTAGTTGTAGCAATGACCTGAGCAGACCCTTATGCAGGCATCCACAATACACAGCTAATGGTGTGCCCGGCCTCTATGGTATCCTGGCATCTGCAAGCTTTTAGAAGGCTTATACATTTAGCTAAGGGCCCGGCACAATTGTGATTAATAGGGATCACCGGCTATTAGGAGAGCAGGCGACATGGGATAGGCTATGCACCAGCAGCAGCCATTCATGTGCGAAGCACCATGTTGTTGACAATGCGGCACAAAGACAACGGAGACGTCTCCTAGCTTGTAGAGTATAGGCCCGAGAATCTGTAAAACATACGAAGCAATAGTGGAGGACATAAAAAGGTACGGGGAGACGTTGCTGCTGGTTTCTGCAGCAGACGTGACATCATGTTTGTAGATCTGGCCCCATTTGACCACTTTGTGTTATCCCTACAGTTACACACAGCATGTGCTAAATCCTGTGCTCCTCAGGCTTCCCTGAACAGCTGTGTCAATAGGAGCCGGCCATTGTCACAGACTGGAGAGGGCAATAAATAATCGCAGGGGTGGGAAATGAAAGTTGAGAAGGACACAGTGACCAACTCTATTTCTACCAACCAAATAACTACTGCAGCACCCTGGGAAAACTTCAAGGATTTTACTCATTCTCAAAATTTAAGGTTGACCAGAAATGGAGAAGGTGTTGTGAGAGACTTCAAGAGTAGGAAATACAGTAGTTTTTTGTTTTTATTCGGTATTCTTGGAAAGATAATTTTGCATGGAAGAGCAGAAAGAAAAAGCAAGATGGATGCAATCATGGGAACCACTGAGAAGATGGTTATCGAGAAGCCTGAAGACCCAAACTCAAGACATTCTGGAGAAACCTTCCTCATATGGTCACCAGAAATCAACACAGCCTTCATGACATTTAAAGGGGATGACCCAAGAACAACGTGTATCACCTATCCACAGGGTATAAAAATGCATGATCTCTGGGATTTTATCCGCCGGGACTACCACCAGTTACCAGAATGGGGGGTCCCCGAGGCCCCTGTGTGAATGGAGCAAAGTGTGCATGTGTGACCACCATGCCACTCACTTCCATGGGACTGCTGGATATTGCTGAGCACCATACTCCGCAGTCCCACAGAAGTGGAGTGGTGGACAGAAATGCCCACTAAAGCTACATTCACATAGTGGAGTCGGAGACCCCCGTTCTTGTGAATGGTGGTGGTCTTAGAGGACAAACTCACAGAAATAATGCACAGGATAGACAAAAATGTTGGAACATCCCCTTTAATAACTAAGACATAGGTACCATTAATGCACTTCTGTAGTTACCAAGGCTCTGCTAAAAGTTGGTCCTATTCCTAATGACCATGGATGGTGTAAACTGGTACATGCAACGAAGATCTGGAACTGACCCAAACATTTTTGTCTTTTCCTCCTACATCAAAGTAGATAACAAAAAGCACAAGGTCCTCCTGTCCCTGGATAGAGGGTGTAGTCCTGTCAACCAGCACTAGATATGACTTTCATCCAGGTAATACTGAGTTAAAAGGGATTTTCTCAGTACGGGCAGTATCACTATACATCACAGCTTTCTATTAAACTAAAGCAGGAGGCAGTTTCTGCTGCTTTTTATTTGCAAATTAGAGTGAAAGCAACTGCACCTATGTCGTTTGCATTGGTGATAACTCCATGCAAGACAATTATACAGTATCTTTACACTGCAGTAAACAATGAATCGGTGGGGGGCAATGGAGGCAGCAGTTGACCTATGGCTATAATCTGCACACGTTGTTTACAAGTCGTCCCGAACTGGAATACAATGGACACTTAAGGCATCGTACACATGGCCTTCCTGCTGTCCAGAGCTGTAGAAACTCTGTACGGTACCTCATTTAAGGTCCCATATTCTCTTGCAATAAGGCTTCCAATGGAGAACACGTACAGCACACGTCCGTGAAAAACACTGATGTGTGAATGAGGCTTAAATCAGACCCCAGACCTCCCCAGAAAATTAAAACCTTAGGCCAGACACCTAAAATTAATCAGACCTCAGACTAGACCTTCAAAATGTATTCACATTCTAAACCAAACCCTAAAATTAAGAACCCAGACTACCCCTGATTATTATCTCAGGCTCTCAAAATTAAATTTAGACCGCAGACCACCACCTAACGTGAATCAGACCTTAGACCAGACCTGGTCAGACGCCAGACCACCCTCTAAAATTAAGACCTCAGGCCAGACAACTAAAATTAATCAGATGTCAGACCATATCCATAAAATTAATTCAGACACCAGATCACTAAAAGGCCTCGTGCATATGGCCGCGGCCATTTTCCAGCCAGCCAACTGCAGATCCGCAAAATACAGATAATGGCCGTGTTCATCCTGCACTTTTACAGGTCCCTATTATAGAAATGCCTATTCTTGTCCGCAAAATGGACAAGAATAGGACACATTCTATCATTTGTGGAAAGGCCGCCCATATTCGGACAGCACATGGATGACCCTTAAAAATTAACCAGAACTGCTCCTAAAATTCAGTCCCCAGGCAAGACAAAAAGAATATACGGTATATACTCCCAGGTTCTCTTCACTTCCAGACACCAGTGTGCACAGTGTCCAGACACTACACCAGACCCTAGTACTAGTTCTGCTTCTGTTATTAGACCTACACTGGCATCTCAATCCCCGATTCAGACTGTGGTTTGCCAGGTGAGTACCCCTGATACATCGGATGTGGTGGTCTCAGACTGGGCTGACGCTTTTAACTGCCTCACGACCGCCTAACGCAGGGATGCGTTCTGGTGGCGGTCGATTTGTTCCTCCTTCACGCATCGGCGAGTCATCTCGCGAGACGCGAGATTTCCTGTGAACGCGCGTTCACAGGATCGGAAGGCAAACAAGCTGATCTACAGCCTGCCAGCGGCGATCATTCGCTGGCAGGCTGTAGATGCGATTTTTTTTAACCCCCTGAAAGGTATATCGGACGCTGTTTTGATAACAGCGTCTGATATACCTGCTACCTGGTCCTCTGGTGGTCCCTTTTGCTTGGATCGACCACCAGAGGACACAGGCAGCTCTGTAAGTAGCACCAATCACCACACTACACTACACCCCCCACCCCCCTGTAACTTATTAACCCCTGATCACCCCATATAGACTCCCTGATCACCCCCCTGTCATTGATCAGCCCCCTGTAAGGCTCCATTCAGACGTCCGTATGTGTTTTGCGGATCCGCAAAACACGGACACCGGCAATGTGCTTTCCGTATTTTGTGGATCCGCACATTGCCAGAACTATATAGAAAATGCCTTTTCTTGTCCGCAATTGCGGACAAGAATAGGACATGTTCTATAGGCTCTACAAAAAACGCAGTGTTCGCCCGATCAGGCCTGATCTTGTGCGCACACTTGCGTTCAGTCCGCCCCACCGCAGTGACAGAAATTATTTATTTCTGATCACTGCAAAAACACCGTAAAATCACTGCGGCGCTATAAAAAGATCACTTTTGAGGGGCATGGTGAGTTCATAGAAGATTTTCTTTTTTGGTACAAGTTAGCGGAAATTTTTTTTTTTTTTTTTTTTTAGTTTTTTCTTACAAAGTCTCATATTCCACTAACTTGTGACAAAAAATAAAATCTCACATGAACTCACCATACCCCTCACGGAATCCAAATGCGTACAATTTTTTTGACATTTATATTCTAGACTTCTTCTCACACTTTAGGGCCCCTAAAATTCCAGGGCAGTATAAATACCCCACATGTGACCCCATTTTGGAAAGAAGACACACCAAGGTATTTCGTGAGGGGCATGGCGAGTTCATGTAAAATTAAATTTTTTGTCACAAGTTAGCGGAAAGGGAGACTTTGTGAGAAAAATAAATAAAAAATCAATTTCCGCTAACTTGTGCCAAAAAAAAAAACTTCTATGAACTCGCCATGCCCCTCACGGAATACCTTGGGGTGTCTTCTTTCCAAAATGGGGTCACTTATTTATACTGCCCTGGTATTTTAGGGGCCCTAAAGCGTGAGAAGAAGTCTGGAATATAAATGCCTAAAAATGCCCTCCTAAAAGGTACTCATACGAATTTGGGCCCCTTTGCGCACGTAGGCTGCAAAAAAGTGTCACACATGTGGTATTGCCGTACTCAGGAGAAGTAGGGAAATGTGTTTTGGGGTGTCTTTTTACATATACCCATGCTGGGTGAGAGAAATATCTCTGTAAAATGACAACTTTGTATAAAAAAAATTGGAAAAGTTGTCTTTTACAGAGATATTTATCTCACCCAGCATGGGTATATGTAAAAATACACCCTAAAACACATTGCCCTACTTCTTCTGAGTACGGCGATACCACATGTGTGACACTTTTTTGCAGCCTAGGTGGGCAAAGGGGCACACATTCCAAAGAGTATCTTTTGGATTTCACAGGGCATTTTTTACGCATTTGGATTCCAAACTACTTCTCACGCTTTAGGTCCCCTAAAATGCCAGGGCAGTATAAATACCCCACAAGTGACCCCATTTTGGAAAGAAGACACCCCAAAGTATTCCGTGAGGGGTATGGTGAGTTCATGTAAAATTTTATTTTTTGTCACAAATTAGTGGAATATGAGACTTTGTAAGAAAAAAATAAATAAATCATTTTCCGCTAACTTGTGACAAAAAATAAAAACTTCCATAAACTCACTATGCCCATCAGCGAATACCTTAGGGTGTCTACTTTCCGAAATGGGGTCATTTGTGGGGTGTTTGTACTGTCTGGGCATTGTAGAACCTCAGGAAACATGACAGGTGCTCAGAAAGTCGGAGCTGCTTCAAAAAGCGGAAATTCACATTTTTGCACCATAGTTTGTAAACGCTATAACTTTTACCCAAACCAATAAATATACACTTATTGCATTTTTTTATCAAAGACATGTAGAACAATAAATTTAGAGAAAAATTTATATAGAAATGTAGTTTTATTTGAAAAATTTTACAACAGAAAGTGAAAAATTTATTTTTTTTGCAAAAATTTCGGTCAATTTCGATTAATATAAAAAAAAAGTAAAAATGTCAGCAGCAATGAAATACCACTAAATGAAAGCTCCATTAGTGAGAAGAAAAGGAGGTAAAATTCATTTGGGTGGTAAGTTGTATGACCAAGCAATAAACTGTGAAAGTAGTGTAGTGTAGAAGTGTAAAAAGTGGTCTGGTCATTAAGGGGGTTTAAGCTAGGGGGGCTGAGGTGGTTAATAAGGCAATGGTGTTAGGCTACTTTCACACTAGCGTTCGGGGCTCCGTTTGAAGGGGCTCACAAGCGGCCCCGAACGCATCCGTACGGCCCCAATGCACTCTGAGTGGACGCGGATCCGCTCAGAATGCATCAGTCTGGCACCGTCTGTCCTCCGCTCCGCTCAGCAGGCAGACACCTGAACGCTGCTTGCAGCGTTCGGGTGTCCACCTGGCCGTGCGGAGCCAAACGGATCCGTCTAGACTTACAATGTAAGTCAATGGGGACGGATCCGTTTGAAGTTGACACAATATGGTGCAATTTCAATGTAAAGTCTGGACGGATCCGTCTGACTAACTTTCCCACTTAGAATTTTTTCTGAAATATAATGCAGACGGATCCGTTCTGAACGGATCTCATCGTCTGCATTATAGGAGCGGATCCGTCTGTGCAGACACCAGATGGATCCGCTCCAAACGCAAGTGTGAAAGTAGCCTAAGTTGGTCACTCGCCAGCATATGTTCAGCTTCCCCATTCTTCAGAGGTGGGGGGCCCAGAATAATCATCCCACCAGAAGAATGGTCAGTGGTCTTTGTATTAATACTTAAGGAACATGTAATTTAAAAAGGAGTGCGCAAAATTCTGCATAACACTCTAGATTGTTTTCAATGTTTGTCTAAAGTGCACCCCTACTGCCCAGTGCACCAACTGGATTATACATGAGAGATAAGTAAAAACTACATGAGATCCCCAGCCTACTGTGATACGTCTGTGAGGGACCTGAAGGACACCGACGCCGCTCTGCTTGTCAGTCTGAGCTCCTTAGGCCATCGAGTCAGTAAATCGCTCCATTAATGGAGGATAATATCAAGTTCTACCATTTATACGGAAGCAGTAGATTGCAAGCTCCTGTGTTACAAGTGTAGGCTGTATTGTTTCCAATAACTTTAAGCCATGTACCCAAAAAGGGCTTTGCCTTGAAGGGGTTTATTCATGGACGGTTCACCTATGTCTGTGCACCCTGGTGCCGCCTGTGAAGCTTCTTTGGCAGGAGATAGATGTAGGACAGCTGCCAGTTATCCTGACCGGTCCGGACAGGATAACCCTGTAGTAAAATGGTCGGTATTTTTACCATTGCTGACCCTTCCATTGCCCTCTAGGGTTAATTTACTGCCACTTTCGTTATGCACACAGTTTAGCATTTGCTGTAATTAGCCTTGCTGGTTGAGCCTGTAGGTGACTTGCGGGATCAGACCTCCGTCCGTGTTGGTAGGTACTAGATAGTCCATGTGTAAAATGATCTGATCATCACAGTTGTAGATCTCAAATCACAATGCAGATAGAATATAGTGCTCAGACCGCCATTATATCATCTTCATATCTATCAGCCTTACATGTCCTCTGATACTTTGTCCATTGCCCAACAACCATGTAGTCCTTCCTCCCCTTCTCTAGTGGTAAAGTATCCTACACTCCCCTCCCCTTGTGCTCCTGAGTAGTCACAGCAGGACCTTCATCCTTCTACCAGTGATCACAGCAGGGGCATCCATCCACCCCCTTCCTGCAGCCCCCTGCCAGTAATCACAGCAAGGTCTCCCCTCCCTCCCTGTGAACCCCCCATATTCCCATGATGTGACCTCTGCCAGCAGGACGCTATCTACTAGCAGCTCTCTATCTAGCTTTCTGCATAGGTCAGTCAGGATCCAGATCCATTTTTTTGGCACCAGGTGTTGCACAATGGACCAGATTTACCTATGTGTCTGGGCCAAATCTGTGTCTAAAAAATTGGTGCAATTTGGCACCACCAAGATTTGGCACATCTAAGGTTTCTACACTTTGATCTGTAAGGGGTGGGACCTCACGTGAAAAAGGCGTAAAATTCTGGTGTAAAAACCTGTGTTAAGCTAAGCCAACCAATAATTGGTATAGAGTCAGAGAAAAGTGTCTGTTCCTGCTCCACATGTATCATCCGGCCTGAGGCACTATGATAAATCTGGTTTAGGTCTAGACAGCCGAAACTGGTTAGACTTAAAGTTTTTTTTTTAGGAGTAAAATATACTGATGGGTCATCAACCTCTGATCTGTGGGGGTCTGACACCAGGCACACCTCCTGAACAGCTGTTTGAAGAGACTGCAGCATTTTCCTAGGCCAGGGACATCACATTCATCGCTCACATAGCCTAGGTGCAGCTTAGTGCAACGTCCGACGGCGGCAAAAGGTCCCTTTAAGAAATATTTGTGACGCCAGTTGTAGTGAAGCAACAACGGGACAGAGTCCCTTTAAGAAATGGTGTTGTGGTGGTACCCAGGTGTAGGAATGGCCGAGTGGTATACAATGTCCCTTACTGTTTTGTATGTGTCACGGTGCGCCTACCTGGATACGCTGGACCCCAGGCGCTGTCTTTCAAAGCAGCAAATAAGGGGAGTAGTTAACTTGGGGATGAAGAATAAATTGAGTCCAGACCTTATGATGAAGTTCAATAACAGCTTTACTTAGCATAATCGTTTCTCCAAACTGGTTACAGACTTTGTCTTGGTTCCAGCAGGCTTTAGCATTAAAACTCTGGCAGGCAAACTCGTCTCTGCTACATCTGTTGCTCTCTGGCTCTGCTGTACTTACAGGCTAACTGTATAACTTTGCTTTTGCTTTTGCCGTATGCTGCAACTTCTCTCTTGGTAGTCTGTCTTTTAAGTAGTACCAGGGAACTCTACTTCCTGGCTTCTGAGGCTTCAGGCTGTGGCCTCCATATCCAGCAGAGCTGAAGGTGCTCTAGCTGGCTTGGGCATGTCCAGCAGGGATGTGGCCCCACACAACCTCCCTTAGCATGGGGTAAGCAGGAACTAACTCTAACTAGACCTCCACCCTTCCTGCAGCAAGTGGGACACGCCTACCACACCACAGAGGGGGGGGGGGGGGATTAGAATGGAAAAGCAGGCTCCACTCTATGCAACTATAGCTCTGCCTTGTTTGCTGCCACCTGCTGGTAACCCAGGCACATTTCACGTGAACATAACAGTTGCAAAATAAAAAAATGCACAGTGTTTGGACCTAGAATAAATACACATAATGACATGAGGTTAACCAATAAAGACAGTAGCGAGGTGCAAAGGTGGTAATGCCACTCTGGGGCGTTACATTAGCTGCATTAAAGTGAGCTGCGGTACCAAGCATGGCCACTATACACTGTACGGCACTGTGCTTGGTGAGCTGAGAGAAGGCCACAGAGCTCACGGGAGCGCCGGTACCTTCTCAAACAGCTCATCGACGGGGGTCCTGGGTGTTGGACCCCACCGATCAGATAATGATGACCTATCCAGAGGATAGGTCGTCAGTATCAAAATCACAGAAAAAACGCCTTTAATCCACACCATCCGCTCCCCCACTACTTCATAGCTTGATTCCAAGTCTAAAAACAAAGTCAAGTTGCTCATAAACTTTAGATTGTACTAATGGTGGAGGGATAGGACAAAAGTCCTGTAAGTGGTGAGGTGCGGAATCCATGGATCGGACTTGATTTCCCAACACATCCCTAAGGCTAGTTTCACATCTGCGGCAGCTGTTCCAGAAGAGAACAGCCTGCCAGAATTCTCCAGATCTGGCACTGCCGGATGCAACCAGAATGCCTGTCGGCCCCATTAACTATAATAGGGTCTGGCGGAGATCTGGTAAAAATGTAGAGAATTGGCCGGACAAAAATCACTGCACACTGCGGTTTGTGTCTAGATTCCCGACATTCTCTGCCGGAACTGGCGGCCGTATCACAATGCCACAGATATAAAAGTAGCCTCAGACGACTGGTCATATTCAGATATGGGAAATCTGTCACCATCTTGATCTTTGTCATGTCCCTCAAACCATTCCTGGACCATTTTTGCAGTGTGACCGGGGCCCCTGCCGTTAGTGAATAGGTCCCCAGAGCATCACACTGCTTCCACTGGCTTTATCTTCTTCTTCATTATAGTGCATCCTGGTGCCATCTCTTCCCCAGGTAAGAGAAGCACATGCACCCGGCCATACACATGATATAAACGTGATTCATTAGACCAGACCTCCTCCTTCCATTGCTCCATGGTCCAGTTTTGAGGCTCACATACCCATTGTGTAATACCCCAGATCAGGGTAAAGGCAAAAGGGTTGATTGTTATATTATTATTCGGTATATTGAAATGTTCTG
This sequence comes from Bufo gargarizans, assembly GCF_014858855.1. NCBI lineage: Eukaryota > Metazoa > Chordata > Amphibia > Anura > Bufonidae > Bufo > Bufo gargarizans. The sequence goes on from NC_058085.1 coordinate 22,820,350, forward strand.
ATCTGTTGTATTTGCCTACTTAATAGTACTGTATGGCTAAGTCAGGGTTATTAACCTTGACTCAGCCCCTTTAGGTTGCAAGGAGAAGGAACTGGGTCCATGCCTAGTCAGTCATGAGTCTAGTGGCAATGTCACAGATGCGGTGTGGGTGGGAAACAGGAACAGGCCTGGAAACTAGGGTAAAGGAGAAGGTCACCATCTAGAACAACCCTAATCCAAGTCCTGACTACCTATCAGTATGAACTGACCTCAATGATAGGAAAGTTCATACACAGGAACCTAGAGCCCTAACACACCCTGTAGGGCCCTGGTATAGTGACAGGATTCGAGATAACCTATTCCTCTACCAGAAGGATGAACAGGAGTCTCCCTCAGGCCTAGATACAAAAGACAAGGAAATACAACAAACAAAATACAAATAGGGAAGACGACACTTAACTTCACGTGGAGCAAAGGCAGCGCCAGGAGCTCAACCGAGATCCAACAACCAGCTAGCCCAGAGTCCAGAAACTGAAGCTATAAACCGCACTCCCAGAAGGGGTAAGCAGTAAAAAATATGGGAAGTTAAATGACCAAATGAACAACACCTGCAAGAGGTGTGGTCATTACCAAAACAACACAGACACAAAAGATCCACAAGGAATCAGTCAGATTAACCCACGTGTTGCCAGTCTCTCTGATCTCCTGGCACCTGTCACGGGAGTGTCCGTGGCAGGTGAGGAACAGAGAGAACCTACATGTGCTGGCTCCTCAGGATTAACCCTGATTCCCAAAGAACCATCATATCTGAGACAACTAAAGCTAAGAACAAAGCTTTTTCCAAAGTGCTATAGAAAGCGAGAAGGAAGATTAGAAGGTCCAGAACCTACAAGAACATGCACTGGAGTCAGTCAGCAAGGTATTGTGCACCTTTAAGGCTGATAGAGACATTGCCAACGTCAGAGGGAATATTGTAGCACACCCTTCCAAGCTCCAGAAGGTTTGTCCAGTCGTATCTTAATTATGTACCCCTCAGTCCAGGAAAGAACATCTACCAAGAACCTCATAAGGGTTGCAGAGAGACTTTAGAAAGACTGAGAGGACTAGCAGAACCTCCATTATTGCTGCTATCCTTATATCATGCTTGAGAAAGAATTGCACTGTGTTGTAGTCCTTGGAACTGTGCCTTGATACTGTTAGATGTACTACTCCATGCAGATGTTGACCTTGGTCAGATTCAAACCTAGGACCCCAGCACTGCAAGGCACCAGTGCTAACCATTGAGCCAACTGTGCTGCTCGTTGCTAAGTCCATCACCATTTGGTGGCCATTACATCATTATTCACACTCCTGCCTTATACTCTGCCAAGACACTTACCACCAGGGGTACTCCAACCACCACCAGGCTGGAGCCCCAATACAAGAGTGTGCCCTGAAGGAAGAAAGGGTGTGCCCTCCTCTCACTGCATGGTCCTAGAAGGGCATTGGTGTGAGGATTGCCACTACGATCCATTTGTATAATCAGTGTTTATAGCGTCACTACCACTCCCATCCTCCACTTGTTCTTCCTGGATTGCCGCTGCAATTGTAGGCACTTTCGTCATTGGACAGGGGTCCTTATTTATGGACACCCTGACTGGTCAGTGACTACACTGCCCTATAGACAGCATGCTGTCATCATAACCAGCAGTTTGTGGCACATGAGCTCTTCTGTGGGATCGGACCAGATAGGCTAGATTTCACCCCCCCCCCCCCCATGCCCTTCAAAGTGCCCCTGTTGGCAGTTCAATGACTGACCTCCCTTGGACCACTTTTGGTAGGCACTAGTCACTTAGGAACAACCCACAAGGCCTGCTGTTTTGAAGATGAGCTTACCCAGTGGTCTACTCTAGTGCTGGACTCTTTATAGGGACAGTTTGGTACTGTTTATAAGGATGGAGTTATAGTGGCTCTAAAATTCTTTTTATAGGAGTACTTTATTGGCGCACTCTAATGCAGTTTATAGGGTGTGGGGATTCACTCTGGTAGTTAGAATTAGCGGGTGCAGCACAGAGGCAAAGTTCTTGGTTCAAAACATCAGTGTTTATTCACACTTGAAAGCAAAACAAAACCACAAGTTGCTTGGTGATTGTTCACACACATGAAAAGTTCATATACAAATCAGTCACCTTTTCTCCTGGGTGTAACTTCACACCCTGTTGAAAGTTCTGCCTAGGCCTGGAACATGGGGAGTAGTCACCCACCCAGCACTTTGACTACTCCCAGTAAGAGCCGTCCTGGATCAGCTATTACAGCCATACTTACTGCTGCTTATTAGCCTCCATGAAGGCCTTCACAACAGCCTCCATTTTGTCGTGGGGCATGGGTTTAAATACAGCTGGTTTGATGTACGACATACAAAAATGCAAACCCAAAAATATATCAGCCTTCACGCCAGCCTCACTGTGCTTGCCATCATCCTTCACCAAATGTGGGGATTGGCTCTGGTAGTTAGGATTAGCGGGTGCAGCACAGAGGCAAAGTACAAGTTCTTGGTTCAAAACATCAGTTTATTCACATGTGAAAGCAAAACAAAATCGCAATGCTTGGTGATCGTTCACACACAGGAAAAGTTCATATACAAAACAGTCACCTTTTCTCCTGGGTGTTACTTCACACCCTGTTTGAAGTTCTGCTTTGTCAAGTCCACAGCAGGCGTTAGGTGGCCTGTTCGCCCTCACAGGGGTCTGAGCCCTCCAGCCCGGCTCAAGCCACGCATCCCAGCGCACAGACCTCCTGAGCTCCACTGTCAGATGGAGGTAATCCTCCCCACCTGGCAGTGCTGGCTGGTTTTTATGCCTGGCAAAACACGGCCTGGAACATGGGGAGTAGTCACCCACCCAGCACTTTGACTACTCCCAGTAAGAGCCGTCCTGGATCAGTTATTTCAGCCATACTAAGTATCAAGGTGTCAAACAGCAACTGCTGCTGACACATAAAAACCGGCTCTTACTCCACTGAGGCCAGGAACCTCGGTGACACATACCTAACATCCACGATGATTCCTTGTACCTTCTTACAAGGGGCACTACATATGTGGGCACTCTAGTAGTGGTCATGTGGGCACTGTATAACTGGGCACTCTAGTATTGGTTATAGGAGCACTGTATATTTGGGCACTTTAGTACTGGTTATAGGGGCACTGCAAATGTGGGCACTCTAGTACTGGTGTAATGACCGGCGTCACGCACAGGGAGGGAAAAGGGAAAGCCCTGCCCAAGGGAGAGGGAAAGGTGGTGACCCCTGACTCACCTTGCGGCTGGCACCTGACTGCCCTGACGTCCCTAGACGGGTTCCTCACCTGTGCGGCGATCACGTGCCTAAACCCTGGCTTTCCCTAAACTGAGCCCTAGATAGTGAACGGGCCGATGGGATCGCTAGTCCGCACCACTGACACTAAGAGGGAAACACCAGGGAGAGGACAGACAATACAGACAAACACATAAACCCAGGTAGGCGACAACAGCAGACCACAAAGGTCCAACAGGGATCCGGAGGGAAACGTTCTGGACCAACAACCAGAGAACGCAGCAACACAGCTCCAGTGGGTCAGTATAGAAGTCCAGGCAGGAAGCTCTATATCTGGCAACCAGAAAAGTGTGAGAGAGGAATATAAGGAGGATTGGGAGTGCTGGACAAGGAACAGCTGAGGAGAAGGAGCTACGGATCCCTGAGTGAGCCAAAAAGGGTTGCAAAGCAAACCCAGAAAGCTACCATAAGGAAAACAGCCCTATCTTACATAGAGCGCGCAACCTGACCGACTTCCTCACCCCGGGTATAACGGAGTCAGGCGTGGTTCTTGACACCCTCGTGACAACTGGTCATATGGGCACTGGGCAGTGTATATATGGGCATTAGGCACCCTAGTACTGTTTATATAGACACTGTATATAGTGGTTAGTACTGGTTATATGGACACTGTATATATGGGCACTATAGTACTGTATATATAGGCACTGTACAGTCGTGGTCAAAAGTTTTGAGAATTACATAAATATTGGAAATTGGAAAAGTTGCTGCTTAAGTTTTTATAATAGCAATTTGCATATACTCCAGAATGTTATGAAGAGTGATCAGATGAATTGCATAGTCCTTCTTTGCCATGAAAATTAGCTTAATCCCCAAAAAAACTTTCCACTGCATTTCATTGCTGTCATTAAAGGACCTGCTGAGATCATTTCAGTAATCGTCTTGTTAACTCAGGTGAGAATGTTGACGAGCACAAGGCTGGAGATCATTATGTCAGGCTGATTGGGTTAAAATGGCAGACTTGACCTGTTAGGCCTCATGCACACGACCGTTGTGTGCATCCGTGGCCGTTGTGCCGTTTTCATTTTTTTTTCGCGGACCCATTGACTTTCAATGGGTCCGTGGAAAAATCGGAAAATGCACCGTTTTGCAGCCAAGACCGTGATCCGTGTATCCTGTCCGTCAAAAAAATATGACCTGTCCTATTTTTTTGACGGACAACGGTTCACGGACCCATTCAAGTCAATGGGTCTGTGAAAGAACACGGATGCACACAAGATTGGCATCCGTGTCCGTGATCCGTAGGTTACTTTCATACAGACGGATCCGAAGATCCGTCTGCATAAAAGCTTTTTCAGAGCTGAGTTTTCACTTTGTTAAAACTCAGATCCGACAGTGTATTCTAACACAGAGGCGTTCCCATAGTCATGGGGACGCTTCTAGTTAGAATATACAACGAACTGTGTACATGACTGCCCCCTGCTGCCTGGCAGCACCCGATCTTATACAGGGGGCCGTGATCCGTACAATTAACCCCTCAGGTGCTGCACCTGAAGGGGTTAATTGTGCGTATCATAGCCCCCTGTAAGAGATCCGGGGCTGCCAGGCAGCAGGGGGCAGACCCCCCTCCCTCCCTAGTTTAAATTTCATTGGTGGCCAGTGCGGCCCCCCTCCCTCCCTCTATTGTATTAATAACATTGGTGGCCCAGTGTGCGCCCCCCCCCCCCCGGCCCCCCTCCCTCTATTGCAATAAGAACATTAGTGGCAGTGTGCGGCCTCCCCCGGCCCCCCCTCCCTCCCTCTATTGTAATTAGAACATTGGTGGCAGTGTGCGGCCAACCCCGCCCTCCCCCTTCCCCCGATCATTGGTGGCAGCGGAGTTCTGATCGGAGTCCCAGTTTAACCGCTGGGGCTCCGATCGGTAACCATGGCAACCAGGACGCTACTGCAGTCCTGGTTGCCATGGTTACTTAGCAATAGTAGAAGCATCATGCTTACCTGCTGGCTGCTGCGATGTCTGTGTCCGGCCGGGAGCTCCTCCTACTAGTAAGGAGGTCACTTACCAGTAGGAGGAGCTCCCGGCCGGACACAGACATCGCAGCAGCCAGCAGGTAAGTATGATGCCACCAATGTTCCTATTACAATAGAGGGAGGGAGGGGGGCCGAAGGAGGCCGCACACTGCCACCAATGTTCTAATTACAATAGAGGGAGGGAGGGGGGGCCAGGGGAGGCCGCACACTGACACCAATGTTCTTATTATAATAGAGGGAGGGAGGGGGGGCCGGGGGAGGCCGTACACTGTGCCACCAATGTTATTAATACAATAGAGGGAGGGGGGGCCGCACTGGCCACCAATGATATTCAAACTGGGGAGGGGGGGGTCTGCCCCCTGTTGCCTGGCAGCCCTAATCTCTTACAGGGGGCTATGATACGCACAATTAACCCCTTCAGGTGCGGCACCTGAGGGGTTAATTGTGCTGATCACGGCCCCCTGTAAGAGATCGGGTGCTGCCAGGCAGCAGGGGGCAGTCATGTACACAGTTTGTAGTATATTCTAACTAGAAGCATCCCCATCACCATGGGAACGCCTCTGTGTTAGAATATACTGTCGGATATGAGTTTTCACGATGTAACTCATATCCGACAGTATATTCTAACATAGAAGCGTTCCCATGGTGATGGGGACGCTTCAAGTTAAAATATACCATCGGATTGGAGAAAACTCTGATCCGATGGTATGGGGACTCCAGACTTTACATTGAAAGTCAATGGGGACGGATCCGTTTGCAATTGCACCATATTGTGTCAACGTCAAACGGATCCGTCCCCATTGACTTGCATTGTAATTCAGGACGGATCCGTTTGGCTCCGCACGGCCAGGCGGACACCAAAACGACTTTTTTTTTCATGTCCGTGGATCCTCCAAAAATCAAGGAAGACCCACGGACAAAAAAACGGTCACGGATCACGGACCAAGGGAACCCCGTTTTGCCGACAGTGGAAAAAATACTGTCGTGTGCATGAGGCCTTAAAAGGAGGGTGATGCTTGAAATCATTGTTCTTACATTGTTAACCATGGTGACCTGCAAAGAAACGCGTGCAGCCATCATTGCGTTGCATAAAAATGGCTTCACAGGCAAGGATATTGTGGCTACTAAGATTGCACCTCAATCAACAATTCATAGGATCATCAAGAACTTCAAGGAAAGAGGTTCAATTCTTGTTAAGAAGGCTTCAGGGCGTCCAAGAAAGTCCAGCAAGCGCCAGGATCGTCTCCTAAAGAGGATTCGGCTGCGGGATCGGAGTGCCACCAGTGCAGAGCTTGCTCAGGAATGGCAGCAGGCAGGTGTGAGCGCATCTGCACGCACAGTGAGGCGAAGACTTTTGGAAGATGGCCTAGTGTCAAGAAGGGCAGCAAAGAAGCCACTTCTCTCCAAAAAAAAACATCAGGGACAGATTGATCTTCTGCAGAAAATATGGTGAATGGACTGCTGAGGACTGGGGCAAAGTCATATTCTCCGATGAAGCCTCTTTCCGATTGTTTGGGGCATCAGGAAAAAGGCTTGTCCGGAGAAGAAAAGGTGAGCGCTTCCATCAGTCCTGTGTCATGCCAACAGTAAAGCATCCTGAGACCATTCATGTGTGGGGTTGCTTCTCATCCAAAGGAGTGGGCTCACTCACAATTTTGCCCAAAAACACAGCCATGAATAAAGAATGGTACCAAAACACCCTCCAACAGCAACTTCTTCCAACAATCCAACAACAGTTTGGTGAAGAACAATGCATTTTCCAGCACGATGGGGCACCGTGCCATAAGGCAAAAGTGATAACTAAGTGGCTCGGGGACCAAAACGTTGACATTTTGGGTCCATGGCCTGGAAACTCCCCAGATCTTATTCCCATTGAGAACTTGTGGTCAATCCTCAAGAGGCGGGTGGACAAACAAAAACCCACTAATTCTGACAAACTCCAAGAAGTGATTATGAAAGAATGGGTTGCTATCAGTCAGGAATTGGCCCAGAAGTTGATTGAGAGCATGCCCAGTCGAACTGTAGAGGTCCTGAAAAAGAAGGGCCAACACTGCAAATACTGACTCTTTGCATAAATGTCATGTAATAGTCGATAAAAGCCTTTGAAACGTATGAAGTGCGTGTAATTATATTTCACTACATCACAGAAACAACTGAAACAAAGATCTAAAAGCAGTTTAGCAGCAAACTTTGTGAAAACGAATATTTGTGTCATTCTCAAAACTTTTGGCCACGACTGTACATGGTGGTACTCTAGTGCTCATTGAAGGGAGGCTGTATAGGGTGGTATTCTAGTACTGGTTATGTGGGCGCTGTATAGGATGGTACTCTTCTGATGTTTATATGGGCACTGTATATGTGGGCACTCTAGTACTGGTCATAGGGACACTGTATAAATGGGCACTCTAGTACTGGTCATAGGGACACTGTATAAATGGGCACTCTAGTACTGGTTATAAGAGCACTGTATATATAGGCACTCTAGTACTGGTTATAGGAGCACTATATATGTGGACACTCTAGTACCGGTTATACGGGTACTGTTTATATGGGCACTCTAGTACTGGTTATAGGAGCACTGTATATATGGGCATTGTATATATGGGCACTCTAGTACTGGTTATAGGAGCACTATATATGTGGGCACGCTAGTACCGGTTATACGGGTACTGTTTATATGGGCACTCTAGTACTGGTTATAGGAGCACTGTATATATGGGAACTCTAGTACTGGCTATATGGGCATTGTATATATGGGCACTCTAGTACTGGTTATAGGAGCACTGTATATATGGGCACTCTAGTACTAGCTATATGGGCATTGTATATATGGGCACTCTAGTACTGGTTATAGGAGCACTGTATATATGGGCACTCTAGTACTAGCTATATGGGCATTGTATATATGAGCACTCTAGTACTGGTTATAGGAGCACTATATATGTGGGCACTATAGAACTGGTTCTATGAACACTATGACCTCTTTAACACGAGTGTGACGTATAGTGATGGACGAACATCTGCCGGGACAGTTCGCGAACGCGATCAAATGTTCGCGAAGCGCAAGTTCGCGCCGGGTCCCATTCATTTTAATGGCAGGCGAACCTGAAAAACCTTCAGCTGATATTTGCAGCCAAGAAATAATTACTAGAAGTGCACAGATAGTCCCACAACATGGGCAGTGACATACCAGATGTATTATTCGAATTTGCGATCTCCATTCATTATTTTTTTCAATGCGAAATATCAGCAATATAATTTTCGCGTACGCGCATGCGCAAATGCACCATAAAGAAAGTATATTGGTACATAACACCCCGCCTCAATCAGTTTTTTTTTTTGGGGGGGGGGGGGGACTGGTATATCACACCAGTAGAAATTATTTGTTCCAATAACGCTTGTCCCTCTATATACCTGCAGTATCGCAGCAGAACCGCACACAACTGCCGCACAATACAAATGCACTATATGAGGGCACCGTAAAGTAGGAACTCTGGCACTGGTTATAGGGGCACCATAAAGTAGGACCTCTAGCACTGGTTATAGGGGCACCGTAAAGTAGGAACTCTAGCACTGGTTATAGGGGCACCGTAAAGTAGGACCTCTAGCACTGGTTATAGGGGCACCGTAAAGTAGGAACTCTAGCACTGGTTATAGGGGCACCGTAAAGTAGGAACTCTGGCACTGGTTATAGGGGCACCATAAAGTAGGAACTCTAGCACTTGTTATAGGGGCACCGTAAAGTAGGAACCCTGGCACTTGTTATAGGGGCACCGTAAAGTAGGAACTCTGGCACTGGTTATAGGGGCACCGTAAAGTAGGAACTCTGGCACTGGTTATAGGAGCACCGTAAAGTAGGAACTCTAGCACTGGTTATAGGGGCACCGTAAAGTAGGAACTCTGACACTGGTTATAGGAGCACCGTAAAGTAGGAACTCTGGCACTGGTTATATGGGCACCATAAAGTAGGAACTTTGGCACTGGTTATAGGGGCACCGTAAAGTAGGAACTCTAGCACTGGTTATAGGGGCACCGTAAAGTAGGAACTCTGGCCCTGGTTATAGAAGCACCGTAAAGTAGGAACACTGGCACTGGTTATAGGGGCACCGTAAAGTAGGAACCCTGGCACTGGTTGTAGGGGCACCGTAAAGTAGGAACTCTGGCACTGGTTATAGGGGCACCATAAAGTAGGAACCCTGGCACTGGTTGTAGGGGCACCGTAAAGTAGGAACCCTGGCACTAGTTATAGGGGCACCGTAAAGTAGGAACCCTGGCACTGGTTGTAGGGGCACCGTAAAGTAGGAACCCTGGCACTGGTTATAGGGGCACCGTAAAGTAGGAACACTGGCACTGGTTATAGGGGCACCGTAAAGTAGGAACTCTGGCCCTGGCACTGGTTATAGGGGCACCGTAAAGTAGGAACCCTGGCACTGGTTGTAGGGGCACCGTAAAGTAGGAACTCTGGCACTGGTTATAGGGGCACCATAAAGTAGGAACCCTGGCACTGGTTGTAGGGGCACCATAAAGTAGGAACCCTGGCACTAGTTATAGGGGCACCGTAAAGTAGGAACCCTGGCACTGGTTGTAGGGGCACCGTAAAGTAGGAACCCTGGCACTGGTTATAGGGGCACCGTAAAGTAGGAACCCTGGCACTGGTTGTAGGGGCACCGTAAAGTAGGAACCCTGGCACTAGTTATAGGGGCACCGTAAAGTAGGAACCCTGGCACTGGTTGTAGGGGCACCGTAAAGTAGGAACCCTGGCACTGGTTATAGGGGCACCGTAAAGTAGGAACCCTGGCACTGGTTATAGGGGCACCGTAAAGTAGGAACTCTGGCCCTGGCACTGGTTATAGGGGCACCGTAAAGTAGGAACTCTGGCCCTGGCACTGGTTATAGGGGCACCGTAAAGTAGGAACACTGGCACTGGTTATAGGGGCACCGTAAAGTAGGAACTCTGGCCCTGGCACTGGTTATAGGGGCACCGTAAAGTAGGAACACTGGCACTGGTTATAGGGGCACCGTAAAGTAGGAACTCTGGCCCTGGCACTGGTTATAGAGGCACTGACTCTTGTACTAGGTTACTGCTGTAATCAAGAAACTTGAGCAGTAGTTAATGGCGAATCCTTGTGGAAAGACACCCAGCCTGAGGCGTCACCTCCTCCCAATCTATCTGAGATTACTGCCCCGCACAGATCGCACCAGGCGGACACGTGCAGATCACACTGATGACGCAGAACCGCAGCGTGAACGCTCAGCGCTTCTAGGTGGTTCAGTACCGCTAACCCCGCCCCCTACACGGACAGCCCCGTTTCTATTGGTCGCTGAAATAACGAGTCCTTTGTGATCACGTGACACCACCGAGAGGCTTTAGTCTGTTACCCGGAGCACAGCTGGTCACTTGGCGCAGGGCGCCGGTGGGAGAAGAAGCGGACGTATTGCTCTGTTCTGGGATATCCGCACTGTGCACCACCTGACCCTCCCCTGGTGGACCCCCGGCCACAGCTTCACCGGCTCTCCCGTCTTCTCTAGCAATAGGTGAGTTGCTCGTGTTCTGTCTTATGTCTTTAACTCATTGAGAAGAATAGTGTCTACTACAGGCTGCTATATTAGGATTTTTTTTTTTTTTTATTGCCACCCCCCCCCCCCCCCTTCCAAAAAAAAGTGCCCTATTGTGCAAGTGACTTACAGGTGGCTAGTACTAATACCTCACCCCATATGATCTGCAATTTGGTGCCCATATTGTTCCTCTGATAAAAAATTGTAACCTGCGGCTTTGATGTGATTATTTTTTCTCTTTAAATGCATTGACTGGCACCCAAATATGTCCCACTAGGCAATGCATCTAAAGGACTCTAGTAGAAGCCCTCGATGGCCTCCAGTCTGATAGAAATGGTGTCCATAGAATTGTGAGCAATGCTTTTCTGATGGGAGTGATTATGGGGAATACGGCTCTTCTTCCAGTGAGCCATCTTGTAGCTTCCGGTATCCCTATCTGACACTGAGGACATATCAATGTCCCAGATGGGCCAACCCCATTAAAAAGCTTCTGTCACCAGATTTAACCCTATTAAGCTAGCTGACATTGGCGATGTGCTAATGTCCGCTAAACCTAACTAGCCTATTCCTACTCCCCCTGCTCCTAGAGGCTAATTGGCAGTTTATAAAAGTTAAATTTCTGGCATAACAGGGGCATAGAATAGGCTAGTTAGGGTTAGCTGACATAGACCAATAAAGCTATATTGTTCACCAGCTGGTCTCTGTAGTGCTGCTGAGTGCAATGGGTGTGGTGGATACTGATGGATGAAATGATCGGAGGAATAATATCAAACTGGGTGAATGGAGAAGAATTAGATTAGGGGATGTGATGGGTCACACAAAAATGTCATTTTAGGCTAGGTCTACATGACGACATTTGTCACGCGACAGGGCACAATTACAGCACAACATGCGTTGCGCAACAATTTTTATAATGGTAGTCTATGGTGTCGCACTGCGATATGCAACATTCACAGAAATATCCATCTCGGATGGATTTTTTGCGACAGTCGTGTCGCAGTGCAACACCATAGACCAGGGATCAGCAACCTCCGGCACTCCAGGTGTTGTGAAACTACATCTCCCATCATGCACACTTGCTTGGCTGTTCTCTGAACTCCCACAGAAGTGAAAGGAGCATGCTGGGAGTTGTAGTTTCACAACAGCTGGAGTGCCGAAGGTTGCTGATCCCTGCCATAGACTATAATTATAAAAATTGTTGTGCGACAAAATGTTGCGCAACAAATGTCGTCGTGTAGACCTAGCCTTAGGGAGCACCTAAAATTGTGGGTGTCGGAGTTAAACGGATTATCCAGGATTATTCCAGAGAACTGGCGCAGCTGCGGGGAAGTCTTGGAGATGGGCGTGAGAGATTTGGATTATGGTGGTTTGACGTAAATCATTGGCAGAACATGGGTGGGTGGAAGATTAAGATGATGTAGGGGGTACAGCACGGTGGAGAGCTTTGTGGGTTAGAATTAAAAGTATACATTGAATCCTGTACTGTATGGGCAATGAGTGGCACCGGGTGAAGGCATCATTGTATTGAATGGGATCCTGAGCCTCATATTCCTCCTTACTGCAGTTGGAACAGAGCTATGATACAAGCCCTCTGTAGCCCCTTTTACTGTATGTGGGTGACAAAACCGGGCGTGATTACTGCATGTTGCATGCATCATTAACATGTCTGTTCATCTCTTGTCCTAGGTTTTCTCACTTCTGCCTACACAATGCCTGGCGACTTCTCCATGTGCTTGTGTCTCAGCCCCCCTCCTCCACACCACTTGCGTCTCCCTACAACAAAGTCATGTTTGGTTCCAACTTCTCGCCCTTCAGACCCACGTAAAAAGGGTGTAGTCTTTGCCGACGCTCTTGGACTGGCCCTGACCACAGTACGTCACTTCTCTCGTCCGCTCTTCGAAGAAGATTCACTGGTGCTCGCCTTGGCTTCGTTGAGAGCTCTGCGCCCACTTTCCACCTCTACATACACTTTGGACTTTCAGCCCCCAACTCGAGACTATTCCAGTTTCCGGGCTAGGCTCACCCAGCAACAGGTTTGTCTGGAGCAATGCGCTGTCCAGGGAGCAGCCGTGGCCGGTACGGTACGTGTGCACAATATTGGGTATGAGAAACGAGTTATTCTTCGGGTCAGCTATGATAACTGGAAAAGTCACTACGACCTGCCATGCTCTTTCCTACGTGATCCCTATGGAGGAGGGGAGACGGACACCTTCTCTTTCAGACTTCCGCTTCCTCTGGGCACCAAGCGGGCTGAGTTTTGTATTTGCTTTTGGTGCCAGGGCACAGAATATTGGGATAATAACGGAGGGGAGAATTATGTTTTGAAGAAGGAGACAGAACGCCGGAGCTATACACATGGTATCTATTGGTAAAATGGGTCTAATGGAACCTAAAAGTACTGGTTCGCTGGAGGAAAAAATGGTCATTGTACAGCCTTCCTTTTGTAGATCAAAAGGGCGTCTGGAAACCTTTCCAGATATGGCTGTGGAGTAGATGCTAGGCTGCTACTATCTGAGTCTTACCGACGTGGTTGCCTGGCAGTATTGTGCTATTTATATGCTTGTCTTGCTTGCTCAGGGTTTGTTCACATCCAGGATCCAACAAGCCTCTAAAGTCACTTTGTGTAGCCCGACTCAATTTTCTGGGCTGTGCTTCTAAACTACAAGGGTGTCAAAAACTTAGTATATATGGAACTTCTCAACAGCGGTGGGTGGTTGGCTGGTAAGAAGTC